>NC_043013.1:25525659-25795659 GCF_006345805.1 Octopus sinensis
CAGTTCGCCAAATAGGAATGGATAAAGAAGCAAACTGAGATGAATAGTGGGGGTAATATAAACGAGTAAAGAAACCCAGTATGGTTGCAGTGCAATGACTAACATCAGTTACTTACTAAAGAAAATCAGATTGATGGAATATTCAGAGGTAACAGGCTTAGACTGTAGGGAGACTCCATTATTCTCCTTGAAATTAGTCTTTAAAAAGGAACGACACATTGCATAATGAAAACCAAAAGGAGCCTGCATACTCAAGTGTGTCCCCTATCCGATTTTGTTTCCTCATAACTTTCAGAAATAATGGAATATTTTTTAAAGAAATTTTGTACAAATACCTTTCTTATGGTGTAGGTAGATTATGATTACATCGGAATTTAATGCGAAAATGTTGGTGGGCGCGCACACATACATACATACAGCATGTTCACTTAGAGCTGATCTGGGAACTGAAAATGACTTGATAAAATCAATTTGTAATTTTTTCTTTATTTTTAGAACATTTAAAAGATTTTGGTGGCAAATTTTTAAACTAACATAAAAACTTATTGGCGAAAGACACGGTGTTTAGGGTTAAGATTTAGGGTTTAAGATTAGGGTTAGGATTTGGGTTTTTGTTACGCCGAAAACGGGTGGTGTACGTATTCCTTACCTCCGCGCATTTATTTACACGAAAAAAAAAAAATGACTGGAGAACTTTTGGAAAGACTTCCGCTTGTGCCCTCCCACCATTTTCTCCCTAATTTGTTTAGTTTTGTAATTTTTTTTTTTTTGCCAAAAATCCCCATTTTCAGATACGGAGGTTCCAGAAAATTGCCAAAAATCGACATTGTGAAACCCCCCCCCTTTCCCCACTAACTTCTTCGATTTTGACTTTTTCCCCAACACCAACCCTAGCTCTAAAACCCTAACCCTAACCCTAAAACCCTAACTGTAAGTACTGAAATATTTTGAAATTTTTGTTCAAATCCTGATGTCCGTATTTTTCCGCATATTTAAAAAAAAAAGTTATGAAAAAAGTTTAAAATGAAGGAAATGGGGGTGGGGGTGGTAATTTAGAAATGTCGATTTTTGCCAATTTTTTTGCAGATTCGTATTCCCCCCGTAGTCGAAAAAGGGATTTGTATCGAAAAAAAAAAATTTTTTTAAGGGTGGTTTTTTGGGGTGTGGGGGTGGGGGTGGAGTCATGCCGAACTTGCATCTAATTCTTCCAAATCTTTCTGTTAAAACTGTATTGGAAACCTTTTGTGGGGATTTTACTTTTATTACAGCAACTGGTCGCACACCACAAAGTTTAACGGAACCTACTTGAAAGCAAGCCAGCACGCTCGCAGCATTACCACGGTCGGTGGCAAGACTAAGGCGTCGGGAAAGCTAAGTGCCCTCACGGGCGTCACCTGACGCCTCTGTGAAGCGAGCTGCCAACGCTGACGAGAATTTCGCGGTTAATGGCTCAGTCCTTCCGAACGTAAACTGAATCGATAATTCTTTTAATACTGGTTTATTACATCTAATATGTTATGCCTCATCTACGAATATGTACTTTCGATCTTTTCCTTTTGAACGGCAGTTTTCAACACAATTTCTAGCTAACTAAACAGTTTTAAACTTCGTATACTGGTAGAATGTGTCAAAATAAAACATTTTTTTCTCTTGGCTTTCTTGAGAAAATTGTAATTTGTAAGTTTAACGTAGTTTAATTTTTCGAATTTTAACCAATCGAGTACCTCTATTGAGCTAAGATCATTTGCTGCGTCTAAAACTGAGACAACATCCTGTCACTAACCCTAACCCTCATCCTAACCTAACCCTAACCCTAACCCTAAATTTTAGCCTTTCGTTTTTTTTTCTTTGTTGAATTAATTCAATTGTTACGCGTGTGTCTAAAATTATTCGTTTTGTTTTTGTTTTGAGTTTTTGCTTTCGTTTTTTTTTTCTTAATTGTTAAATTAAAATTATTTTCCATTGCTTTAGTTTTTTTTTTCTTAATTGTTATCCTTAAATTAATTTAACAATTAAGAAAAAAAAACGAAAGACTAAAATTTAGGGTTAGGGTTAGTGACAAGATGTTGTCTGTTTTAGACGCAGCAAATGATTTTACATCAATAGAGGGCATAGGATTGGTTAAAATTCGAAAAATTAAACTACGTTAAACTTACAAATTACAAATTTCTCAAGAAAGCCAAGAGAAAAAAATGTTTTATTTTGACACATTCTACCAGTATACGAAGTTTAAAACTGTTTAGTTAACTAGAAATTGTGTTGAAAACTGCCGTTCAAAAAGAAAAGATCCTGTACTTTATGTAGAAGACACCCCTAGCGATTTATTTCCATACCATCATTAATAAAACTGCCAAATTCATTAATGAATTCAAGCAAAACATAATTGAGGATCTGCGTAGGCTAAAATTGATTCAATAAAATAATAAAATGGAATAGACATGTGAGAAAAGGTGGCTGATTGAAAGGGTTCTTCGATAAAAAAAGAAATGAGATGAACTTTTAAAAGCTGTAAAGTGGGTTGAAGAGGGCTGAGAAATACAAGGGGAATGAGTTTGACAGAGAACAGTGAAACAATCAGAGAATAGGGCAACGAAGAGAAAGAGAAGAGAGAAATTAATAGAAACGTTCACATACTTGTTTATAAATACGCACGTGTAAATATACACACGTGCAAATATACACCCATTTACGCACACGCACACTGACAAGTAGATAGAGGGATAAGTAAACAGAGAGAGAGAGTGTCACATATAGCATTATATGTAGATACAAAAGGAAACGAAGAAGGAAGAAAAACTAGATGTGACGTGAGAAGGAGGAAATGTCACGATGGTCATCAAGAGCAAAATAGATATGTAGTCTTATCCCAAACAAAGGAAAGTTAGCGAGGGTATGAAACCGGAATCTCGACGTTCATATGTACCCACACCTACACACATGATTCACAAAAATGCAAACACACGTGACAGCTATTTATTATAAAGAGATCAGGGAAAAGTAAAAATGTTCAGCTGAATCGTGAGTTGCAGTCTTATGCAGTCGACTTCAATTTTTTTTTTTCTGTTTTTCATTATGCCAGGTTGGACAAATAAAGTACTCGGATTTTGTATAATCCGTTTTGCTGAACCGCTAAGTTATGGGAGGGCATACACAATTTAGTACGGGTAATTAAGCAGTGATGCGAGACGAACATACATAATCACATACACACGCATATACATGCACACACACACGTACATACACACACACATACATACATACATATATCATTATCATCATCATCATCATCATCATCATCATCATCATTTAACGTCCGTTGTCCATGCTGGCATGGGTTGGATGGTTTAACCAGAGCTGGTAAGCTGAGGGGCTGCATCAGACTCTTGTATGATTTGGTGTGGTTTCTATGGCTGGATGCCCTTCCTAATGCTAACCACTCTGAGAGTGTAATGGATGCTTTTACATGCCAGTTGTGTGACACCATTATCTGCCATGACTACAATTTCACTCGGCTTCATGAGTCTTCCACTTAAGCATGGCATATTGCCAAAGGCCTTGGTCACTAGTCATTGCTTCTGTGAGGCCCAACAGTTGAAGATCATGCTTCACCACCTCGTCCCATGTCTACCTCATCCAAAGGTTCCCTCCACAGTTAGAGATTAGCACTTCTTTATGCATCTGTCCTCATCCATACACATCACATGACCATAATGTGTCTCTCAGGCACATTATGTCTGATGCCTCTTATGCCTAATCTTTCTCTGAAGATGCTTACACTCTGTTGTACATGCACAATGACATTGCCCATCCAGCGAAGCATCCTAGCTTCATTTTTTGCAAGCCTACGCATGCCCTCGGCAGTTACAGCCCATGTTTCACTGCCATGTAGCATAGCTGTTCACACACAGGCATCATGCAGTCTGCCTTTCAGTCTGAGGAGAGACCCTTTGTTGTCAATAAAGGCAGGAGTTCTCTGAACTTTGCCCAACCTATTCTTATTCTTGCAGCTATTCTCTTAGAGCATCCACCTCCACTACTGACTTGGTCATTTAGATAATGGAAGCTATCAACTACTTCTAGCTTACCCCACCTGGCAGTTGATGGAGTCTATTTTCTGTACTCTTTTAGTATTTAATGTACCTGTGCACCTTCCACACATGAAAATTATTTTTCCAGTTAACCTTCCTCTGATATTAATGCATCTCTTGTGTGTCCATAGCTTGCACTGGGCACATTTATATAATTTCTACCTAGACCTTTCCTACAGATAGAGCAGAGCCATCTACCTGGTGGCATTTGTGATTTGTCTGCTTTCCTACTTACTAAAACTTTGGTTTTTGCTAGGTTAACTCTAAGGTTCTTCTATTCTAGACCTTGCTTCCACACCTGAAACTTCTTCTCTAATTCTGGTAGTGATTCAGCTACAAGAACAAGGTCATTAGCATAAAGGAGCTCCCAGAAGTAGCCTATCCTAATTTACTCGGTTATTGCATGGAGGACTATGATGAACAAGAGGGTGCTGAGGACTGATCCTTGGTGAACACCTACTTGTACCCTGAATTCATTGCTATAATTGTTGCCAACCCTCACCTGACTGACTGCATCCCGGTACATGACTTGTACAGCTCTCACCAACCACATGTCTATCTCTAGTTTCTGCACTGATCTCTAGATAAGGGAACAGGGAATCCTTTCAAAGGCTTTCTCCATGTCAGCATGCCTCACTAGAAATATAGCATCAGTGGTGCTTCCACCTGGCACAAAACCAAACTGCATCTCATCTAGACTAACTCTCTCCCTAATTAGTTGGGCTACGACCTTCTCCATGACTTTCATCACCTGATCCAACAATCTGATACCTCTGTAATTATTTCTATCTAAGGCTTCACCTTTACCTTTGTAGCAGTTCACTGTTATACCAGTCATTGTGTATGACTCCTTTGTATACAACCTGATAGACTGTACAGGGAATGAGACCATAACCTGCACCACCAGATATTTTAAGCATCTCAGGGGTTATTCCTGATGGGTTGGGGCTTTCCCCATCTTCATATCTCTCCTGGCTTTGTCTACCAAGCTACTGTCTTCAGATAGCTGGTCCCTCTGATGGTTCTACCTTGGGCAGACTCTCCTTCTCCCATGTGTTCTCAACATTTAGTAGCCTTTCATAGTGGAATTTTCAAGACTATTTCTTTGCAGAATCACTAGTGAACCATCATCCATGTGAACACACTTCTCTCCCACAACATCACAATTTTCCCTGACACATTGTCTTGCAAATCAAAATACTTCAAGTCACTGGTCCTCATGCTGCAGAACATTTGCAAACTTCATCCTTTCTGTTTTACCCCTGGCTAAGTATACCTGCTTCCTAGCTTCCCTTCTAGCTGCCTGATACAGCTCCTTGCTACCTGGACACTTCCATTCTTTCCAAGCCTGTTTCTTTGCTCTACTGGCCTTGCCAACTACATTGTTCTACCGCCAATGTCATCCTAGGCCTGAGTGGGGCCTTGCACCAACCACAAATTTAGTCTGTAGCTCTTAGCAAGTTGTCTCTTACAAACTTCCAGTTATCCTCTTTATTGCAAGTCTGTAACACCCCCCCGCTTCTCATCAAATACTTCAGTTAGGAAGTCCCTAAACCTCTGGCTATTTGAAGGATCCTTAAGCTTCCAGATCCTTCTTTTCCAAACTGGCTTGCTTCTTGGGTTCTTTGTGCCTTTAGCTTGAAGTCATTAATGAGTAAGTTATGCTGAGGGGTACATTCTTCATTAGAAAAGGGCTTTGCATTTAAGAGTAATAATGAATCCTGTTTTCTGGTGAGAATGTAGTCAATTTGACTTGAATGGTCACTGGATTTGTAGGTTATCAGGTTACTGGCTGGCTTTCTGAAGTTGGTGTGACACATCATAAGGTCATTTGCTTCACTGAACTCCAGCAACCTTGTTCCCTCCTCATTTCAGGAACCAATTCCATGGTCCCCATGCACCTCATGAAATATATATATATATATACATATATATATAAAAATTAAAAATGAGTTATGAGTATCATAGGATAAAATCCTATATAAATCCAACTAAGAGTTTAAAAATGGAGAAGAGAAGATGTTAAAAGTTTTTATAAATTTTTAATCCATACGATCGTTTCGAATGATAATACTGACATGTAAGAAAGCATGGAAAAAATTAAATTAATCATAATAATAATCAAATTAGATTAATTTAATTGTGTTTTACCATTCTCTTCAGTGGAAGAAATTAATAAAACACCAAAAAAAAGGTATTAACAAAAGAATATTATAATAAAACTACAGAGAGCCTGTGTTGGATAAAGTTGATTGGATATTCATAACAGGAATGTGAAAGAGGAAAAAGGAGAGATAGGAGCATGTTAATGTTAGTTGGGTTTATTTAGAATTTTATCCTATAATACTCGTAACTCATTTTTAATTGTCATATTTTCATATTTTAAATACTTGCAATAATAATACCAAGTTACTACTTTGATATGAAGAATCTTTATTAGAAATCTAACTTTTTGGGACCCCCCCCCCCAAGTTCAAAATGTTCTACTTGAACTAATTTTTCTCTCTCTCTCACACACACACACACACACACACACACACACACACACACATATATATATACTTACAAAGGCTGTAGTGGGAAACATTTGCTCAAGGTACCATGCAGTGAGACTGAACCCAGAACCATATGGTTAAGAAGCACATTTCTTACCACACAGTCACATCTGTGCCTAATTCTAATAGAAACAAGAAAAGGATGACAGGGGAAAAAGAGGAATAAATTATCTTATAGGAAAAGACATGGTTGTGTGGTTTCAAGGTTCCAGGTTCAGTCCCACTGCATGGCACCTTGAACAGAAATCTACTATAGCCCTAAGCTAACCAAAGCCTAGTGAGTGGATTTGATGGAAGGAAACTGAAAGCCCATTATATATAAGTTTTTATCCAAAATAGAGACAAACATCCTTCTTCCATGTGATCCTCTTGAAAAATTGTTAAGGTATTAAGATATTTTCCTTAACATGAAACCATTGGTAGCCTTAAAATATAAATAAATAAATTCTGTCCACCAATACAGTGTTGAGCATTCATTTTTATAGTTTGACATTTACGTGTATGTATATATATATATATATATTATATATATATATGTAAATGTAATATGTGACAATTATTCCGTAGCCAAGATAAAACTCAGAGTTTTGGATGCTGAGGTGGAAATCCACACCACCATCTCTTCAGTTATCCGGCCATCTACCGAATAATTGTCACATATTTACAGATAAATTCCTCTATTTATAATATTGAGGTCTCTTTCTTTCTTTTGTTATCTTACCGTTTTTACCAATATATATATATATATATGTATGTATGTATGTATGTATGTATGTACATCATCATCATCATTGTCATGCTGGTGGTATGTAATAAGCACCATTCAATTGTGGGTCGATGCCAGTCCCCCTCTGACTGGTTCCTGTGCTTGTGGCACATAAAAAGCACCCGGTACACTCTCGGAGTGGTTGGCATTAGGAAGAGCATCCAGCTGTAGAAACCTTGCCAGATCAGATTGGGGCCTGGTGCAGTCTCCTGGCTTACCAGTCCTCAATCAAATCGTCCAACCCATACCAGCATGAAAAGCAGGCATTAAACGATGATGATGATGATGTATGTATCTACTGTGTATGTTTTTGTCAATCACCATCACTTGATATGTGGTGTTGGTTGGTTTGTGTCCCTGTAACTTAGCAGTTTGGTATAAGCGATTGATTAAATAAGTTTGCTTCTATGTTTCTAGGATCATGGTTACATATAATGATAAAGGGGTGGATGTATGGTTAAGGAGTTCACTTGACAACCACATGGTTTTGGATTCAATCCCACTGCTTGGCACCATGGTAAATGTCTTCTACCATGGCCCCTTGGCCAACCAATATCTTGTGAGTGGATTTGGTAGACGGAAACGGAAAGAAGCCCATCGTGAATATGTGTGCATGCATATGTGTGTGTGTGTGTGTGCACATATGTGTGTGCATGTGTGTGTGTATGTTTTCCCCTCCCATCACCACTTGACACCCAGTGTTGGTTTGTTTACTCTCTTGAACTTAGCAGTTCAGCAAAACACACTGATAGAATAAGTAACAGTCTTAAAAATAAGTCTTGCTCAACTAAAACCCTTCAAGGCAGTGCCCCAGCATGGCCACACTCCAATGACTGAAACATGCACAAAATAAAAAACATTTACCATTTTCCAAAAGGATTAAGAAATGTGATTAAATTTTCTCTCAAGACTAAAAGAATTCTTCAATATAGTGCCCCAGCATGGCCACAGGCTAATGACTGAAACGAGTAAAGGACAAAATATAAAAGACAATCAGAATTCTTTCTTCTCCACTGAAGAATGATATTGATTGCAGCTCAAGAAGCCTACAAGCTGGTGACAGTTACTTATGAGATGCATTCCAGAAATTTTGAGACCCAATTAGGAGAGGCAGAAGCTGTTACAACTGTCCCTGGATTTTTGCAATTTTAGTACAACATTACTATACATCTAATAAGCTAACCTACCAACTTTTGTTATTCCAGGGTGGAAGGAACAGCTGTAACAGCATTTTGAACACACCCTGCAGAAAACAGCTTGTTACAGCTGACTTGTTTGCAGAATGCAGTTAAGCGTGAAGACAATTTGGAAGCTTGCTATGCTGTAAAGTTTTGTTCTTTTAACCATATCATTACTGTATTTCTGTTGAGATGCTCTGTGTTTCTTTCAATTAATTTTAAATATAACAAAGAATTTAGTAAAATAACTTAGTTATCATTAAGCTAGTGTTAGGAACATAAATTGTGACTAAGCTTTGGTGGAAGATTTTAATTCAAAACTTATGAAAACAAGATATTTGTATTACAGAGCCAAAGCTTGTTTCAGACGAGTTGGTAACAGAGTTAAACTGGGCAGAAATGCTGCAAGAACTTGTGAAATGCTCCAGACTACTTATGGATTAACTTGTATGAGCTAAGCAATTGCTTTTCATTAGCACAAGAAGCCAGATAAAACAAGTCCACCAGAAAGCTCATGATGATCCCCTTTTTTGACAGCAAGGGCATCATCTACATCCACCAGGTCCCTTCTTGTCAGACAGTCAACAGCAAGTACATCATGAAAGTTTTGAGGGAGTTCAGGAACAAATTTCATCACAAAAGGCCAGAGCACTATTCGACAGTCAAAATCCCATCCTGGTAACCAACTACTTGACAGAAATGGGTGTGGAAACTGTCCCCTCATCCTCCCCACAGTCCAGACCATGCTCCTTGTGCCTTTTGGTTGTTCCCCAAGCTGAAGGAGAAGATGAAGAAGGCTGTGGCAAGGGTCCTGGACTCCTTCACTGTGGAGGACTTCCATGGGTCCTTCACTAGTGGGTGAGAGTGCTACAATGAGTGCGTTGAGGTCAGAGGATCCTACTTTGTATTTCTTTGGAATTAATGAATGTCTCTCCTGAGAAAGTCTCAAAATTTCTGGAATGCACTTTGTAAAATGTTATTTACAGAAAGAGAATATTTCATAAATTATTAAAATCTACCACAGAGAATAGATAATAAAAGAATCTTTTATTGTTATTTAATGAGGATTTTGGACAGTAAAATGGCAGAGATAGATGTGTGACCTTCTTTGTTTAATTTGTGTATTTGTGTGTGTGTCTAATTGTTAGTGTTTGTCTGCCATAACTGCTTAATCTGAATATTATTTTCTACTCTATGCAGAAGGCTCAAAATTTTTGGGGAGGTGGGGGCCAGTTGATTAGATTGACCCCAGTATGAAACTGGTACTTAATTTAACTGCTTAATCTGAATATTATTTTCTACTCTATGCAGAAGGCTCAAAATTTTTTTGGGGGGCGGCAGTCTATTAGATTGACCCCAGTATGAAACTGGTACTTAATTTAACTGCTTAAATCTGAATATTAAAGGGTTAATCACATCCCTTTGCCTGTTTTAAGTTCAAATACCACAGAGGTCAACCATCCATTAGAGGAATGATTGGAATGGGTTGAGAAAATAAAAAGAAAGCACAAATCAAAATTGACCAACCTTTTACCCCCAGAACCTGAGACCAATTGGTGTTGTGCCAAAATTAACAGAATAAATTCATACATACTAAAGACATTTTTTATGTGTACCACTGAGAGACTTGGTAGTGTCAATTTCATTATTAATCATGTCCTTTTGCACAGTGAGAGCAAGTTAAATGGAGTGAGCTTCCTAACCTATACAAGCTTTTGTTACATGTGGAAAAGTTGGTCTTTTTTCTCTTGATTATGTTTAGCTGTATGTCTTGCTGACATACTTACTTTCTTTTAAAAGCATTTCAATTTGAGCTTTGCATTTCAACACTCTGTCACCAAAAAATGATCTATGGTCTATCATACATTGGTTTTGTGCATTTCATTTCATTTGCAGTTACATTAAAAAAAAGAAACAAACTTATGTTTAGAGAAGAGAGAATGTCAACCAGTGTACAAACCAAGGAAAGTAAAATATGGAACTGATGTCACTCAACCATCATATTTAATTATTAAGAACAAGATTTACTTGCAAGTAAGAAACAAAACAAAATTTGAGGTAAATTATCTAATGAGGAAAAAACAACAAAAAATAAACAAAAAACAGTAAATCTTTCATTTAATGTTTGTTTAATCACCTGTTTAAAAAAAAACTCTTTATGCTCTTACAGACATGTAGATGTGCATGCACAGACGTATACACCAGAGTATATATTAGTTGTTATTGGTTATATTTCTATACATATGCACATATGGAGGCACAATGGCCCAGTGGTTAGGGCAGCAGACTAAGTCACAGGATCACGGTCATGAGTGTTTATTGAGGCTCCAACAGGGAGTGGTGGTGAACCCTATTGTATTCTTTCACTACAACTTTCTCTCACTCTTTCTTCCTGTTTCTGTTGTACCTGTATTTCAAAGGGCCAGCCTTGTCACACTGAATCTCCCCGAGAACTACATTAGGGTAGATGTGTCTGTGGAGTGCTCAGCCACTTGCATGTTAATTTCATGAGCAGGCTGTTCCGTTGATTCCCAGACCAGGCGTTGTGAGTGTTTATTGAGTGAAAACACCTAAAGCTCCACAAGCTCCGGCAGGGGGGGGGGGTGATGAACCCTGCTGTACTCTTTCACCACAACTTTCTCTCACTCTTTCTTCCTGTTCCTGTTGTACCTGTATTTCAAAGGGCCAGCCTTGTCACACACTGTGTCATACTGAATCTGCCCGAGAACTACGTTAAGGGTACACGTGTCTGTGGAGTGCTTAGTCCACATGCATGTTAATAAATGAGCAAGCTGTTCCGTTGATTGGATTAACTGGAACACTCATCATCATAACCAATAGAGTGCCATAGTACATATACACATACATACATAATACACACACAATGGCTGAAAACTCATGTTTGAGTATTGCCATTGCCTAATCAAAAGTCCCACACATGCAAAGACTATCACCAGCCATTTTTATGATAGGTCTTACTTTTTTTTTCAAGTGATGCCTGTGCATGATGACTTTTTTATAGTGGGGAAAGGATTTTCACAAATCCAATCCCACTCTATACATTTGGACAATACAAACTCGAAAAGAAGAACTAGTCTACATCATCGAATATTGTCAGTGTCGCAGGTTTTCTCTCTGAGTTTCCCTCTACTAGAGAGATGATATGACAACAACAGAGGGGCCTTCCACTCCCAGTGGGCCAACTGCATACCCAGATATTTCCGTGTCTCTCCGCATAAACACATGCATACATACATGAAGGCTGGAGGGTATATCAGCCAAAACGTTGTGTTAACAATAAAACAAGATGAGGACAAATATCCATCAAATGTAAATAATGCAGATGTTTTTTGTTTTGTTTAGAAGAGGAGAAATTTTTTTGTTTTTTTTTTGGAGAAAAGGAGAAAGAGAGAAAAATAAGGAGCAGGACAATCAAGAAAGAAAAGCAAAGAGGGGGAAAAAAGATAGACAGAGAGAGAGAGAGAGAGTTTCTTTTCAATTATATTGTTTGTTTAGAAGGGGAGAAAATTTTGGTTTTTGAAGAAAAGAGACAAACAAGAAAAAAGAAAGCATATTTTTGGGAGCAGGACAATCGAAAAAGGAGAAGAAAAGCAAAGTGGGGGCAGGGGATAGATAGAGAGAGGTTTCTTTTTCTTCTCTTTTCTTATTTTTCCCATCCTACTTTCTAAAATTGACATCTTGAAAAAATTTATTTAGCCATTTCTTCCTACTATGAGAAAAATGCATATATTTACAAATATGTCGAAAGGTATACAATAAGAAGGGAAAAAGGAGAAAGAGAAAGAGAAAAAATACTTTGTAATGATATTTCAATGGGTTGATCACATCAAATTGAAAAGAAACCTCTCTCTCGCTCCTTCTTTCTCATTATCTATCCTCACCCACCCCACCTTTGATTTTCTTCCTCTTTCTGACTAAAATCTTCAATGCAGTGCTACAGCATGGCCACAGTCCAATGACAAAACAAGTAAAAGATAAAAGATACAGATATCGGTACAGGCTTGGATGTGTGATGTTTGGGGTTCAATCCCACTGTGTGGCAGTGTGGCACCTTGGGACGATCAAAGATTTGTGAACGGATTTGGTTGATGGAAACTGAAAAAAGCCTGTTGTATATATATGTTTAGGTGTGTATATATTTGAGTCTGAGTTTGTCCCCCACTACCATTTGACAACTGGTGTTGGTGTGTTTACATCCTTGTAACTTAGCAGTTTGGCAATAGGAGCCAACAGATTAAGTACCAGTCTTTAAAAAATAAGTTCTGGGGTTGATTCATTTGACTAAACATTCTTCAAGGCGGTGCCCCAGCATGACTGCAGTCAAATGACCTGAACCAAGTAAAAGATAGAAAAACCGACAGATAATATATTCTAAATAGCCCTAGACATGAGGGTAATAGCTGCAAAGCCTGTAACTTCTAAGTCTGTTACATCACAATTGAGTAGGAGCTAAACAATAGCATCATCCTCATCACCATCATCAAAATTCTCATGAAAAGACTTCCCTGTAAAACCTTGTCTACGTCATACCAAACCTGCATGACACAATGGATTTTTTTTTTATTCTTTAATCCTTTCTTTCAAATGCATTTCTAAAATTCCCAAATGAAGGTTTCTCCATCTGAGAAATGTGGAGGACTTTTTACTGTATTTTTAATCAAATGCTTTATAGTAAATACATTGAAAAGATTATTCTGAAGGTTGTGGTTGTTCTTGTTGCTTGTGTGGTTGTTGCTTTACATGGATTTACTTTTAATGAATAGACATTCTCACGATCACCTTCTCATGTGTATTTTTCTAGCAGCTGTTGTTCCTTAAATTACGGGGTGTTCACAAATTTCCTGTGTACAGCAGCTATTATAATAATGTATTCTTTCACTTTCTATCTAAAATTCCAGTTTACCTTTTCAAAGAAGAGAAGCCGGATCTATTCACCTTTTAATAAAAGCATAAATGCTAAGCAGAAAATTTTGATTGGTCCAAAGGAAAAGTTAATATAAATATTACAACTGTTTCCACAAAAGATATTTGTATACATGTACATCTATCTATTTCTATATGTATATTTTTATGAATATATATGAATATGTGTGTTTATATATCGCCAAAACATTGTTTTATTTCTGATCCCCCCCCCCAATCATGTGGTTCTGGGTTCAGTCCCGCTGTGTGACACTTTGGGTAAAAGTCCTCTAATATAGCTTCGGGCCAACCAAAGCCTTGTGAGTGGATTTGATAGATGGAAACTGAAAGAAGCCTGTTGTTTATATCTATATAAATAAAAGAGAGTTTGTGTGTGTGCACGCACATATGTTCCTTATGCATTCGAAAACTGAGTTGACGATTTTGATGTATGAGGTATAAAAAGATTCAATAATCTTTTGGGTACCAAATAAACTTTATTTTCACTTACACATGTGTGTGTGTGTGTGTGTGTGTGTGTGTGTTTGTGTGTGTGTGTGTGCATGTACCTATTTTCCTTATGGATTCGAAAACTGTGTTGCCGATTTTAACATATGAGGTATCAAAATATTCAGTAATCTTTCTGCTACCAAATAAACTATGTTTTTGGCATAAAAATTCTTTTTTACTACTAAAATAATCTTGGAAATGAGGTCGGGTTGCACAATTTTGAGGTCATTTTTGGGCAATATTTCAATTTGCTTCTAATGTTTCACATGTACGTATAATTCTACCCAGACAAACATTTATGGAAATGCACATAAAAATATTGTATTAAAATAAGCCACAAGCAAAAAACATTTCATTAAAAGATATCCATTTCTGTATATGGTATGAGAAATTACAGTCCCTCACTCTCTCTCTCTCTCTCTCTCTCTCACATGCACACACACACACACACACACACACACACACACATAAATACAAGAAAGATATATGCATATGTATTTATGTACGTGTATATGACAGATGTTTGTCAGAGAGAGAGAGAGAGAGTGAGTGCCACTTACACATGCATGCAAAAAAATACATATATAACACACACCTTCACTCATGCACTCTTTCTCTTTCTCTCCCTCTCAAACGCACGCACAAACGTGTACTGCACACACACACACACACACATCCATTTCATATACACGTACATACAGCTTTCACTTTCTCCTCTCTTTCATTTTCTGTTCTCTTCAAAGCATAAACAAATAAAGAATTTTTGTGGAAATTAAGAAACGATGCCGACGACCGCTCGGTTCAAAGTTAATCTTGACCAGAAATGGCCTGAACTCTTTGCATGAACACCACCCTGTACATAACTCCATGTCCCCCTACATGGCCTTGCTTTTTGCTTTTTGAGCCGAAAAATTAACTTAACTTAACTTATATGATCCTGTGGGATGACGTCAGCAGCCGGACGTCAGCAGCGGGGTGCGTCGACCGGAAGCTGGGGCAAGCGGAAGGGGTCAGCCGTCAAGCGTGCGCAGGGGGCGGAAGTTGACCTTTCCAACGTGGGTCGTGTGAGCGACTTCCTCGCACGTCTTGTCGCCCGCACGACCCACGTTGGAAAGGTCAACTTCCGCCCCCTGCGCACGCTTGACGGCTGACCCCTTCCGCTTGCCCCAGCTTCCGGTCGACGCACCCCGCTGCTGACGTCCGGCTGCTGACGTCATCCCACAGGATCATATAAGTTAAGTTAAGTTAAGTTAATTTTTCGGCTCAAAAAGCAAAAAGCAAGGCCATGTAGGGGGACATGGAGTTATGTACAGGGTGGTGTTCATGCAGATCCAATATGAATTACCATATGATTGAGTTGACAACTTTGCTGCTTCAAACGAAAGAATGCCATAACATAACTTTCTTTGGCACATACATGCTCACACACACACACACACACACACACATGCATACACACACACACACACGCATGCATACACATACTCACACACACTCTCTCTCTCTCTCTAGGTAAAACTTATGTACAAATTATGTTATTTCTTGCTATGTGTATACGCAAAATTACAGCTCAAATCCAATTGAAATAATCTTTTTCTATTCTGTAAATTGTGTTTGCGATGAGTATATTTAAAAACTTGATCTTCAATATGAAGTTAAAAAGAAATTTTCCCAGAAATCCTATCCTTTACCTGTTGTTTCCAGCATATCTGAAGTGACATTTGCACCACCACCACCTTATTTTTTTCCTAAATTTCCTCCAATTCCCATGCTTTCCAAAAGGATATCAGCCAAAAAACACGTTTTCAATAATTTTCTCCCTCCCTGCCCTAATTTCATTTCTTACTTTTTTCCAAATATTTTTCTTGGTATTCCATGGAGAAAAAAAAAAAAGAGAGAGTATGAATCTTTAAGAATTCTCTTCTTTTTTCTTAAAGAAACACTAAAATCTCATTCCCAAACATCTATCCATCACCTCACCACTTTCAAAAAGCTACAAACACCCAATGTTTCACTTTTAGGTTTTTGGAAAGTGGGGAAGTTTCTTCAGAAATAATGTTGTTTACCTGTTATTTCTAGTATATCGGGCTTTCTGGTAATGGTCTGATTATTTTTTACGTCTGCTATTTCAGTACAATTCTATGCATACGTGAAACATCAGACAAAAGTGAAACATTGGGAGGTTTTAGCTTTTTGAAAGCAGGTAGGGGGTGGGTAGGCAAGGTAGGGGAAGGGGTACTGAGTTTCTTTAAGAAAAATTAGATTTAAAAATATATATTTTTCCCAGATTCGTGGATAAAAACAAATTTGATAAAAAGTTACAAATTAAGAAATTGCAGAGGGGACAGGAAGAAAATATGATTTCTGGGCAAAAGCGTATTAATCCCCTTTTATATGATGAAACAATACATAGTTTGTGATTCTTCTCAAGAACAAAAAGCACTTTCATGCAAACCAATGCAAATTGTACCCTCCCCCCCCCATTTCATTTTTAAACAAACAGTAACTTCCATTACACTAGTAATCCAGTTTACTAAATGTTAGCTGTGCCAAATATGCTCCATAAGAAAGGAACAAATAATTCAATGTGGCTGTGGGTCATAACACCCAGGCAAAGCCAGGATGCATTGCTAGTGTGTGTGTGTGTGTGTGTGTGTGCATGTGTGTGTGTTTGTCCCTCACCACCACTTGACAACTGTGTTGGTGTGTTTATAAGTCCTAGGTGTGATTTATTTGGCTAAAATAACCACTAAAACAGTGTCCCAGCATGGCCACAGTCTAATGACTGAAATAAGTAAAAGATAAAAGATACGTATGTAGACTTTCAACAATATTACTTTAATCCTTTGAAGATTGATAGAAATGGTTGAATTTTTAGAAAATGTGTAATACCCAATTAACTGATTCCCATGTTTAATTAATTAAAACAAGGCAAGTGATAGCTTTCTCTGTGTTGTTTCTATATTTCTAACTTTGACTTGAAGTTATTTTTAACTTTCTGTGTGAAATGAGTCAGTAATATTTTCTTTGATCTCCAGTGGCCTACCATGTCAAAAAGAATTGAAAATTACAGATTTATAGTATATATATGTGGATTTATGAGTCCATATGTACTCTCACAGATATATCATGACAACAACTTTCCCCTTTCACTGGTGTAACTCACTCAAATCTGGGGGTAGAGTGTCAAGGTGGATGTAACTTGAAACATTTTTATATCCCACCCCAGCACCCACCGCTAAAAACACAATTACAGATTTAAGTGATGAATGATATTTAGCTTGCAAAATCCTGGGAAATTCTCTTCAACACATGACTGTTTCAACATATTGGTTCTTCACTTCCATTCTACATACCTACACCATTCGTCCTAAACCATGATGGATGAATGCCACTGCCTGAATGGTCTCAGTGAAAAATGACCTCTGGAATGGAATACTATTTCTGTGTAAAGTGTGGAGAAAAGATCTGATGACAAATGAGAATTATACACAACCCCACCGTTAATAAGGAAAATTTAATGTTTTTAAGAACCAGCCAAAAATTTTCTACATGACCTCATGATTTCTTGCTGGGAATCTCATTTCCAAAATCTTCATTATTATAATACATCATTAGTGGTAAGCTGGCAGAATCGCTAACACATCAGGTAAAAAGCTTAGTGGCATTTTGCCTGTCTTTGTGTTCTGAGTTCAAATTTCGCAGAAGTCGACTTTGTTTTCCATCCTTTTGGGATCGATGAAATAAGTACCAGTTGAAAACTGGGGTTGATGTAGTCGATTTAACAGCTATCCTCCAAATTGTTAGCCTTGTGCCAACATTTGAAACTAATATTATAATAAACTTTTCAGGTGGTAGTGAGCTAGCAAAATGCTTAACAGCATTTCATCCATCTTCATGTTCTGAGTCCAAATACTACCAAGGTTGGCTTTCATTTGCAGCTTTTTTGGCGGGTGGTGGGGGTGATTGAGTAAGTACCAGTTGGAAACTGGAGGGAGGTCGATGTAATTGACTACCCCTCCCACCAAACTGATGGCCTCATGACAGAATTTGAAGAAAAAGGACATTTGGTAGTGTTGTTTAAGCTATACTCACTATGCCAGATAAAAAGTTGGGATGTTCATGGTTAGAAGGCTTTTTTCTCACAGATCAACTAGATCAGAGTTGACCAGGAACTAAACAACAATATCATATCTCTGGTATTTTGGATAAGGTTTTTCAAACAAGTCTTGCAATACATTATTGAAGAATTCTTTTTATATCAGCAATCTAAAACCAAAGTTCTAATAAGTAGGAAGGTAGACAAATCACAAACACCCTCAGGTAGATGGCCCTGCTCGATCTGTAGAAAAGGCGTAGGTAGAAACTCTATAAGATGCACCAAGTGTAAGCTATGGACACATAAGAGGTGCAGCAATGTCAAAGGAAGGCTAACTAGGAAAATAGTTTTTGTATGTGGCAGATGCTCAGAAGTAATAAACACTGAAAATACACAGAGACCATCTTCCGCCACATTCCAGGGAGAAAAACTAGAAATAGTTGATAGCTTTCGTTACCTAGGTGACCAAGTCAGCAGCGGGGGCGGGTACACTGAAAGTGTAACTGCTAGAGTAAGAATAGCCTGGGCAAAGTTCAGAGAGCTCTTATCTCTGCTGGTGACAAAAGGCCTCTCGCTCAGAACAAAAGGCAGATTGTATGACACATGCGTACGAACAGCTATGCTACATGGCAGTGAAACATGGGCCGTGATAGCTGAGGATATGCGTAAGCTTGCAAGAAATGAAGCCAGTATGCTCCGATGGATGTGTAATGTCAGTGTTCATACTCGACAGAGTGTAAGTACTTTGAGAGAAAAGTTGGACCTAAGAAGCATCAGTTGTGGTGTGCAAGAGAGACGTTTGCGCTGGTATGGTCATGTGGCGAGAATGGATGAAGATAGTTGTGTGAAAAAGTGCCACACCCTAGTGGTTGAGGGAACCTGTGGAAGAGGTAGACCCAGGAAAACCTGGGACGAGGTGGTAAAGCACGACCTTCAAACTTTAGGTCTCACCGAGGAAATGACTAGGGACCGAGACCTATGGAAGTATGCTGTGCATGAGAAGACCCGTCAGGACAAGTGAGGCCATAATCCCGTGGCCTACACCTGGGATGTAGCCAGCCCACTTATGCATTCCCTTCCTTCTTGGGACACAAAACTCCACTTGTTAAGACCCGTTGAGGCAAGTGAAAATCAAAATCATAATCTATCAACATCAATGGAATTTGTAGCTGTGATATCAGTGCCGGTGGCACGTAAAAGCACCATCTGACCGTGGCTGTTGCCAGCTTCGTCTGATCCCCGTGCCGGTGGCACATAAAAAGCACCATCTGATTGTGGCCATTTGCCAGCCTCGTCTGGCATCTGTGCCGGTGGCACGTAAAAAGCACCCACTTCACTCACGGAGTAGTTGGCGTTAGGAAGGGCATCTAGCTGTAGAAACACTGCCAGATCAGACTGGGCCTGGTGCAGCCTTCTGGCTTCCCAGACCCCAGTTGAACCGTCCAACCCATGCCAGCATGGAAAGTGGACGTTAAACGATGATGATGATGATGATGATGAATCCCCAACCACTTTTGCATCATGGACTGTTTTCATGTCAGACAATTCCATGTGCATAACAAAAATTTAATAAATTATTTATCATATAATACATTTTATAATACATATATATTATATATATATTACATATATCATAGCATCATAATATCAACCAGACCATCAGATGCTGTAATACACCACTGGTCACAAAGCGCTTCCAATTCTGTCTTGATTGCATCATTCTTTTCTATCTTGACCCAAACTGATTGACTGAATCATCTTCCCATCATAGGGGCCTTCTAAGTGCCCTTTTTCCAATCTCTTGGTTACCAATTGGCAACTGCATGGGTCCACCAGTTGCCTGTGAACCTTGCAGCATGCCTGGCCCAGTGGAACCCTTACTTTTGGTATTCTGTGATTACATTATTCATTCCACTCCATTCTCAATTATCTCATTTTGAATACAATCTCTTAATGATGATCCTAGCATGGATCTTTCTGTGGCCCTTTGCATCATAGCTAATCAATGTTCTGTCCTTCTCAAAGAGGATATACTATATATACAGGGTGCATAAGATATTTGAGGACAGACTTATGTTTATAAAAAAAACCCAGATATATATAATAACAGATAACTTTATTTATCAAAAAATGCTATAAGGATAAAAATAAACTTTCTTTTCTATAAATCTATTCAACAAAGCCACTTTCAGCTTCAACGACTGCTTTTATATGAGATCTAAATCATCTACATGCTCAAATCAATTGGTCCTGGTTCATTTTGGACATTACTCTGACCATGGCAGCTTTCATAAAATTTTTGGTGTTATGGGCATGTTCATTGACCTCTCTCTCAACAACACTCCACATGTAATAGTCCAATGGATTGAAATCTGGGGAATTAGGAGGCAAATATTAAGGGCTATGTGATCATGAAAATTTTCAGCCAACCATTCCTGTGCAGAGTCTTACTGAAACACATATAGCCTTCCATTGCATACACTGTCTATCCAGGGCTTAATTATTTCCAGGACCTCAATGCAGGTGGCAGAGTTAACTCTAAGACCTTGTGATAAGAAGTAAGGAGGTGTTACATGTCCTTCATTGCTGACAACCCCTAAAATCATGACAGTTGCAGGAAATTTTGTATGCATAAGACTTGGAACTTCAGAAGGGTCTGCACATAACCATCTATCATTTATTCTGTTAACTTTTTGATCTTGGTTGAAGTTTTTCTTGTTTGAGAAAAACCAAATCAAATATTCTTCTGCTGGATTTTTCAGTTTGTTTAAGAACCTTTTAGATCTGATGTAGTGATTCTTTTTTGCTTTTTCTGACAAATTGACCTTTCTTCCTCATATAAGATGTCTTCGTGGACAACATTTCTGACTGTTCTTTCTGACACATGGAGATCTTTTGCAATTGACCTCATGGACTTTCTGGGATTGTAATCAATGGCATGTTGAACTTGTTGGATAAATTTAGGTGTTCTGATGATTTCAGAGCGTTTAGAATGCTTTTTATGCTTTGATAATGGTGATACATTTCCATCTTCAGTCTCTGGCACCTTACAAACTTTGTAGATGAAAGATCTGGCAACTTTTAAAAATTGAGATATTTCTAAATTGCTATGCTCAGCCTTTATAATCACAACAACAGCATGCCTTTTCATTTTTTGAGCAAGCTGAGGGTCTGTCATTATTATTTTCTGAAACAAAGATTATACAGAGTTAATAAAAAATGCAGTAATGACCCAAAAAGGTATGTCCTCAAATACCTTATACACGCTGTATGTTATACATATATAACACATATATATCACATGTATGATACATATATTTTATTACAAAAATAATGCACACACACACATATATGTATGTATGTACGTATGTATATTATTGTTCAGTTTTATTTCAAGATTTCTTGCCAATAGAGAAAGAGCTGGTTTCTAACCTAAATTCAAGGCTCCTTCATAGGAATTTCAACATCAACAACAGGGTATTTTTATTTGTATGTATGTATATGTGCAGATTTGTATGCTTTGCTTTATGTATGTATTCTCATGCATATAGTTGCATATCTAGACTTGCTCATATATATTTAAATGATAAACTTCTGGAAAGTTTTACAGATTTTACAGTTCCAGTGATGGATTGGATCTGTAGTCTTTGAATTAGATTTCTCCTTTCTGGTTTTGAGAAGTCTAATTTCTCAAGATTGGTATTTAGGCAGTGTGTTACATATCCCAGGACACCAATAATTACAGGTATAAACCTGAACTTGGAATTTGGATAAAGTAACTGCAGATTTCTCAATAGTTCAGCATAGGTGTTCTCTTTTTCACTGATCTTCAGCTTTATGTTACCATCTGCTGGACAGCTAATTTCCACACCTGTGCACAGTTTCTCTTCTCTATCTCAAACCATTATATCAGGTCTGTTGTGCTTACATTTTATTGAGGTCTTCACTGGTACATTCCACCAGTATTCCTTTTTATTATGAGTGGCTATGGCTTCTTCCATACTGTGGGTTTATATTTCTTTGTCCTTGGGATTATCCTTCTAACGGATTTCATTATAGAGTGTCCTAGCTTCAACTTCATATCTCATTGGTAGATAATACCGTGATGACATTTTCAGATGCTGTTTTTAGTGTGGGTGATATCTTCAGAGTGAACTCCACAAAGTCAACATCAGTTGTCACATTTTTACGGCTTTTCCCGCATCTCTATCCCTTTTGTGCATCAGGTACTCAGTTGATATTTCCTGTTCCTGGATTGCAAACACATACTCTTCAAAGTGGGAGGTAGTAATCCTGCTACTGGCCCAAGATAAACTGCTTTGATGACTGATGTTACTATCATCATGGAGCTTTCTACTAACAGATCCATGCATAGTCTTCTGCTTATATAAGTCCATCTTTTCATCTGATGATATGTTGTGGTAGAGTTGTGCAGCTTCTATGGGCGTGTATTCTAGGTTATTGAACAAGGAGTGTTGCTCAAGGAGCTGCCTTCCAAGTCTTATGATGTTATCAGTCTCATGTATGCAAACTTGGTCAAGGGATGTTTGTATGTATATAAGTATGTATCGAGATTGAGAGAATCAACCAATCTAAATTAGGGATAGGAATAAACGTAACAGTACAGGGTTTAGTAAATTGATTTGCGATCTAAAAGACCACAATAAACAGTTTAATTTAGATTGGTTGATTCTCTCAATCTTGATACCTTATGACAAAGGCAAGGAATTCTGTCTTCTCTGTAATTCTGAACTATTTTTTATTCTTTTTTTCTAAAAATCCCCTAGTAAACACAGTTATAGAGTGTGCATACCGTTGTAAACATTGGCAAAAACACACCTTTAGTTCATATAAGTGATATCTATCAATATATATCATTTAAACATTAAATTTCTTACATTTCAAATTCACTAGATATATCTTTTTCCAAGTCTATATAGTTTTATTTAATATACATATAGTTATATACTTCTCATTTATTTAGTTTTTCTTTACTTTATCCCTCCTCTTTCTATAGGCTACCTCTGACATTATATCCTATAACGTTTTTTTGAAACAATATTAATAGCATTCAGTTAATCACTACACATATCCATCATTTTCTGTTAAAATGTCTTATTGACAAGTTTCATTTCTTCACTTCCCTGAAGAGAAGATTACATTGTTTTACACCATTTTATTCCTTAGGAATAATATCAGTGATATCTTCGAAACATGTGTCAGAAGTAAAAGAATTTGAATAACACCTGCGATAAACTCCATTTATTTATATATGTATATATATATATATATCCAGCTGTAAAAACTCTGCCAGATCAAGACTGGAGCCTGGTGCAGCCATCTGGTTGCCAGCCCTCAGTCAAAACCGTCCAACCCATGCTAGCATGGAAAACGGACGTTAAACGATGATGATGATGATGATATATATGTGTGTGTGTGTGTGTGTGCGTATGTGTGTGTGTGTGTGTATGTGTGTGTAAGTGTTTGTGTGTTTTTGCTAATGCTTGGTAAAATAGATTAATCCCCCAAATTTAAAATATTCCAAAGGCCATTGTTGTGGCTGCTTTTGTTGCTGATGTTATTGCTGTCGTTTTTGTTACTTAACACAGGTTGGACAAGGAAAAGCAGTCATATGCCCAAGACTATCCCTAGTCACTGTGACTATCCCTAATTTTGTTTTCCTGCGGAAATTGTTGAAAGAACCTATTCATCAAAGGATGTTAACATTTTAGCTGTATAGTGTCAATGTCATGATAATACAATCAAACACTTTCCAATTGTGTATTTAAAAATTTATATTCACCTTAGACTAGAGTGGGATATAGAGAAACAGATGTACACACCTTTTGGTGTATAAAAGAGGTGAAGTTAAAAATTTGATTGGACAGGAGAAAGAAATAATATGAATGTGGTTTTATAAGTTTCTACAAAAGGAAGATGAAGAAAAGAAAATAAAAGTGGAAAAAAAGAGTACAGGAAAAAGAGTAAAAAGAGAAGAAAGAGAAAAATACGTCAATGCAGCATAAAGTGCTTCAATTGGTTGCACACCACAAAGTTCAACGGAATCTACTGAAGCGAGTCAACATGCTTGTGGCATTACGATGGATGATGGCAAGACTAAGGCATTGGAAAAGCCAAGCACCCTCACGGGTATCACCTGACACATTTGTGAGGCGAACTGCCTACAATGACAGGAACTTCAGTTAGTAGCCCAGTCACTCCAAATGTCTCAAATGCCACAGGCTAGAAGAGAGAGTTCGTTGCCAAATCCCGATACTTCAGAGTTCTGTTCCATTTGGCTATGGATGCAGTGACCCTCACATTTACCGCCGAGTCACAGACTGTGGTGTCCCAGACGAGGCACCTACTTCTAACACAAGGACAGAAGGTAAGACCATCTGGTCTCTTTCCATCACTTCTGGATAATCCTGCTGGCTCCAGAACTGAGGGGATATTAATCTGAGCCATGGCCTGCTTAATAATTAAGGTTATGTCAGTGTGATGACCATAAAGATCTGTGGGATCAAGGGATCTAACACAGTAACATCTCAGTCCCCTATAGACTTCAGCTCCCACTCTGAGTGCAATGGAGATACAGAGCTCATGTAGACTGAGTTGCCCTGTAATGTTTACCATAGGCAGGGAATCAATCCAGTCCCCCGAGAATTTTGCACTTGCTGAAAGTAGACGACATCTTGAAAATTGATCAAATTGATTAAGGAGAGAGTTGAAAGTGGGACCTGAATGCAGATTGTCCCATGCTCTCTGCTTCTGTCTGTCCTCAATTGACAAACCCAGCTCTCTCCACAGTAGAGCAGAGAGGATGTTGTCCACCAAAGGAGAGCAAGCATGGATGGAGGAAAGAAAACAAACAGGGAAGAGATAGAGACATGCACTTACGCAGACTTTGACCCCCAAACCATTTGAGCAAGGTCGCAGGACTCCTGGGGGAGAGTTTGACATTGACCAAGCATTCAAGTTTCCTGAAGATTAGGTCATGAAAGCATTGGAGAGATGACAGGAATCTATAAGAGGGACTAACTCTCAGAAAATACAATAGCTTAGGAATTGACAATTCCTAAGTATAAAAAAAACCTTGTGGTGTGGGACTCAATTACCACAAGGTTTTTTAAAAGCTGTTCCGTAATAATTTTAGCAAAATTTCTATGTATGTGTATATGTGTGAACATGTGTCTATTTATATATACATGTCAGTGTGAATATACATGTAAATCTATCTGTGCACCTTTTATGCTTTATCTTTAACCTTTTTGATATCAACCTGGCTGAGACCACTTCTGGCTTTGTAGGACAAATATCTTATTTTCCTAAGTTTTGAATTAAAATCTTCCACCAAACCTTAATCACAATTTATGTTCCTAACACTAGCTTAATAACTAAATTATTTTACTAAATTCTTTGTTATATTTAAAGTAATTGAAAGAAACACAGAGCATCTCAACAGAAATATGGTAACAAAGGGGTTAAAATATATAATAGAGAAACAATTCTTAGCTCTTTTGATACAACCTGGCTGAAACCACTTCTGGCTCTATAGTACAAATGTCTTGTTTTCAAAAGTTTTGAATCAAAATCTTCCACCAAACCTTAGTCACAATTTACATTTCTAACACTAGCTGAATGATAACTAAGTTATTTTACTAAATTTTTTGTTATATTTAAAATAATTGAAAGAAACACAGAGAATCTCAACCGAAATATGGCTACAAAAGGGTTAACTTGTTCCTGTCATTGCACTGTGGCAATTCTGGAGCAGTGTCTTGAAGGGTTTAGTTGAACAAATCTATCCCAGTAATAAATTATAAGTCTCTTTGGCTAAACCCTTAAGACACGTACAGAAATAGCTAAATAAATTGATACATGCATATCTACACACACACACACACATGATGGGCTTCTTTCAGTTTCTGTTTAATGAATCTATTCAAAAGGCTTTGGTGGGTAGGAAGCTATAGTAGAAGACACTTGACCAAGTTGCCATGTAATGGGACTGAACCCAGGACCATGAGGCTGGGAAGCGATCTTCTTAACTATACAATCACACCTGTACTTCACAGCTGTGCCTACATCTACATGTGTGTGTGTGTGTGTGTGTGTGTGTGTGTGTGTGTGTGTGTGTGGTGTGTGTGTGTATCGACCTTGTTAGCCCAAATGGCCAAGTGTGTTTTAACTGACCTCAATGCATAACACATTATAATTAGCATTTATCAAATAATATTTTACTAAAACAACACATGTGGAAATCTTGTACAGGACTTCTTTATTTTCCCTTTACAGACAAGTTTTAAAACCACACACACACACGTGCTGTTACACAGCTGTTGTTGGATATTAATATAGTGAAATGCTCAGCAATTAGCAGCTGATACTAATGCACAGAAATAATTGTAGTGATTTACATTAAATCCTGTTTGTTCCATCTTCTTGTATTATAGATTTTTTGGAATGAATTTTGTAGATATTAAAGATTTCCATATGTGTATCATGTAAAAGGAGAATTCCTGCTTTATAATGACTTATGGTAGCCAACACCTGTTGAGGAGATTTGCAAAGCACACTGTAAGGTTATTATCCAGATGATGTTATATATATATAGCCATGAGCTTTTACATATATATTACATATATTACAAATGAGTTATGATCTTCCAATTGACTCCATGAATACAGAGGAAACCCTGGAGTAGCATGAGATATACGGGAGCAAAATAAAACTGTACTTTCTACCAGGGTATTGAGTACTCCTGTTCTGACACTCAAGACTACATGAATATATGTAATATGTGTATACCTACATATAGCCACAGTGACAACAGCCAAAGCAATGTCACTGGGCCCACGATGGTAGCGCCAGCAACACTGGTGGCAACAACAACCTCTCCAGGCCCAAAGCCAACTGAAGATGTGCCAATAATGTGATCACAACTAACATCCAAGCCTGAAAATACATTGGGTCAGCCAAGCTAGCCTTCAAGCAATGCCTGCACAACCACAGGTCCTCTTTCAGGATTCAGGAAAGACAATTCATCACATTCTTAGCTAGCCATGTGTGGAGCCTCAGACATGAAGGGGCCCCATACAATATCAAGTGGAAGATCTTAGAGAGGTCAGGATCCTACATTAACAGGAGTGAACACTGCAAGCAAGGATACTCAAAGAATCCCCGAAACCTGGATAACTGAACACTCACCAGGAAATTTACAGTCCTTGCATCCATTTCAAGTGCTACCTGCTGCAAGAATGGGATTCTCTATCCACTGATTAAACCCAGAAGGGTCCTTACAATCCATAAGCCGCCCAAGGGATAAATCCCTTGTTCCCGCCTTTTCTGACCCACAGAAAACTCGTCTAAGGGAGTTAACCCATCCTAACTGAACCCCAGATTATTTATTCTTTGGTGACAACTGACCAAATGACTGTATTGAATTTCTGCCTCCCAGAGGTGAAGAATTAGATTTATCTGTAGCTTTAGAGCCTGAAGAGACGTCCATGAGGCTAAGGCCTTTGTGGATGCAAAAGCATTGGTTAATCTATGACTGTACATAAGCTTAATTACTTTTAATATATATATATATATATATATATATATTGGCAAAAACGGTAAGATAACAACAGAAAGAAAGAGACCTCAATATTATGTAAATAGAGGAAATTTATCTATAAAATAATATGTTACATTTACTCAATAGTCAAGATAAAACTCTGAGTTTCAGATGCCGAAGTGGAAATCCACAACACCATCTCTTCGGTTATCTGGCCATCTGAAAAATACTATGAAAAATACAGTGGCCAGATAACCGAAGAGATGGTGTTTTGGATTTCCACTTCGGCATCTGAAACTCAGAGTTTTATCTTGACTATTGAGTAAATGTAACATATTATTATATATATATATATATATATATATATATATATATATATATATATATATATAAATGTGTAAATAATTAAGATTCAGTTGAATAGGTATTTTTTCATAGCGTTTTTCAGATGGCCAGATAACCGAAGAGATGGTGTTGTGGATTTCCACTTTGGCATCAGAAACACAGAGTTTTATCTTGACTATTGAGTAAATGCAACATATTATTTTATATATATATATATATATATATATATAAATGTGTAAATAAATTAAGATTCAGTTGAATAAGGTACTTAAGTTGAAGCACCAAGCCAGTCTGGTTTTATCCACAGTAAGATGAATGAAAAGCAAATTAGTAACAAGATGTAAAGGTGGTAAAGATTGTTTGCCAACATAACACGGCAGTCCTGGTTTAGGACAAATGTTGCTATAATTTAGCCCCAGCTGGCTATATGACACGATCTGTGTCCTTATATTTTTGCAGAAGGGAATCTAGCACCTCCCTCCACTCAGCTCTTGTTTCAAAGTGAGAGGAGAAAGTGAAAGATGTATGAATGTGTATATAAATGGACATGTGTGTGTATGTTCTACCTTATAATAATAATAATGAAATTATTGTATACAGTGCTCAGGTATGTGAGAGAGAGAGAGAGACAGAGAGATGAAGTGTGCCACTTGCACATACATAAGAACATACACATTCACTCACTCACACATTCTCTGTTTCCCTCTCTCTCTCATACACACACACACATGCACACGTACATACAAAAAAGATGTACACATATGTATTGATGTATGTACATATACATGACAACACACCTCTTCACTCACTTTCTCTCTCTTTTCTCTCTCTCCCTCTTTCACAAACACAGGTCCATTTCATATATATGTACATGCATCTTTCACTTTCTCTTCTCTTTCACTTTAAAACAAAACTAAAAAGACAAAATTTTTTTACAGAAATTAACAAAATCTACATGATGAAATCATATTCTGTTAAATATATTTCTAAATGATTAAAATATTGTGTATGTCAAAATGTCAACGTTTTTTTTCCTTAGAGAGCACGAAGACAATGTGTGTGTATATGTCACAGATGGTGAATGTGTGTTTGTGTTGATTGACATGCCATGACATTCATTATATGTGTGTATGTGTGTATGTATGTTGACATAAACTTGGCGGACATGCATCTCATACCCAAATCTTCAGTGAAAATGGAGTGAACTAAACTAATTAATCTGCACATCCTCTGATAACTCATGGATGGTGATTCAATGATTTCTCCTTATGGAGCCTGGTGCAGCCAGACCTCAGTCAAATCGTCCACCCATGCTAGCATGGAAAGTGGATGTTAAACGATGATGATTATGATGAGGTGCAC
The DNA here is from genome assembly GCF_006345805.1 of Octopus sinensis. Classification (NCBI taxonomy): domain Eukaryota; kingdom Metazoa; phylum Mollusca; class Cephalopoda; order Octopoda; family Octopodidae; genus Octopus; species Octopus sinensis. The sequence continues at coordinate 25,555,048 of NC_043013.1, forward strand.
ACACATCTGCAATGTTGTTCTTAGTTCTGCTTGTTGCAGGTCTCCAATGACATTCGCCAATAGCGACATTTTTTCAGCCATCTTAGAAATGTTTGAACCATTCATTCGCTTGTATGCATCTCATACACTCCTCTCCATACACTTTCTGCAATGTTGACACAATTGAGGAGCCAGCTACCCGAAATGACAGTACCCTGTAGATAAGGCAATTAAGGATATGAAGACAAGGAATGACCCCCGGCTCATGAGGAATCACTGCTGAGATGTTTAAAATATCTGATGGTGTGGGTTATGGTCTAGTCACTCATATTGTAAATCAGGTAGTTCACGAAGGAGTCACACCCAATGACTGGTGTAGCAGTACCATAGTCAACTGCTACAAAGGTAAAGGAGATGCTGGATAGAAGTGGAGGTTCACTAAGGATTAGTCCTCAGCTCCCTCTTATTCATCATACTCCTCCAGGCAATAACAGAGGACTTCAAGACAGGTTGCCCCTGAGAGCTCCTCTATGCTAATGACCTTGCTCTAATAGCTGAGTACTACCAGATCTAGAGATGAAGTTTCAAGTGTGGAAGCAAGGTCTAGAATTGAAGGGTCTTAGAGTCAATGTAGCAAAAACCAAAATCCTAGTAAATAGGAAGGCAGACAAATCACAAACCCCTTCAGGTAGATGGCCCTGCTCAATCTGTAGAAAAGGTGTAGGTAGAAACTCCATAAGATGTACCCGGTGTGAGCTATGGACACATAAGAAGTGCAGCAATATAAAAGGTTAACAGGGAAGATAGTTTTTGCAGATGCACAGGGCAATAAACACTGAATAATGATGATAATGATGATATATATATGTGTGTGCGTGCACGCACACATACTCACACACACATACTCACACACACACACACACACTCACACACACACACACACACACACACACACACACACACACACACACACACACACAAGTGCAAAGCTCAAGTTGTGGAGGGAACATGTGGAAAGAGTAGACTCAGGAAGAGTGGGATGAAGTGGTGAAAAAATTCTTCAGATGTTGGGCCTCACAGAGGAGACAACAAAACTTCTGGTGCTTTGCTGTACTTAATTTACTTGTCAAGATAAGTAAATACATGGCCATCCTTACATATAGGCATGTCTCCTGCATTCCTCTTTGGCTGAGTGTTCCTAATCTTGCAGGCTCATGGGTGCCTGTGCCATGTAAAACACCTGTGCTGGTGCCACAGAGAAGCATCCAGTGCACTCTGTAAAGGGGTTGGCATTAGGGAGGGCATCCAGCTGTGGAAACCATGCCAAAACAAACATGGAACCTGGGTAGCTTTCCAGTTGGCCAGCTCCTGTCTAACTGTCCAACCCATGCCAGCATGAACAAAGGACATTAAATGAAGCTGATGATGATATATATGTATAAATATGTGTGTATATGTGTGTGTATGCATACATACACATATACATGTATATATATATGTGTATAAATATATATATATTTCTTTTATTTGTTTCAGTCATTTGACTGTGGCCATGCTGGAGTACCACCTTTAGTTGAAGAAATCGACCCCAGGACTTATTGTTTCTAAGTCTAGTAGTTATTCTATCGGTCTCTTTTGCCGAACCGCTAAGTTACGGAGACATAATCACACCAACATCGGTTGTTGAGTGATGGTGGGGGATAAACCCAGACACACAAACATACACACACACACACATATATATATATACGACGGGCTTCTTTCAGTTTCCATCTACCAAATCCACTCACAAGGTTTTGGTTGGTCTGAGGCTATAGTAGATGACACTTGCCCAAGGTACCATGCAACAGGACTGAACCTGGAACCATGTCGTTGGTAAGCAAGCTACTTACCACACAGCCACTCTTGCACTTATATATACACACATACATATACATGCATGTGTATGGTGTGTATATATGAATATCTATGCATATATGTATCTGTGTGGGTTTGTGCATATGTGTGTGTGTATACGCATGCATATGTTTTGTGTGTGTGTGTGGTGTGTGTGTGTGTGTGTGTGTGTGTGTGTGTGTGTGCGTGTGTGTGTGTGTGTGTGTAAGTAAATGTCACAGTCACAACTTTCCACCTTTCCCTGTCATAACTCACTCAAAGCTGAGGTGGAGGGTTTGGGGTGAGTGTCACTCAACACATTTTAATACTGAAATACAACAGTAAAGTGATGAATGACATTTAACTTGCAAAAAGCTGGGAAATTCTCTGGAATTCTCTTCTGTTTCAACTTATTGATTTGTCTCTTCCTTCATACTTAGCCGTACTTTTCCTCCTAAGTCCATGACCTGTCATGGCATGAATGGTTTGAATGAAAGATGACCTCTGCTATGGAATAATGCTGCCTTGTATGGTGTGGAGAATAAATTTGATGACAAATGACCTATTCTCTCCCTACCATCACCACCACCATCAACAGCCCTCTATAAACCACCACCACCTCCAACAACAAATAAAAGAATTCAACAACGTAGTATGAACTGGCTAGGGTCTCTAAATATTGATCTGCTAGAAATAACAGCCAAAACCTCCAGCAAATTTCACCCTCACTACTAATTGGGGAGTAAAGGTGATTGGATGTTGTAGTCCAAAGTAAACACACTATCATCATCATTATCATTTAGCGTATATTTTCGATGCTGACATGGGTCAGACAGTTTGACCAGAACTGGTAAACTGGAGAACTGTACCAGGTTTCAGTTTGATTTTGGCTTGGTTTCTATGGCTGGATGCCCTTCCTAGTGCCAACCAGTCCAAGAGTGTCACAGTCACAAGTGCCATTTATGTGTCACCATCATGGGTGCCATTTACTTGTCACTGGCACTGTTTGCAAATATGATTTTACTTGGCTTGATGAGCAATACATACACATACATGCAACTTTTAGAAGGGTGAGGAAAGGAATGGAAGGTGGTTGATCATTTGTCATCACCTCTGTGATACCCAGCATCCGAAGATCATGTTTCACCACCTCGTCTCATGTCTTTCTGGGTCTATCCTGGTTCAATCTGTCCTTTAGTCTAAATATAGCAATAAATGTAATAAGCTAACCCTGTCATGAATGGACAAACAATTCCCACTTGATCATAAATAGCAAACTATTCACTTGCAACAGCACAAAATTTTACCTACAGCTGCATAATAAATGTAAAGTGTATTATAAATAAACTAAATCAATGTCTTAGAAAACATACAACATATAACTGAAAGCAATGCAACTCCAGTGGACAAAGACCTTGGCCATTAAGAAGAAATTGCCTAAAAAATATAGCCTATAAAGGAAGAAAGAAATAAAAAAAAAAAACTTCGACATAGATGCAAGAAATAGAACCTTTAAAAACAGATATAGACAACACATGCTTACATTCTGGAATGCAAACAGAAGAAATACAACTTCTGGGATTTGAAGGAAAATAACAAACATAAATATTCTTTTCTACTCTAGGCAAAAGGCTCGAAATTTTGTGGGAAGGGACTAGTCGATTAGATCAACCCCAGTACACAACTCGTACTTAATTTATTGATCCTGAAAGGACGAAGGGCAAAGTCAACCTTGGCAGAATTTGAACTCAGAACGTAAAGACAGATGAAATACCACTAAGAATTTTGCCCAGTGTGCTAACATTTCTGCCAGCTTGCCGCCTTAGATATAGACACAGATATTCTTTTCTTTTCTACTCTGGGCCTGAAATTTTTTGGGAGGGGACCAGTTGATTAGACTGATCCCAGTATGCAACTTGTAGGCAAAGTCGACCGTAGTGGAATTTGAACTCAGAACATAAAGACAAACAAAATACCACTAAGAATTTTGCCCTGCGTGCTAACATTTCTTATTTCTTCATTGCCCACAAGGGGCTAAACATAGAGGGGACAAACAAGGACAGACCAAGGGATTAAGTTGATTACATCAACCCCAGTGCGTAACTGGTACTTAATTTATTGACCCCAAAAGGATGAAAGGCAGTCGACCTTGGCGGAATTTGAACTCACAACGTAACGGCAGATGAAATACTGCTAAACATTTTGCCTGGCGTGCTAACATTTCTATCAGCTCGCCACCTTAGATATAAACACAAATATTCTTTTCTACTCTAGGAACAAGGCCTGAAATTTTGGGGGAGGGGACTAGTCAATTAGATTTACCCCAGTATGCAACTAGTACTTAATTTATTGACCCTGAAAAGATAAAAGACAAAGTTGACCTTGGTGGAATTTGAACTCAGAACATAAACACAGACGAAATACTGCTAAGAATTTTGCTCAGCATGCTAACGTTTCTGCCAGCTTGCTGCTTTAGGTATAAACACAAATATTAAATGGAAAATTATAACCCTGTGCCCTGTATATAAATGCTTCTTGAATTTGACCCTTTATGGTGGTGGCTGCCCCCTCGTTATCGAGTATGGCCATTGCACGAAGCTTAATCAATGTTGTTATCATGCAATGCCTGTGCAAGAAGATTTTTTTTTAAAGTGAGGAAAGGCTGTGCACTGAGTCAATCCCACTCACTAAGCAACAGTAGCCCTAATCTGAAAAGAAGAACAAGTCAACATCATCGGTAACCACTGAGCTGCAGGTTTTATGTCGGAGTTATCCCAGTTACCTGAGTTACCTTCTCCTAGAAAGATGCCCTAACAAAGGCTTGGAGTCCTTCGCTCCCAATGGTTTAACCGCGTGATCGGGTATTCAGTCCAATTATTTCTATGTCCCCGCGCATGATACAGCCTTAAGACATTTATTGTAACCCAGTACAACCTGTTGCATGGTCGGGTTGTCGGCGACTAAAATGGCAACCCTACCAAGCTTGCTTGGAGAGGAGGGTGCTTATTGGACACCCTGCAGGATGAAAAACAAATCCCATCAAAGGGCAGAGGAACTCTTGAGAATCAACGGCCATCCAATAAATGTCTTAAGGCTGTACCCTTTATACATCACAGAAAAATACACCATAATTAACACCAATCATACAATTGCTAAATGCTAGACATTATAATAAATTCCACTTCAAAAAATGGTCTGAATTAAAAATGATAGGATAAACAAGCAAGAATGCAAAAAGGATTTCTGCCTTTCGAGCCAGGGTCATTGAGGTGTTAAGACGGGTGAACACGTTGCTAAGGTTGGGTGAAGCAGCTGCTATCTCTAGCGTTCGGGTCGGGCTGTGTCGAAGGATCTGTTACCACTGAAGGGTCTCCATCAGAGCGAAGAGAAGGTCGGTGCCTTTATTTCAAATCTCTCGCACACACCACAGTGACATCACTGGTGCCAAGCTGTATTGGCCTTTGCCTTTCTCTTGGATAACATCAGTGGTGTGGAGAGGAGATGCTGGTATGCATGAGTGACTGCTTGTCTTCCTTAAACAACCTTGCCCGGGCTTGTGCCTCGGAGGGTAACTTTCTAGGTGCAATCCCACAGTCATTCATGACCGAAGGGGGGCACCCAATTAACAAGTGCATCAAGGTGGTGGTGAACTGCCAGAATCATTAGGATGCAGGGCATCTTTATGTTCTTGAGTTCAGTGCCACTGAGGTTGACTTTGCCTTTCATCCGTTTGGGGTCAATGAAAAAATACCAGTTGAAAACTGGAGTCAATATAATCAACTCAGCCCCTCCCCCAAAGTTGCTGGCCATCTACCAATATTGGAAACCAATAATTCACAGGTATTTCACCTGTTTCTAAATAACTTTGCCAGTTGGCAAAAAGGAAACCAAACACTAAACATTAATTCTGTATGTCAGGTATGGATGTGAGGCTAAGAAGCTTGCTTTCCAACCATGTGGTCTCAAGTTCAGTCCTAGTGCATAGTACCTTGGATAAATGTCTTCTGCTATTGCTCTTGTGAGTGGATTTGGCAGATAGAAACTGAAAGAAGCCCATTGTATGAGTGTGTGTGTGTTACTGCTCCATTTGCCTTGACATCACATGATAGCTGTAAATAAACTTTGCCATCATCTAAGCAGAATCCTTTGTTACTAAATTTCCATAAAAACATGTCTAGCCTTAGTGAAGTATTACCTTACTTGGAAACAGGTGAGTGGTAGAAACAGGCAGAGCATCCAGCTGTAAAAATCTGCCCCAGGAAAGTTATGCCTGTCCTATGCAAGCATGGAGAAGTGAACATTAAAATGATGATGATGATGATAATGATTGTTATTAACCCAAACTGGAATGTCTTAAGTTTAAAAGGTTTTAATCAACTAAAAATACAGTAATCTGCAATACAAAGATTGTTAAATTGTAAGTAAGACACAACGCAATAACAGTTTTATGCAGAGAGTTGCTACAGTTTCGAGTAACTGAAAACTAACACTGAACATGTTGTGCCGTAAACAGAACTCTACACAGTTGCACTGCAGGCAAATAACAGCAATCAAGACAATCAAAGTCACGTGATCAAAACTAAAATCACAACAATAATAGTGACAATAACTAACTTCTTGTTTGAAATAGAAATTTTGGTGTATTTTATGTAGGTTCATTTTGTATAGACCAATGCATAATTATGTTAATTTTCAAGCACTAATTCTCAGTGCCAGGATGGATAATCACCAGCTGCTCATTAACAACGAATTTACCGTGTAAAAACTATTAAATATTGGTTTCAAATTTAGGCACAAGGCCAGCAATTTCGGGGTAGGAGGTAAATCAATTACATCAACCCCCAGGTTCAACTGGTACTTATTTTATCAACCTCTAAAGGATGAACAATAAAGTCAGCCTTGGTGGAATCTGAACTCAGAAGCTAAAAACAGATGAAATGCAGCCAGGCACTTTGACATGTCATGCTAATGATTCTATCAGCTCACTGTCTTAACCGTTTTTGTTACTGCATTTTTGTTGAGATGTTCTGTGTTTCTTTCAATTAGTTTTTAAATATAACAAAGAATTTAGTTGTATGCACCCTGGCTGAGAATCTCTCATACACAAAGGGGTAAGGCTGAGAAGTTCCTAGCTTTGGGTAAAAGAAAATATAGGAGGATCAATTAATTATGATTTTATTCAATACATTCCCCTCTCAGATTACAGTGGTCCTTAATTTTTTGTAAGCCCTGTGAAAGAACTCGAAAGTTTGAGCCTCCAATAAGGCCTTTTGTGATACTCTTAAAGCCAGGAACATTTCAGCAGCCCCTTGTAGTGCAAGATATGCAATACCTGTAAGAAGGACAAGATGGTCATGACTGAAATACCTTTGATTATAGTTCTGTTCAATCTGACTTACAATAAGCAAGAATAACAGAAATACTCTATGGTGTTCCTTACAGGAATCATCATCATCGTCATTATCATCATTGTTTAACATCCATTTTCCATGCTGGCATGGGTTGGATGGTTTGATTGAGGTCTGGAAAGCCAGCAGCTGCACCAGGCTCCAATCTGATCTGGTATTGTTTCTACAGCTGGATGCCCTTCCTAACGCCAACCACTCTGAGAGTGTAGTGGGTGCTTTTTAACAAGGAAGTAGAACTGGTTGTAGTATATTAGTGAAGGGTAGCAATACTGGTGCTCTGTCAGTTATGAGGACAAGGATTCCAATTGATCTGATCAGGAGAGAAGCCTGTTTGTGAAATTAATTTACAAGTGGTTGAGCACTCCACAGTCATGCATCCCCTTAATGTAGTTCTCAGGAAGATTCAACATGATGTGGAATGTGGCAAGGCCAGCCCTTTTTATTACAGGTACAACTCATTTTTGTCAGGTGAGTGGACTGGAGCAACATGAAATAAAGTGTTTTGCTCAAGGACAGAATGCACCACTGGGAACTGAACTCATGGCCTAATGGTCCTGAGTCGAACATCCTAACCCAGTGGTTCACAACTTGTGATCTGTGGACCCCTGGTGGTCTGCAAAGGTAGAAGTGGGCGGGGTTGTGGGGGGTCCGTGAACATGTTAAGCTGACAGACCTTTCAATATCCTGGGGTGCTAGGGAAAACTCATTTAAATAAAAGGGGTCCTTGGTAGGGAAAATGGTGACAAAGAAAGGACACACCTACGCTTTTGATGAACATTAGGCTTGAACTCAGAGAGCTGATCAAATGTTGAAGGGAAATAAAATTCTTGAATTTTAAAAGATATTATATTCTCTTCTACTCTAGGCACAAGGTCCTGGGGTCTCAATGCTTTCAATGGAGTTTTCTATGTCACAACCTATTGGGTCAGACTGCTTGCTTTTGATGATTTTCAGCAAATGTTCAGACTGAGCACTGATCACATTCATCTCAACAACTGAGAGAATCTGCAAAAATCATGGATGCTGCTCATCTTTCTCCTTTGACTGACTCATTGAAAAAAAAATTGTATAACAAGTTGCTATTTTATTATTAGCATAACCTTAAACAATTGCATGTCAAATTGGTTTCACATTTTGGTGTAAGGCCAGCAATTTTGAGTGAGAAGTGGGAGTGGGGAGAGTCAATTACATTGACCCCTTAGTATTCAACTGGTACTTATTTTATTGACCTTGAAAAGCTGAAAGGCAAAGTCAACCTCGGCAGAATTTGAACTGAGAACGTAAAGACATGAAATGCTGCTAAGCATGTTGCTTCTAACAATTCAGGCAGCCCACTCCACCACCACCACCAGCAGCAGCAGCAACAGCATTGCCACAGTCTAATGATTGAAATAAGTAAAAAGTGAAAAAAGTGTTAAAAATAATTGAAAAATATAACTGTGAGGCTTTTGTCCACTTTCACACTTTAACTATGAGGCTTTTGTCCGAGGGGCTTTTGTCCTAGAGGGATTTTGTCCTAGGGGGCTTTTGTGCTACACTCATGCCTATTTAGAACTCTTTATGTAGATCTCTCTCTCATGAGGTAATTTTCCTCAGCTGTATTGTTGATATTTATAATGAATATTTCTAAATTACCGCGATTTCTCTCTCCATACACATTGGATAATCTTAGTCTCAGTGACTAGGCAGAATATACTTTACCAAAAAAATCTAGTGAAGCTTAAAATACGTCCGTTGCTTTTATGGGCTTCAAAGGACAGATTCACTACAATTGTCTACATTATCCAAATATTTCTGTTAAACTATATTAAATTTATCACAAGCACTTGTCATTTTCAGGTTTTAAACACGGCCAGAGGGCATTTTTGCATAGTTATTGTTAGGATAACCTCAGGTGCACGCAGTTATTTTAAACCCTGTTTTACGTATTTGGAACAATATAAAACAGTAGAATCCTATTCCTTTGGCACCGTTTACAAAGGGAGATAACTTTATATTAAAAATGGCGGATTCTACTCAAGTGGAGTTGCTGTTTTTTGATACATTTTCTCATGAAAATATCGAGGTAGGATATTTTCTCGGGTGTAAATTAGCTTTTCATATGTTGTCTAAATAATTTTTTCCGATATTGTAACATGTTCTTTCTCCAACTGAGAAAAACATTTAGTTTTATATTCGTTTTAAACAATTAGACAAATGTCATATACACTTTACAGTCTCGTATTTAACAATTTGAAGACAATGTTTATTATCAGAAAATTTATTCAGATATAGTGCTTGTTCGGACTCAATATGTATTGTATGATGTATTTATTCTCTTTGCATTTTAAATGCTATGTTATATTATGTTTTCAAAACATCTATTCGCAATATTTGACATCTTACTTTGCTTAATTTTTCGAAACGTGCATCTTCCTTTTGTTTTGGTTTTTACGAAATATAAACATTTTGCAACGATTATATAAGCTACCTAATAAATAATAATAACAATGTTATTGTATTCTGATATCGAAAAAGCAATTATAGCATAATGTTCAATAGATTTTAACAGAAACAAACATAAACAACATATGCAATTAACCGATACAACTTAGAAAACCAATAACTTAAACAATATATTGTTTCTAATAATTTCTGGCATAGGTACAATACTTTTTTGTGGAGAGAAGACAGTCCATTATATTAACCCCTGTATTAAACTGGTATTTTATTTTAATCAATCTCGGAAAAATGAAAGGTGAAGTGGACAGCGATGAGATTTGAACTAGGAATGTAAAGAACTAGAATGAATACTACAAAGGTTCTTCCGTGAGAGCTGTAGTTTGCAGAGACAGTAAAAGCCTGGACTAAATGCCCTCCTAGTATTTGTAGTTAGTTTCACTCGCTTCCGCAGCAGCATATCTACAATTGCTTCGGACTTGTTTTCTTTTTGCACCGGTGAAATTAGAAGAGGCGTGTTTCCGGTGTCGAACAAGTAGATTAATATTTACTTCCTTCATTTGGAGGAGAGAAAGTTTGTTTAATTGCTTAGTAACAATTTCAGATTCTTTCACATAACCTGATGTCTTTTTATTTACCTTTTTATTCCTTCATGCACAGCACAAAACCATAGTGTGTGTTAGTTAATTGACAGGTGGGGGCGAGGAGGCTAAACTTCGTTAGATATAAGATAGGTGTCAACAACAACATTAATATCTAGTACTGAACTCTCCCGTCGAAAACATCATATAGATCCTCATTAAAAGGAGCACTCCATCGGTTACGACGACGAGGGTTCCAGTTGATACAATCAACGGAAAAGCCTGCTCGTGAAATTAATGTGCAAGTGGCTGAGCATTCCACAGACATGTGTACCGTTAACGTAGTTCCCAGGGGAGGTTCAGTGTGACAAGGCTGGCCCTTTGATATACAAGTGTTACTCATTTTTGCCAGCTGAGTGGACTGGAGCAACGTAAAATAAAGTGTCTTGCTCAAGGACACAACGCCTCGCTGGGAATTGAACTCACGACCTTACAATCGTGAGCCTAATGCCCCTAACCATTAAGCCACACGTCTTCACAAATCCTCATTAATAAAGGATAAAATATATTGGCATAAGGCCAGCAAATTAGGTGGCGGGGCAGAAGAACAAGCTGATTATGTTAGTCCCGCTACTTAGCTGGTACTTATTTTATTGACCCCAAAAGGATGAAAGGAATTTGAACTTAGAATGTAAAGACGAACGAAATGCTACTAAGCATTTTTTCCCAGCATGCTAACCATTCTGCCAGATTACCGCCTTGAGAAATCATCATCATCATCGTTTAACGTCCGTTTTCCATGCTAGCATGGGTTGGACGGTTCAAATGGGATCTGGGAAGCTAGAAGGCTGCGCCAGGCCCAGTCTGATCTGGCAGTGTTTCTACAGCTGGATGCCCTTCCTAACGCCAACCACTCTAAGAGTGTAGTGGGTGCTTTTTATGTGCCACCTGTGCAGGTGCCAGATTGGCCTCCGTGCCATCGGCACGGAGGCCAATCGGGGCGGCACTGGCAACGGCCACATTCGGATGGTTCTCTTACGTGCCACCGGCACTGGTATCTCAGCTACAATTTCCATTGATGTTGAAAGATTTCGATTTCGATTTTCACTTGTCTCAACAGGTCTTCACAAGTAGGGTTTGTGTCACACGAAGGAAAGGTATGCATAAGTGGGCTGGCTACGTCCCAGGTAGAGGCCATGGGTTATGGTCTCACTTGTCCTGCCGGGTCTTCCCACGCACAGCATACTTCCAAAGGTCTCGGTCTCTGGTCATTTCCTCAGTGAGTCCTAAAGTTCGAAGGTCATTCTTCACCACTTCGTCCCAGGTTTTCCTGGGTCTACCTCTTCCACAAGTTCCCTCAACTGCCAGGGTGTGGTACGTTTCACACAACTATCTTCATCCATTCTCACTACATGACCATACCAGCACAAACGTCTCTCTTGCACACCACAACTGATGCTTCTTAGATCCAACTTTTCTCTCAAGGTACTTACACTCTGTCGAGTATGAACACTGACATTACACATCCATCGGAGCATACTGGCTTCATTTCTTGTGAGCTTACGCATATCCTCAGCAGTCACGACACATGTTTCACTGCCATGTAGCATGGCTGTTCATACACATGCGTCATACAGTCTGCCTTTTGTTCTGAGCTAGAGGCCTTTTGTCACCAGCAGAGGTAAGAGCTCTCTGAACTTTACCCAGGCTATTCTTACTCTAGCAGTTACACTTTCAGCACACCCGTCCCCGCTACTGACTTGGTCACCTAGGTAACAGAAGCTATCAACTACTTCTAGTTTTTCTCCCTGGAATGTGACAGAAGTTGGTCTCTGAGCATTTTCAGTGTTTATTGCTCCTGAGCATCTGCCACATACAAAGACTATCTTCCCAGTTAGTTTTCCTTTGACATTGCTGCACCTCTTATGTGTCCATAGCTTACACTGGGTACATCTTATAGAGTTTCTACCTACACCTTTTCTACAGATTGAGCAGGGCCATCTACCTGGAGGCGTTTGTGATTTGCCTGCCTTCCTACATATTAAGACTTTGGTTTTAGCTAGGTTGATTTTAAGGCCCTTCGATTCTAATCCTTGTCTCCACACTTGAAACTTTGCCTCTAGTTCTGATAGTGACTCAGCAATTAGAGCAAGGTCACCAGCATATAGGAGCTCCCAGGGGCATCCTGTCTTGAATTCCTCCGTTATTGTCTGGAGGACTGTGATAAATTGGTGGACCCCTACCTCTACTTTGAATTCTTTAGTGTACTTGTTGCCAACCCTCACCTTACTTACAGCGTCTCTGTACATGGCTTGCACAGCTCTCACTAACCATTCATCTATCCCTAGTTTCCTCATTGACCACCAGATAAGGGATCGGGGGACCCTGTCAAAAGCTTTCTCCATGTCAACGAAAGCCAGGTACAGGGGCTTATCCTTGGCTAGGTATTTCTCCTGCAGCTGTCTCACCAGAAATATGGCATCAGTGGTGCTTTTTCCTGGCATGAAACCAAACTGCATCTCATCCAAGCAGACTCTCTCCCTAATCAGTTGGGCTATGACCCTCCCTGTAACCTTCATTACCTGATCTAACAGCTTGATACCTCTGTAATTATTTGTATCTAAAGTGTCACCCTTACCTTTGTAGCAGTTGACTATTATGCTGGGTATGACTCCTTTGTGTATCACCTGGTTAACTATACGAGTGACTAGGCTATAGCCAACACTGCCAGATATTTTGAGCATTTCTGCAGTAATTCCTGATGGGCCCGGGCTTTCCCTGTCTTCGTGCTACTAATTGCCTTAACTACTAAGGAACTGTCAACTCGGATAGCTGGTCCCTCTGTTGGGTCGACATTTGGCAGACTCTCTTTATCCCATTCATTTTCCTTATTTAGCAGCCTCTCATAATGATGTCTCCAAACCTCTCTCTTTGCATCCTCATTTAGCACAAGTGAACCATCATCCACGCGAACACATTTCTCTCCTACCACATCACGATTCTCTCTCACACACTGTCTTGCAACACGGAATACCTCAAGTCTTTGGTCCTCACGGCGCAGAACATTGGCAAATTTGTTCTTATCTTCTTCCCCTCTAGCTAAATAAACCTGTCTCCTAGCTTCTCTTTTAGTAGTCTGATACAATTCCCTGCTACCACCATTTTTCCAGTCCTTCCAAGCCTGTCTCTTTTCTCTAATGGCCCTGTCTACAACATTGTTCCACCACCACGTTATTTTGGGTCGAGAGGGGACTTTGCACCAGCCACAGATCTGGTCTGTGGCTCTCAGCAGGTTGTCCCATAGAGACCTCCAGTTATCTTCTATCCCATGTGAAGCTATATCCCCTTCTACTTTGTCAAAGGCTTCAAGTAATATGTCCCTAAGTCTCTGTCCATTCGCAGGATCTTTAAGCTTCCAGATCCTTCTTCTCCATGTTGGTCGTCTTCTGGTCGTCCTCTTAGTCCTGATCCTAAAGTCACTAACTACCAGTTTATGTTGTGGGGTACATTCTTCACCTGGGAAGGTTTTGGCATTTATAAGCAGCCATCTTTCCCTTTTCCTGGCAAGGATGTAGTCAATTTGGCTGGTATGTCGGCCCGATCGGTAGGTGACTAGGTGGCTGGTAGGTTTCCTGAAGTTAGTGTTGCAAACCATAAGATCATTTGCATCACAGAACTCCAGCAGCCTGGTTCCCTCCTCGTTGCGGGAACCATAACCATAGCCCCCATGTACACCATGGAAGCCCCCGTCCAACATGACTGTTAAAGTCACCAGCCACAAAGAGAAGGTCTCTGTCGTTCGTCAACGAGGTAGTCTGCAGTAGGGTGTCATAGAATCGGTCTTTCTGTCCATCGGGTAGCCCCGGCTGAGGGGCATAGGCTGATATAATGGTTGCTAATCCATGATGTAGCACTAATCTAATCTTAAGTATTCTGTCACTTACTCTGATTACCTCTATTACCTTATCTACCCATTTTTCAGCTAGAAGTATACCCACGCCCCCAAACACGTCAGTGTTCCCTGTCCAGAAAATCTTGTACCTGTGTTCTAAAATATATTCTTTTCTACTCTAGACAAATTGGGAATTTTGGTGGGTGGGGGTGGGTGAGGGGCAGTCGATTAGATTGACTCCAGTACACAACTGGCACTTAATTTATCGACCCTGAAAAGATGAAAGGCAAAGTCGATCTTGGTGGAATTTAAACTCTAGGCAGACGAAATAACTCTAAGACTAAAATATATAGAAAAAGGAAGGAACACCTACACAAAGCATTTGTTTTAAGAGGAGTAAGTTTGTGTAGAGATTATCTCATTTCCTCCTAATTGAGGACAGCTGTATAAAGAAGTGCTGATCTCTAACTGTGGAGGAAACCTGTAAAAGATATAGACCCAGGAAGACATGGGACAAGGTGGTGAAGCATGATCTTTGAAATATTGGGCCTCACAGAAGTAATGACAAATGACAGAGCCATAGCAATATGTCATGCTTGAGAAGACTTGTCAAGCCAAGTGAAATCGTAGTCATGGCCAATGCCAGTGTCTTGTAATTGGCACCAGTGCTAGTGGCATGTGAAAGACATCCATTACGCTCTTGGGGTAGTTGGTATTAGGAAGGGCATCCAGCCATAGAAACCATACCAAATCAAACTGGAATTTAGTGCAGCTTTCTGGCTAACCAGTATCAGTCAAACTGTCCATCCCATGCCTGCATGGAAAGCAGACACTTATGATGATAATAATGTGTAACTTGAACTGGTGCACAATATGCACCAGGCACAGAACAACGTATTAAAGGGAAATTAGTTATGCATAATCCAAACAGATCGATGCTGATCTGTCCCTTACTATTGTTGTGCATATCGTATGGAAAGCTGAACTAATATTGCTACCAAGCAGATTGCAGGCAGAGCCTGGAACACACAGAATATCCACAATGCAACTTATCAAACTGCATGCTGACATTTTTGAGATTTTTCCTGCTTTGCTCTCGTCTACTGCGAAATGGTCATCTATCTTTTCTGACAGGTCAGATTTTCACCTTGTTAAGTGTTTAGCAACCCTCCTCACCAGGTCAACCTCCTGGTCAGGATGCCAGTATAGTTGCTGATGGCATGTAGGTGACAAGTTCAATTGGATTGTGTTACAAGTTGCATTCAGAGTGACCTGGTGTATGATCTATGTACATATTGTTTTTTTTAATCTCTTTCTTGTTTCAGGCATTTTGCTGGGGCATTGTCTTGAAAGGTTTTAGTTGAACAAATTGACCTGTAGATTTATTTTTTTAAGCTTAGTGCTTATTCTATTGGTCTCTTTTACTGAACCACTAAGTTATAGGGATGTAAAAACATCAACACTAGTTGTCAAATGGTGGTGAGAAACAAACACTGACACAAAAACATACATATATATATATAATATATATATATATATATATATATATATATATATATATATATATATATATATTATCATCATCATCATCGTTTAACGTCCGCTTTCCATGCTGGCATGGGTTGGGCGATTTGAGTGAGGACTGGTGAACCAGATGGCTGCACCAGGCTCCAATCTGATCTGGCAGAATTTCTACAGCTGGATGCCCTTCCTAACGCCAACCACTCCGAGAGTGTAGTCGGTACTTTTACATGCCACCGGCACGAGGGCCAGTCAGGCAGTACTGGCAACGGCCATGCTCAAATGGTGTTTGTTACGTGCCACTTACACAGGAGCCAGTCCAGCGGCACTGGCAACAACCTCGCTTGAATGTTTTTTCACATGCCACTAGCGCAAATGCCAGTAAGGTGATGCATATATATATATATGTATGTATATAAGCACCATGAGCATGGCTGTTGCCAGTACTGCCTGACTGGCCCTCGTACCAGTGGCACGTAAAAGCACCCACTACACTCTTGGAGTGGTTGATATTAGGAAGGACATCCAGCTGTAGAAACTCTGCCAGATCAGATTCGAACCTGGTGCAGCCATCTGGCTTGCCAGTCCTCAGTCAAACCGTCTAACCCATGCCAGCATGGAAAGCGGATGTTAAATGATAATGATATATATATATCTCATCATTTAATGCCCACTCGCCATACTGGCATGGGTCAGACAGTCTGACTGCATCTGATAAGCCCCAGAGCTTATCAGATGCAGTTTGATTTGGCATGGTTTCTGTGGCTGGATACCCTTCCTAAAGCCAATTACTCCAAGAGTGTAATGTGCGTTTTTATGTGCCACCAGCATGAGTGCCATTTGCATGACATCAGCAACGGCCATGACTATGATTCACAGGTGCCATTTACATGGCACTGGCAACAACATATCTACATCTATCTATCTATCTATCTATCTATCTATCTATATATATATATATATATAATATATATATATATATACACACACATATATATATATATATGACAGGCTTCTTTCAGTTTCCATCTAGCAAATACTCTAACAAGGTTTTGGCTTGCCCAAGGCTATAGAACATACTTGCCCAAGGTGCCATGCAGTGGGTCTAAGCCCGAAACCATGTGGTTGGGAAGCAAGCTTCTTACCACACAGCCACACCTACACCTATATGAGTGTTGGTTGAAAAGTTAATAGGCTGACCAAGATACTTTCTTGGAATGTGACGAAATGAGGTTTGTTTTTCAACACAGTCCCCGTTGCAGTCTGCACACTCCTTCCATCGGTGTTACAGTGGTTGGATGCCATTGGCGAACAACCCTTCATCAACAACAGATATGTCATCTTCACTGTGATACTGGTTCCTAGCCAAACGATTTTTCATGTTGGGAGTCAGATGATGTAATCAGATATGGACAAATCCGAAGAATAGCAGCCATTGAAACCAAGGGTTTGGGTGCTGGAACATTGTACTGATGAAATAAGATCCCTTTTGTTTGTTTTCCTGGGCAGTTGATCCTGATAGCCTTTTGTAACTGCCTCAGCAAGTTGGCGAAGCACTTTCCATTTGAAGACATTCAGAAAACGCAATGCCTTTTGCATTAAAAAAGTACAGGGGCTATCATTTTCCCAGTAGATGAAATGAACTCAGCCTTCTTTAGAGCAGATGAGGAATGGCATTTCCACTGAATAGATTGTCTCTTTGTCTCTGGTTCAAAGTGATGAGCCCAACACTCATCTTGGGTTAGGAAACATTCAAGGAAACCAACTGTATTTGCCTCAAATAATGCTAATGTTATCAGCCTGATGCACTTTTGATTAGGTATCAGAAGACACAGTACCCACCAAACAAAAACCTTCCTTATGCCAAGTTCATTGCACAGAATATTCTCCACTCTCTCATGGGATATGCTTATAGCATTCGCTATTTGATTTATCGTCAGTCACCTGTTATCCATCACCATGTAGTGAACACTATGTTTTCCTTGGTGATGTCAGTTGCACGATGTCCAAACTTTGGCTGATCTTCAAGACTCTCCCTTCCACTCCTAAATTCAGCTGCCCACTTTTTTGCTCAGTTGATAAAGCTGGAATGTTATTCCCTAATATAGCAACTGTGTCAGCCTGAATGTCCTTAGGGGCTAAACCCTTT
The DNA here is from genome assembly GCF_006345805.1 of Octopus sinensis. Lineage (NCBI taxonomy): Eukaryota > Metazoa > Mollusca > Cephalopoda > Octopoda > Octopodidae > Octopus > Octopus sinensis. The sequence continues at coordinate 25,572,892 of NC_043013.1, forward strand.
TTCTGCAGGGACTTGATAACACTGCAATGCCAAATTTTGTTCCATTTTCAAGAGAAGTTACTACTAGTTACTTTTTGAAGTCTTCTTAATAAGAAGAGGTGAAGTTAATGTATGCAAGATTTCACAGCTCTAGCATCACTCATTCATAGCCAGCTTATGAGCTTTTCAGCCCACCCTTGTAGAACATACACGAATACATGTATACACAAGGACATGAGCATACATATACACATTACCATCTGTACATCTATATATATGCATGTATAGAGGGACACACACACACAAATGTCATCGTTTAACATCCGCTTTCCATGCTGGCATGGGTTGAACAGTCTGACAGAGGGCTGGCAAGCCAGGGGGCTGCACCAGGCTCCAATCTGATCTGGCAAGATTTCTACAGCTGGATGCCTTTCCTATATATGTGCATATATATCCTTTCTATTACAGGCACAAGGCCTGAAGTTCTGGGGGAGAGGACTAGTTGATTACATCGACCCCAGAATTTCACTGGTACTTTATTTATCGACCCCAAAAGGGTGAAAAGCAAAATCGACCTGGGTGGAATTCGAACTCAGAACATTACGATAGGCAAAATACTGCTAAGCATTTCATCCAGCGTGCTTACGACTCTGCCAACTCACCACCTCAATAAGTGCATATATATATCAATACAATAAATGGTAACACACTGAATAAAGCTGCATGGATATGTAACCTTGGATGAACTTATAATGCATTTAAACTGACAGGATGCAATATCTTTGGATACCTATGCAGTAGAAACACAGAGATTTAAATGTATTGTATAAAATACTGTAACAAGCAAGCTTTTGAGGATGTATAATTCTCCATTCTTTTGCTGCGTGGCAAGTAGATTGCTTCCCAACCACATGGTTCTGGGTTCAGTCCCACTGCATGGCACCATGGGCCAGTGTCTTCTATTGGGTTGGTGCATAATTATTGTGGATTTTTTTCAACAACTTTTATTCAACAAAATAAATAGCTATATTTAACAAAAACAATCTTTAAATGACGTATTTGAAGTAGATGGTGAATATGCTCTGGAATAATGATTTAAAGATGTTTTTGTTACACATTGTTGTTTTTGTTGAATAAAATTTGTTGGAAAAAAGCCACAATAATTATGCACCAACCCAATACTATAGCCTCGGGCCGACTAAAGCCTTGTGAGTGGATTTGGTAGACGGAAACTGAAAGATGCCTGTCGTGTGTGTGTGTGTATACATAATATATATATATATATCAGGCCCACTGCCAAATCTGACTGGGCCTGATGAAGCCTTCCAGCTTCACAGACCCCAGTTAAACCGTCCAACCCATGCTAGCATGGATAACGGACGCTAAATGATGATGATATATATATATATATATATATGTGTGTGTGTGTGTCTGTGTTTGTACCCCTACCATTACTTGACAACTGATGTTGGTGTGTTTACATCTCTAACTTAGCGATGCAGTAAAAGAGATGGATAGAATAAGTGCTGGGGTCGATTTGTTTGACTAAAGGCAGTGCTCCAGCATGGCCGCAGTCAAATGACTGAAACAAATAAAAGAATATACTTATATGTACACTTGTTCTCACGTGTGTGTGTGTGTGTATTTATATATCATCATCATCATCGTTTAACGTCCGTTTTCCATGCTAGCATGGGTTGGACAGTTCGACTGGGGTCTGGGAAGCCAGGAGGCTACACCAGGCTCCAGTCTGGTCTGGTAGTGTTTCTATAGCCGGATGCCCTTCCTAACGCCAACCACTCCATGAGTATAGTTTGTGCTTTTTATGTGCCACTGGCACAGGTGCCATGGGAGGCTGGCAACGGCCATGATCGGTTGGTGAATTTTACGTGCCACCGGCATGGAAGCCAGTCAAGATGGCACTGGCATTGGCCACGTTCGGATGGTGCTTTTTACATGCCACCAGCACAGGTATCACATCTTCTCAATGAATCTCACATTACTATATTCGCTGAGGAGGTCTAAAAAGACTGAAATATGTCGAGTTGTTGCAGTTGCTGAAGTATTTAAAATTGTATTAGTCATTTAGCTAATACCGTTTCTTCACTGCATAATTATGTCTAATTATATTTTTGATGTATATAAATATGTGATGGACTAAACAAAAAATAAATTAGTGAAGTTTGTCATAAGCAAAACATTAGACAATTCAAGTTCTCTGGTTGGGAGATTGGAGGAGATATTCTGAAAGATATGTCAAATGCAATTTCATGAATAATAATGATGAGGATAATAACATTTTGAAGAATAATGATAAAAATATTAATCTAATATTGCTGTGCTTGAGAAGGCCTGTTGAGTCAAGTGCAGTCGTTGTCGTGGCCAATGCCAGTACAGCCTGCCTAGCACCCGTGCTGGTGGCATGTAAAAAGCACCATTTGAGTGTGGTCAATGCCAGTGCCACCTGACTGGCTCCCACTCCAGTAACACGTTAAAAGCACCCACTGTGCTCTCGGAATGGTTGGCGTTAGGAAGGGCACCCAGCTGTAGAAACTTTGCCAGTCGTCAGTCAAACTGTTCAACTCATGCCAGCATGGAAAGCGGATGTCAAACGATGATGAATAAACTCCAATTTAGGGGCAAGGCCAGCAATTTTAGAGGGTGGGGATGGGTTGATTGCATTGATTCCAGTACTTGACTGATACCTTATTTTATTGGTCCTGGAAACATGAACGGTAAAGTTTACTTCAGCAAGATTTGAACTCAGATTATAAAGAGCCAGAATAAACATTGCAGAGCATTTTTTCCAACACTAATAATAATAATAATAATTTTAAATTTTGGCACAGGGCCAACAGTTTTTGAAGGAAGGAGGAAGTTGATTACATTGACCCCTGTTCCTATTTTATTGACCCCAAAGCAATGAAAGGCAAAGTCAACCTCGGCTTCGTCTTTCATAATATCAAAATAGACAGAATGCCATTAGGCATTTTGTCCAGTATGCTAATAATTTTGCTGCCTTTATTATAATGATGATGATAATCTATTTCTACTAAAGGCACAAGGCCTCTAGTAGAATAGTAATAACAACAACAACCACATCACTAAAATATTTCGATTCATTTTAAACTGTTTTAGGAACTAAATCTAGATCTTGTGAAGTTTTCCCGTCCAGCTGTTCTCCATGAAGTTCATGTCGTTCCACTTGGCACCAAAGTTCAGGCTGAAGTACCCGGAGGTACTCGTCTTGGGTATGTTAGAAAACAATTTCTGTTCTGTGTTACTGTTTCAGATTTAGTTTGTATTCATTAACACCATTGTTTTACATCTGCTTTCCATGTCAGCATGAACAGGACAATCTGTCATGGTTCAAATCGCTTTTTATTCAAAGCTATTCCCATCGGAGATAGGATGGAAACCCACACTTTTATTCTACTTTCCATATTTGTCATGATTTCTTCAGCTGGATGATTTTATTAATACTAATCACTTTAGAGGTTGTACTGGGTGCATTTTATCATGACATCATCACTAAAATGGCTGTTGAGTCCTTGGGAAGACTGATGGGTCTTCTCAACCATGTATTGTGTCTTTTCATTGCCAGCTTCTTTACTGAGTGTTCTAGGTGCAGAATTTTATTGAGCACCATGGCACTAGTGAAGCTGCCTTGCACACAAGTCGAAAGAGATTGCATATATTTGATAGTATCTCCATTTAAAGTGAAAAAAAAACCCATTAAAAATATAAAAGATTCTGCTTGATTTGAGCTGATCCTTAGTCACTACATCCCCACTATATTCAAATAATTTTTGTTTTTTCTCCAGATACATACATTACATGCATGCACACACACACACAATCTTTCTCTCTCTCTCTCTCATATATATATATATATATCAACATCATTATCGTTTAACGTCTGCTTTCCATGCTAGCATGGGTTGGACGATTTGACTGAAGTCTGGCAAACCAGATGGTCTGCACCAGACTCCAATCTTACCTGGCAGAGTTTCTATAGCTGGATGCCCTTTCTAACGCCTACCACTCCGAGAGTGTAGTGGGTGCTTTTACATGCCACTGGCATGAGGGCCAGTCAGGCGGTACTGGCAACGGCTACGCTTGAATGTTTTTTCATGTGCCACCAGCACTAGTGCCAGTAAGGCGATGCAGGTAATGATCATGCTCAAATGGTGTTTTTTATGTGCCATCGGCATGGAGGCCAGCTTCTTGCTCTGGCAACGATCATGCTCGTATGGTACTGTTAGCGCTCCTATAGCATGGATGCCAGTCATCGAATTTGATTTCGATTTCATTTCCCTCAACAGGTCTTCGCAAGTAGAGTTTAGTGTCCAATGAAGGAAAGGTATGCATAAGTGGGCTGGTTACACCCCTGGCATAGGCCACAAGGTTATGGTCTCACTTGAGCTTGCCGAGTCTTCTCAAGCACAGCATATTTCCAAAGGTTCTGGTCACTAGTCATTGCTTCAGTGAGGCCCAATGTTTGAAGGTCATGCTTCACCACCTCATTCCAGGTCTTCCTGGGTCTACCTCTTCCACAGAGGTGACTAGGCTACCGCTAGGGTGTGGCACTTTTTCACACAGCTATCTACATCCATTCTTGCCACATGGCCATACCAGCGCAGTCGTCTCTCTTGCACACCACATCTGATGCTTCTTAGGTCCAACTTTTCTCTCAAGGCACTAACACTCTGTCGAGTATGCTCACTGACATTACACATCCATCGGAGCATACTGGCTTCATTCCTTGTAAGCTTATGCATGTCCTCGGCAGTCATGGCACATGTTTCGCTACCATATAGCATGGCTGTTTGTACACATGCGTCGTACAGGCTACCGTTTACTCTGAGCGAGAGGCCCTTTGTCACTAGCAGAGGTAAGAGTTCTCTGAACTTTGCCCAGGCTATTCTTATTCTACACTTTCAGCGCACCCTCCCCCACTACTGACTTGTTCACCTAGGTAACGGAAGCTATCAACTACTTCTAGTTTTTCTCCCTGGAATGTGGCGGAAGTTGTTCTCTGCACATTTTCAGTGTTATTTATTGCTCCTGAGCATCTGCCACATACAAAAACTATCTTCCCAGTTAGCCTTCCTTTGATAATGCTGCACTTCTTATGTGTCCATCGCTTATACTGGGTACATCTTATAGAGTTTCTACCTACGCCTTTTCTACAGATTGAGCAGGGCCATCTACCTGAAGGGATTTGAGGTTTGCCTGCTTTCCAACTTATTAGGACTTTGGTTTTAGCTAGGTTGACTCTAAGGCCCTTCGATTCTAATCCTTGTTTCCACATTTGAAACTTCTCCTCTAGTTCTGTTAGTGACTCAGCAATTAGAGCAAGGTCACCAGCATAGAGGAGCTCCCAGGGGCAGCCTGTTTTGAATTCCTCTGTTATTGCCTGGAGGTCTATGAATAAGAGGGGGCTGGGGACTGAACCTTGGTGGACCCCTACCTCTACCTGGAATCCTTCACTGTACTTGTTGCCAACACTCACCTTAGCATCCCTGTACATGGCTTGCACAGCTCTCACTAACCATTCATCTATCCCTAGTTTCCTCATTGACCACCAGATAAGGGATCGGGGGACCCTGTCAAAGGCTTTTCCCATGTCAACGAAAGCCAGGTACAGAGATTTATCTTTGGTTAGGTATTTCTCCTGCAGCTGTCTTACCAGGAATATAGCATCACTGATGCTTTTACCTGGCATGAACCCAAACTGCCTCTCATCTAAACTGACTCTCTCCCTAATTAGTTGGACTATGACCCTCTCTGTGACCTTCATTACCTGATCCAACAACTTGATACCTCTGTAATTATTTGTATCTAAAGCATCACCTTTACCTTTGTAGCATTTGACTATTATGCTGCTACACCAGTCATTGGGTATGACTCCTTCGTGTATCACCTGGTTAACTATATGGGTGACTAGGCTATAGCCGACACTGCCAGATATTTTGAGCATCTATGCAGTAATTCCTGATGGGCCTGGGGCTTTCCCTGTCTTCATACTCTTAATTGCTTTACCAAGGTACTGTCAACTCGGATAGCTGGTAGCTCTGTTGGGTCGACATTTAGCAAACTCTCTTTCTTCCATTCATTTTCTTTATTGAGCAACCTTTCATAGTGGCATCTCCAAACCTCTCTCTTTGCAGCCTTATTTAGTGCAAGAGAACCATCATCCATGCAGACAAATTTCTCTCCTACAACATCATGATTCTCTCTCACACACTGTCTTGCAACACAAAATACCTCACTATAAATAAAATATATATATGCATATATACATACATATATGTACATACTTACATCTATATATATATATATGCATATGTGGGCACAGGACATCACGATATGTGTACAACAAAAAAGTACGGAGCATGAGTACATGGAACATGAACTATTCTTTCGAACAACAAGACACAAATGGAAAACAAAACAAACAGCATAAAGAACGATCCTCCATCAGTTGTTGGCTGTTTTTCTTGTCTCATACATACATACATATATATATATATATATGCATGCATGCATGTATGTATGCATGCATGTATGCATGCATGTATGCATGCATGCATGCATGTATGCATATATGCATGCATGTATGTATACATACATACATACATACACACACACACACACACACATGCAAAGAGTTATGTGACGAAGCACAAAAGAGAACAGACTGTCACTAGATCTGTAGAAATGTGATCTCAAGATTCTGGATTTATTATAATATTCACTCAGACATAAATTGTTGGGTAGAGAAAGATTTGGAGAAATTAATAGTCCAGAAAGTAATTAATCAAACCAAGAGTGAATGAAAGTTCATGTCAAGTAGAGACTTGTACAAAGTTGGTAAGGACAGCAGTTACAAATGAAATCAAAGAAGAAGTAAAGCATTGACATTCTTCAAGTGTACTGAGGTGTGAAACAGCTGAAATGTAGAGAAGAAGAATGAAAAGAAAGATACTTAGAAAAACAACCAATTATATTAACCACATGCTAAAATGTGTTCACACAGGATAAATATGTACCCACAACATGCTCTGGTGCCTTTGCATGTGCACATGTGTGAGCCGGTCATTATGTGCACCTACACTATTGCATACAAAATATACCCATACATTTGTGCATATACACAATTACATACACGGCTATGCAACTATTCCTCATCCCATCTGTCTGTCTGGCTCCCTTCCTCTCTCCGCCCATCTATATATATGTGTCAGCATGGAAAGCAGATGTTCAGTGATGATGTACACAAATATATAAATAAATATAAATGTACCGGTGGCATGTAAAAAAAAACACCAAATGAACGTGGCCGATGCCAGTACCCACTGACTAGTCCCCATGCCAATGGCACGTAAAAAGCACTATCTGAACCTGATCGATGCTAGGCCCACCTGACTGGCTCCTGTGCTAGTGGAATGTAAAAAGCACCCACTATACATATGAAGTGGTTGGCATTAGGAAGGGCATACAGATTGGAGCCTGGTACAGCTGCTGGCTCTCTGGTCCTTAGTCAAACTGTCCAACCCATGCCAGCATGGAAAACGGACGTTAAATGATGAATATGATGATGATGTAACATGTATACATATATATCTATATATGTGTATGTGTATACATATATATCTATATATATATATATATATATATATATATATGTGTATGTATGTGTGTGTGTGTATACATATATATATATATAATATATATATATATATATGTATACACACCATCATTATGTGGCACCATCACCAGTGCTAATGCATATATATATATATTATATATATATATATATATATATATATATATGCATTAGCACTGGTGATGGTGCCACATAAAAAGCATCCAGTACACTATAAAGTTGTTGGCATTAGGAAGGGCATCCAACTGTAGAAACTAAATCAAAACAGACAATGGAACCTGTTGTGGATCTTTCCAGCTCCTTTGAAACCATCCAATGGATGCCAGGAATGAAAACAGACATTAAATGATGATGGTATTGAGGCAATGTGACTTGCAGAAAATGCCAATTCTATTTTTTGGCAGATATTGAAGTTCATTCTGGAATCATTATTTACTGTCTGCTTTCCATGCTGGCATGGGTTGGATGGTTTGACTGAGGACTGGCAAGCCAAGAGGCTGCACCAGGCTTGAATCTGTTCTAGCAAGGTTTCTACAGCTGGATGCCCTTCCTAATGCCAACCACTCTGAGTGTAGTGGGTGCTTTTTATGTTCCACTGGCACTTGCATTGCCCATGCTTGAATGGTGCCTTTTACATGCCACCGGCATGGGTGCCAGTCAGGCAGCACTGGCATCAACCACGCTTGGATGGTTGCTTTTTATGCACCACTGGCACAAGAGCCAGTCAAGTGGCACTGGCATCAGCCACACTTCAATGGAACCTTTTTATGTGCCACCGCATGAGTATCAGTCAGGTGACACTGGCATCGGCCATGACAACAATTTCACTTGACTCAACAGGTTTTCTCAAGCATGATATCTAATTCCACTGTTAAAAGGTTAAAATATAAAACAGCAGGGTTTGTGTTTTGCATGTAGCCTTTAACCTTTTTCAACTCAACTTGAACACTCCATCCTTAAAATGATTTATAAAATAATTTATCTGTAATTTTCTTTTACTTTCAGAGCAACAAACCCATCATCTTTCAAACTCGAGTTTTTCGTCAATAATCTGCGCAAACCAAATGCTGCTACATTTGAAAAGTTGGGAATGTAAGTGATTTTCCTTCTATTTTTCATGTTATTTCATTCACTTAAAAAAAAAAAAAAAAGAAAAGGCTATAGGTTCAGGTCTGGCTGTGTGGTAAGAAGTTTACTTCCCAACAATATGCTTCTGGGTTCAATCCTGCTCAGGTCAACCAAGATTGAAAAAAAAACACCCATCATATATATCAGCTTAACAGTTTCCAGTCAAACTGCCCAACCCATGCCAGCATGGAAAACAGACGTTAAATGATGATGATGATATATCATAATCATCATCTGTTTTCCATGCTGGCATGAGTTGGATGGTTTGACAGGAGTTGGTCAGTTGGAGAGCTGCTTGGGCCCCATGACTGTTTTGGCATGGTTTCTATGGCTGGATGCCTTTCCTAATATCGAATGAAGCAACCTCTTCAATGCTGTAGTGATTCCACCAGTCTACAACCCTTGGGTGGTTTTTCATTTATTGACCCCAGAATGATGAAGGACAAAGTTGACCTCAGTAGGAATTGAACTCAGAACACAAAAGAAGCCAAAATAAATACTTCAAAGTATTTTGTCTAATGCTTTCGTACTTCTACCACAAAATATTTACTTGCAAATATACAGCATTATCATCATCATCATGAAATGTCACTTGACCATGCTTGCATGGGTCAGATAGAGTTTATTTGAAGCAAATTTCCTATGGCTGGATGCCCTTGCTGTTGCCAACCCTCACCTGTTTCCAAGCATGGTAATATTTCCCCATGGGTAGGAATGTTTTTCATAGAAATAAATCAATAACATTGCATGGATGATAATAATGATGATGATGATCAGTTACTTTATAACCATCACATGATATCAAGACAAGGGCACACATGGAAGGTGGACATTAAACAATGATGATAATGATGGTGATATATATATATAATAATATTAGGGAGTATAACTCCAAACTTACAAGGAAAAATTCAATTTAGTATTAAATCAAATTCCACAATATAAATAATATATAAATTAGAGAAAACCCCCACTATTATGCAATTCAAACAATGATAGACATAAAGCAAATCATAAATAGAAAATGAAATATATTTTTATAAAACATATAACTTGATCACAAAATGTATAAAAATGAATAATCAATATATAATAAGTAAAAAACTATGGCTATAATTAAATTCAAATTACAATTAAATTTAAATTTAATTGAAAATCAATTCAATTTAAAATTATAGTCACTCTTCAGGTTAACAATAATAGTTAAATAAATAAGCAAATAGAGTTAAACAATATTTATTAAAAAATAAAATAATGATTTTTCTTATAGAAGAAACTCCATTAACTAAATTTGAAACTTAAAACATTAGGATCAGTTGCCTACAATACATTTATTATGTTAAATATTTAAGGTAAAAAAATAGAGTAAATAGATAGAAAAATGTATTTATCTGTGAAGATATAATTTAGCTTAATAAAAAAACATTAATAAACTATAGAATATCTTTAACCTGGTTATACTGTAATATTTAATTACCAAACTATTTTACAAAACAATCACTCTTAATATTATTAGATTTTAGTTCACATATAATAATTATAAAATAATAAATATATAAAAAATAAGTATCTAAATTATAATCAACAAATATAGTAGTTAAAAATATATATTTTTTCTATCAATAAACATATAAACAATAAATAAATTAGTCCATTATTACTTACATAAATATTATAGATATCTTTTGAAAATATTTATGAAATAAAAAATAAGAATAGGAAAATTCCAAAGTAAAAACGTATAACTTTTTATTAACCCTTTAGTGTTCAGAATACTCTGTTAAATATAATACTTTTTTTCTCAAATTGTTTTGAATTAATCATGCATTATCTTATAGCTTTGAGGTTTCAATGATGTGATTGTTTATTTTCAGAATGGCATTGTAGGTTAGGAGTGAGAGGCTAGATATCGCCAGTTTGAATATAAAACATGTAGAATATATTGGGCCAGATTTGGCCGGTTTAAACATTAAAGGGTTAAACGTATAACTTATTATAAAATACTTATTATTACTATTATTATAATAGGACTAGAAATATAATAAGAACTTTTATTTAAATTAAAACATTTTAACGATCTAGATCCCAAAGTGACTAACTAATATTCTAAAATGTATGTTCAGGTATAATAATTATAAAATAATAATAAAAATTAAATAAATATACATATCTAAATTATCATTAACAAATAAAAAAATTTAAAATTCATATTTAACAATTAATACTTATTTAGTAAAAATTGTAAAAATTGCAAATAATAATCATGGTTGTGATCCAGCATGACTGCAGCTGCATGGCTGAAACGAGTAAAAAAATAAACGAATAAAATATGAGAAATCAGACTAAGTTGAAATTTCATTGATTAATATCTTCTTCTATAGACAACCATACAAACTTGATATATATGTGTATATGAGGGAGAGTCAAACCTTATACGCACTCTTATTTTTCAATGTCATCATCATCATCATCATTGTTTAATGTCTGCTTTCCATGTTGGAATGGGTTGGACGGTTTGACTGAGGACTGGTGAGCCAGAAGGCTGCACCAGATTCAATGAGATCTGGCAAAGTTTCTACAGCTGGATGCCCTTTCTAACGCCAACCACTCCGAGAGTGTAGTGGGTGCTTTTACGTGCCACTGGCATGAGGGTCAGTCAGGCAGTTCTGGCAATGACCATGCAGAAAAGGTGTTTTTTATGTGCTACCTGCATGGGAGCAAGTCCGGCGGCACTGGTAATGACTACACTCGAATGTTGTTTTTCACGTGCCACCGGCACATGTGCCAGTAAGGCGACACTGGCATTTGAATGCTGCTTTTTCATGCTACCGGCACGGGAGCCAATCTGTGGCCCTGGCAACGATCACTGTTGGATGTGCTTTTAACATCCACTCACATGAGTGCCAATCAGGCGGTACCGTCATCGGCCATGTCAGTGATTTTGATTTGATTTCACTTGCCTCAGTAGGTCTTCAAAAGCAAAGTTTATTGTCCAATGAATGAGGGGTACTCATAAGTGGGCTGGTTACACCTGAGTGCCAATCAGGCGGTGCATGAGCGCCGATCAAGCGGTGAACGAGTGCCGATCAAGCGGTGAACGAGTGCCGATTAAGTGGTGAACGAGTGCCGATCAAGCGGTGCACGAGCGCAGATCAGGTGGTGAACGAGCGCCGATCAGGCGGTGCGCGAGCGCCGATCAGGGGGTACATGAGCGCTGATCAGGCGTTGTGCCAGGGAATAAACAAGTATGTAATTTTTCTATATAGTCTCCTTCCTTTTCAATGCACTTGTTGCAGCAATCCACAAGCTTGTGTATTCCCTCCAAGAAGAAGGTTTACTGTATGTCATGCAACCATTTATGCACTGCTTTCTTCACATCTTCATCTGTAGGAAATAGACAACCTCATAAACCATCTTTGAGCTGTCCTTGGGTGTTCCAGCACCTCAAAACCCAAATGCTTAATGGTTTCAACAGTCTGGGTAGCCATGTGGTGGCACGTTGTGCAATAACAAAGCTTTCTTCGGCAATTGTGTATATACAACGGGCTTTTTTCAGTTATATGTTTAAATTCATTCACAAGGCTTTAGTTGGCCTGGAGCTTGAGCAGAGGGCAATTGCCCAATTGTGTCATGCAGTGGGACTGAACCAGTGATGACATGGTTGGGAAACATATTCCATCTGACCTATACAAACATGGAAAAGTGGACACTAAAACGATGATGATGAGGGTATATACATACATACATACACACAACATCTGTGTGGACACGTGGGAGGTAACAGCTGCTGACCGCTCTGCCTGGTGTCGGACAGTGAGGAAAGGCGTTTCCATGGCTGAGGAAAGGAGAGCACAGCTGTGGTCGGACAGGCGGGACAGGAGGAGGACAACTGCAGCAACACCCCACACGTACCCATCGATGTTCGTGTGCAGCAACTGTACCAGGGACTGCCACTCTAGAATTGGACTGTTCAGTCACAGCAGACGCTGCTCATCATCAAAGTAGGCCCCACCCTTGGCGCGACCCATTGTCTATCAAGACAGACGGGATAAAAGAAAAAGAAAAGAAGATACATACATATGTACGTCATTCTTAAAATATCATTCTTAATCAATCACATAAACTTGAACCTATGAGATAATGGTTGACAAAACAATGTGGATATATAAGGATTACATTTGTCAAATAATCTGGATGATAAAGGGATAATTATGGATATTCCTGCCAAGTTTCAGTATAACAAAAGTAGTTCTTGAAAAATTTCAGCATATATTATAGGCGCAGGAGTGGCTGTGTGGTAAGAGCTTGCTTACTGCGCATGTGTCATTGTTAGTGTTTTCTTTGCACTGCTAGGAGTCACGTTGCTGTACACTAATGTTGTGAATTATTGAACAAGTGAAGCACAACTACCAGGTAAGACTTTTGGGTTTTTTTTGGGATTCAGTGGGGGTTTGTTGCTCGTGTTTGATTATTTTGTCGAACAAGAAACCTCCACTGAGTTCCACGCATTTGTCTGCCTGTAGTTGTGTTTAAAGTCTCACTTGGGGGTGAAAAGTGTGTTTTGGGGCGTATCCCTCCTCCTATAATTGTGCTTATTTTTTACCATTTTTGTGTGACTGTTTTGTGCCCTTACCAAGAGGCTTACCGAGTTGGCCAGGAGTACCAGGATGGCCAGAATAGTTTGCTGTGTTTTGGAACTGTTTCTTGTCTTCTTCCTTCCTTCCTGCATTGTTTTTTGTGAACCTTTTTAAAAAAAAAAAACATGGCAAAAAAGACAAACAATACCGCATTGGAGTGGGAGATTGCCCCACCTAAACTGTGGATGAAAAATTTTGAAGAGAGGACAGTGGTGTTAAGGACTTACTCAAATTTGCTCAACACCATCGCCCTCTTTCAAAAGACTCAGATTTTAAAAGAGTTGGCAGAGTATTTGCCAACTATTAAATTCATCTCTAGCGGGGTCAAATATGTAACGGTGAGGTTGCTATTTGACACCCCTGAGGAGGCTCGCAAATTTGCGAGCCAGCCCTTAGAGGGCAAAGAGATTTTGTTTCTTCCCATGTATGGTGGGAAGAAGTTTACAAGAGCTTGGGTCTGCAGGTTGCCACCCGGGATAGAACCCAAGTGGATAGAGGACACTATCCGCCAGGGTCTGGGTAGCAGCGGATCTAAGCTGCTTAATGTTAAAATTTTGCCAGTGTCTGATTGGGTTGGGTCAAAAGCTGTTTTGACCCTGTGGACCCAATCAGCCAAGAACCTGGTTTTTCTGAATTTTTTGAAAATGGCTGGTTGCAGGTACCTGGTGATTCTTGAGGGACATCCCCCACCCCCAAGTATCACCTGTGTCTGGAACCAGGCCACATCAAAAAGAACTGTACCCAGGACGAGAGTAGGGTTCTGGAACAGTTGGTTGTGGAAGAGCCCCCACCTCCTCCTCTGGAGGGAGAGATGGAGGTAGTCGAGGAGGTAGGGACCTCCCCGGAAAAAAAGTGGGCAACAATGGTTGCTCACCAAAGGACTCTAAAACTTGGGAGGGAGTGATGATCCTCCAGTTAAAGTGAAGGAACCACCCCCTCCTGTATCAAAGACAAAAAAAAAAGAAAAAGAATGGGACAGTGCTGGCAGTTTGCAGTACACTGCCAGCATGTTCCAGAACCTCATCGGTGGGAATTGTGCCACCAATGAAGGAAACTGTGGCTCCTCCCAGTGTAATAAATGAGGAATTTGTGATTTTCTTTCTTAAGGGAGGGGCTGTAGAGAACTTTGAGGAATTTTGAAGGTCGGGGAACAGTCAGTCCTAACCTGCATCGAAATCCCAGATTGGCTGCGGAGGTCATAGAGGAAAATTACTTCTATAGGGTGATGGATTCCTTTACTAAGGAAGAATATAATTATCTTTTTTGGGACCCTGGCTTGCGACTGCAGGATTGCCTGCAGGTGGCAAGAGACTTAATCGGGGAGGCAGAGTAAGAGGTCTTAGTGCCTCGATTAGAACTTGGAGATTGGTAAGAGGCTTAGCGCCTCAAGTTGAATATTTGCTGAACTTTTTCAATTGCTTAAGAGGCTCAGTGCCTCAATTTGTAATTATTGTATGAGATTCAACACCTCATTTGTGTTTTAAAAAGGAACAATGTTATCGGGAAGTAACAATTGGCGGGCGTTGGCTGCTTCCCCCCACCAACCATCTCTTTTTTTCATTTCATCATCATCATTGTGTCTGTGTCCAGCCCGCAAAGCTTCATCTGTATTATGCCTTTATGACAAATATAATGAAATAAAGAAGTTTCATTCCCACTGTGTACCACCTCGGGCAAGTGTCTCCTACTATAGTCTCAGGCTGACCAAAGCTTTGTGAGTGGATTTGGTAGATGGAAACTGAAAAAAGCCCATCTCTCTCTATACACACACACACAGATACATTGTGTGCCTGTGTTTGTTACCCCACCATTGCTTGACAACCGATGCTGGTGTGTTTACGTCTTTGTAACTAAGCAGTTTGGCAGAAGAGACTAATACATTAAGTACTAGGCTTACAAAGAATAATTTGTTTGACTGAAGGCAGTGCTCCAGCATGGCTGCAATCAAATGACTGAAACAAGTAAAAGAATAAAAGACTATAAAAAGGTAAAAAAAATTTTTAGATTGTGTGTATTTGATGGCGTCATCACAAAAATGCTAATGTCAGCTATTATATTGTTAAAAGTATTTAGAATTTTTTTCTCTGCAGTACCTATGTCCATGGTCACAGCCTCAGAGGTACTGGAAAAATTTTAAACACTATAAAAGTACTAGATTTTCTAGGATAAAATGATGACATCAGCGACATCTTTGTAATGTAGAAATGTTTGCTTATTAATGTGCCAAGTTTCATTGTCATAGTATTACTGGTCCCGTAATAAAGTGGCGATAGGAGGATCTGAAAGCTCCACCACCCATGCTTATGGAGCACTAAAACTACCTGGTTTTACAGAGTTAAGATCTACTACCCATAAAATATAAATGAAATATAAGTAGAAATTTAATCCAGTTTTGTCAAGTGCCATTACAAAGTGGAAATGCGCGTGGATGTAACTTTGCAAGTGTGTCTGCCACATGTTATTCAGCTTGTTTTAAAAGCTATTATTTTGTGCAAGCATATCAAATGTTATTAAAGATTATGCAAATTAGGGCTTTGTATATGTACATATGTTGAGTATTACATATTTCCACAATGCTTCTATTAATGACAATAGACCACAAAAGAACTCAATGCAAAGCTAATTTGGTATGAGCAGAAATTTGCTGTCTACATGATAATAATGTTATAGAAATAAACAACTGAAATTAATTGCACTGTCATTAAATATAATACAATTAAATACGCTTGCACACACACATACGTTTTTGGGTTTTTTATTTTTTATTTTTTGTAAAGTGTTTCTTTTTTTAAAGCCAAAACAATGGAAGTTGAAAAAAAATGTTAAATACTGGTTAACAGTTAGTATTGTTCTGCAGTATTTCACTATTTCAGGGTAAGGACTCCTTCTTCAGGAAATCTAAGAAAAAAAGGTGTTGGTAGCCAACTTCTCTGAAACATTGAAATACTGGGTAACACTATTAACCAATGACCTGTATTTTGAGGTTTTAATTTGTTTTGGCTTTAAAAGAAAACATGTACAACAGTTGACAGGAGCCAACCAGGTAGAAAATCTACCCTGGGTTACTGTGCCAGTTTTTGTGGGGATTTTATGACTGGATTCCCTCCTTAACACCAACCACCATTACTCCCAGGTCTGTTTTGGCCCAGAACAGTGTTACTGCCATTTTTTGTTAAATAATAGTAACTATTGGAGCCTTATATATTGTAAATATGAATTTCACAAATTGGATTGAAAAGATAGTGGCATATGTAGGAATAAAGCATCTTCTATAGTAAGCAATATTGCTTCAAACAGCACATCCTCTGTAGGGTTCTCAAAATTTGAAGGAAGTGTGTTACCTTAGTCCACTGATCATGGACAGCTGACACTTTGCAACCTTCTCCAGGGAAGTTGATATGATAAAATAATAATAATCATAATGTTTCATTCATCATCCTTAAACAAATCTTATTCAGGAATCTTTTGAGCAAAATGGGCTACTCAACCTGACACAAGACTTTGATAATGTACTTTACTTTAAAGAGTTGAGAGAAACTTCATAGTCTCCAGCTGACAACACATGGTCTGTCGTATAGCCAGCTGGAGATGATGCCTCCTGGGGCTAAATTACAGCAACATTCATCCTAAACCAGGACTGCCATGTTATGTTGGCAAAAATCTTTACTCCAAAGTACTGTTGCTGAACATCTTGTTGTGAGATTTAAAAATAGTAATTTTCTAACTTAGTAACCATTAAGCTTGTGTTAGGAACATAAATTGTGACTAAGGTTTGGTGGAAGATTTTAATTCAAAACTTATGAAAACAAGACATTTGTACATTATTTACATTTGATGGATATTTGTCTTCCTCTTGAATGTTGTTAACACAACATTTTGGCTGATATACCCTCCAGCCTTTATCAGGTGTCTTGGGGAAATTTTGAACCTGGGTTCTCATTCCTAAGGTATTTTTCGATGTTGTTATTATTATTATTATTATTGTGGCTTATGGCATATTGGTTAAGAGCGTGAGCTACTAACCCCAAGATTCTGAGTTCAATTCCAAGTAGTGACCTGAATAATAATAATGATAATTTTGAAAAAAACCTTAGGAATGAGAACCCAGGTTTGAAATTTCCCCAAGACACCTGATGAAGGCTGGAGAGTATATCAGCCGAAATGTTGTGTTAACAACAAACAAAATGAGGACAAATATCCTTCAAATGTAAATAATGTACATAATTCCTCATCTCTTAAATATAGAACTGTAAGATATTTATACTCAGAGCCAGAGCCGGTTTCAGCCGGGTTGGTAACGAAAGGGTTAAGCCAGCATGGAAGAGTGTGGCTGATGAAACAAGCATGAGGTACACTAGCCATTAACATTGATTCATATAATGGAGACAATTGTCTCATGTAAGTGTGCCATCTTCCGCAGGTGGAGAGAGAGGGTGGGAAATGAAGACGAATTACTATTCATTGTTTTAGTTTGGGTAGCCACTATGTACCTAGCATGTTAGGCAATGTACCCCTGATCTGGTTACACCTCCATCAGGTGTCCTTTTGTTTCGTATCTCTTACTTGTCTCAGTCATTAGACTGCGACCATGCTGGGGCACTGCCTTGAAGAATTTTAGTCAAATCAATTTGATCCCCAGTAGATTTTTGTTTAAGCCTGGTACTTATTCTGTTGGTCTCTTTTGATGAACTGCTAAGTTATGGGGAAATAAACACACCAACACTGGTTGTCAAGCAGTGGTCACATACAAACACACACAAATACAATGGGCTTCTTTCTGTTTCTGTCTCCCAAGTTCTCTTGCAAAGCTTTGGTTGATTGAGGCTGTAGTAGAAGACACTTGCCCAAGGTGCCACACAGTGGGACTGAACCAGGAACCATTTGGTTGTGAAGCAACCACTTCTGAATCTACATTATGTGTGCTTCTCATTACTTAAGCCCTTGACCATCAAACACAAAACTAATTAAGTTCTGGAAATACTGTTTGTTTATTTATTCTTTTGAGTGGGGAGGATCATTTCAAAAGGTTAATAAACAGCAAGTAGATAATAATTTTTTTATTTGACTAGATATATTTTATTGTGTAATATAAATGATAATAGCAGTGCATTTTCAGTTGACAATTAACACGATTTTTGACACTAAATACAATTAAACTAGTTTTATATTACCTTTTTATTATAATTTATTTAATTTTGTTTTGAATACAAAAGTTAGGATGTTTATACAGGATATTCATCCACTTTTCTTAAGTTGTGTAATTCTTTCCGATCATTTCTAATTACCTTGATTTTGAGTTTCTTTTGTTATATTTCTGCTCTAATTCGCACCAATTGCCAACCACCAGCCTATTAACATCCTCATTTTTCATTCTCATTCAAAGTATGTAAATTCCACACCCCACTTATTACCATCACATCATCATGTAATATATTATGTTCAGTTTTAGTTCTTCTTTCATGTCAAAACACAATTTATTTATTACTAAATATAAAATCAACAACATAATAGGTTAAATGGATATTTTAAAATCCTGGTTGAGTTAACCAAATTTTCTTTTCAAATACTTATGATATTAAAAATTGTTAAGTAGACTTCACCTTTTCTAGTTTCTTTTATACTCCTTCAATCCTATTGATAATGGGAGTGCATTTCCAGTTGACTATTTACACAATTTTTGACAATAAATACAATAAAATTAGTTTTATCTTACCTTTATTTAAGCCATTGAAACATCACTGAAGTTTAAGAATGGAGTGCAGAAAACATTCAACTTCAAAACTTTCAGGAATTATAATTAGATTCCAAGTTCTGATAGATGAGTATAGAAATCTTCTGTCCAAAAACTGTGCATCTTGGTATTGATAAGTTATACACAGGCAGAAATACGTTGGCCTTTGGGAATGGTGACTTTTATACTGTAGCAGAAGCATTCCTTTCAGTTTTGATAGCCTGTAGCTTCTGTGCATTTTGTGGAGCAGTGTCACTTCAGCAACATGTCTCCTGTGTTGAAGGAGGCAAAGAGGGAGTTATTGTATGGTCACTTGAACTGCTAGAGATAGCAGCCATTTAAAAATAAGTAGGACACATTGGATAGTGTAGTTCTGGACATATCTGTACAAAGATGGGATTGTTATGGCTAGAATATCTTTGATCATAGGTTTGCTTGAGCTGGGGCTAAATGACAAAATATCTTAAAAGTAGTGCTGTGGAGTTGGTACACAAAAACTTCAGTTCAATCTCAGACTTCTCAATTTATTACAATAGCATCACAGACTGCAATTCTGATTGTTCTATTTGTAATTAGACTAACTTGTTGGGTATGGCTGTGTGGATAGGCACAGGCATAGCTGTGTGTTTAGGCACAGGTATAGCTGCGTGGGTAGGCACAGGTATAGCTGTGTGCGTAGGCACAGGTATGGCTCTGTTGAGAGGCACAGGTATGGCTCTGTGGTTAAGAAGCTTGCTTCTCAACCAAGCAGTCTTGGGTTCAGTCCCATTGTGTGTGGGACCTTGGGCAAGTGGCTTCTATTATAGCCCTAGACTGACCATCTCATTGATGGAAAGCACATACAAGGTGTGTAAGATATTTGAGGATAGATTTATGTTTATAAAAAACACATGATAACAGATAATAACTTTATCTATCAAAAAATGCTATGAGGATAAAAATAAAACTTCTTTTCTGTAATGTTATTCAATAAAGCCACTTTCAGCTTCAACATCTGCTTCTATATGAGATCTAAATCATCTACATGCTCAAATCAAGTGGTCCTGATTCATTTTGGACATTACTCTGACCATGGCAGCTTTCAAAGAATCTTTGGTGTTATAGGTGTGTTCGTTGACCTCTCTCTCAACAATGCTCCACATGTAATAGTCTAATGGATTGAGATCTGGGGAATTAGGAGGCCAAATGTTAGGAGTTATGTGATCATGAAAATTTTGAGCCATCCATTCCTGTGTTACTAGAGTCATGTATGATAGTGATGAGTCTTACTGAAACACATATGGCCTTCCATTGCATACACTGTCTATCCAGGGTTTAATTATTTCTAAGACCTAAATGTAGGCGGCAGAGTTAACTCTAAGGCCTTGTGGCAAGAAGTAAGGAGGCATCACATGTTATTCATTGTTGATAACCCCTAAAACCTTGACAGTTGCATAAAAGTTGGTATGCATAACACTTGGAACTTCAGAAGAGTCTACACATAACCATCTGTTATTTCTTCTGTTAACTTTTTGATCTTGGTCAAGGTTTTTCTTGTCTAAGAAAAACCAAATCAAATCTTCTTCTGTTGGATTTTTCAGTCGGTTTATGAGCCCTTTAGATGTTGTGATTTTCTTTTGCTTTTTCTGACAAATTGACCTTTCTTCATCATATAAGGTGTCTTCATGGACAATATTTCTGACTGTTCCTCCTGAAATATGGAGATCTTTTACAATTGACCTCATGGACTTTCTGGGATTGTAATCAATGGTCTGTTGAACTTGTTGGATAAATTCAAGTGTTCTGATGATTTCAGAGCATTTGGAATGCTTTTTATGCTTTGATACTGGTGATACATTTCCATCTTCAGTTTCTAGCTCCTTGCAAACTTTGTAGACGAAGAATCTGGCAACTTTTAAAAGTTGAGATATTTCTAAATTGCTATGCTCAGCCTTTATAACCACAACAACAGCATGCCTTTTCATTTTTTGAGCAAGCTGAGGGTCTGTCATTATTATTTTCTGAAACAAAGATTATACAGAGTTAGCAAAAAATGCAGCAATGACCCCAAAAAGGTATGTCCTCAAATACTTTATGCACCCTGTATACTCAAGCAATATGAACCATCAGGCTATTTTTTAAGCACCCTTACCTGTTAAAGTTTAGGCTTATGGCCCTGACAATTACCTTAACATAGTTCTTAGGGAGATTCAGCATGACACAGAGTGTGTCATAGTTGAACCTTTGAAATACAGGTACAACACATTTTTGCCATCTGAGTGGAGTGGATCAATGTGAAATAAAATGCCTTGCTCAAGGGGCTTAAACTCCTGATCTTATATGTGTGAGCCAAATAACCACTGAGCCATGCACCTTCACTCTTGGTTTACCATTTTCTGTATCACAACTGATGGAAGGACTTGATTAACTGAGCAACAAAACCTAGTAAACTGAAAGTTAGAACACAAAAGAAGCTGCAAACTCTTGAATGCCTAAACATATTTCTGTCATTAACTAACAAGCCTGTCTAATATAGCGGAAAAGTATTTACAAATTCCTTGCTCTTCTATATTCTTTTACTGGTTTCCTTCATTGGCTTGCGGTTAGGCACCATCTCCAGAGGTTTTTAGAGGGTGATATTGCTCTCCACTACTTGTTTCAGTCATCATCTTACTCATCGTTCATGTTGGACAAGTTTGATAGGAACCAGCAAAAAGCCAAAAGACTGCATCACCAAACTGCAGTGTTGGTGATGGCATGGCTTCTGCAGCTGGATGTCCTTTCTAATGCCAGCCACTTTACAATGTGGACTGGATGATTTATATGTGACACCAGCTCCAGTGAGGTTACATAGCAATTTGCAGGACAAGACCCCATCCTCAACTAAGGGGGAGAGAGAGAGAGAGAGAGAGTATTGTTCATCCAAAATATTCCTGTCAGAATTTGTATGAACTGTGGTACATTTTGAGATATAAACAACACCTCAGCTTCATAACCAGGTCATAGATAATCCTGTGGTACATCCCTTCTATAATGGTTCATTTTCACAAGGCCGAAACTCCCTTATTATTGTGTTGTTATTCCCATTCAAACCTTCAGGCCAATAAATGAAGTCCTGATGAACTGAAAAATATTGACTACATGAAAAGGGCTATAAGAGAAGAAACTTGCCTAAGGTACTGCACAATGGAATTGAACCATGGTTGGGAAGTGAACATACTTGTACATTTGTATATATTTGTATATGCACTTATGTATGAGGGTGTGCTGTGAAAAACCTGTTTGGAGGCCCAACCTTCTGAGTTCTTTTACAAGGCTTAGAAAAACTGAAGGACTATTGCAGTATGTGAGTGAATCAGAGAGGGGAATATGTTGAATAAAATCATAATTAACTGATCCTCCTCTATTTTTTTTTACCCACAGCCACAAACTTTTCAACACTCCCTCGTATGTATGTGTTGGTGTATTTGTATGTCTGTATAATTATCATTGCTGTCTCCCTGTTACTGCATCTCCTCATTATTTTTCTGAGTGCATTGGGTGTTTCATCCAGTGTTGTTTATGGTAGCTGTTGACTTAGTGAGTGTGTTTCTCACGCTGCCCAAAGAAGTGACTGACATCACTCATGAGCAATTAACAGAAGATTTTATTGTTGCACTTAGAATTTAAACTGTGTTGGTCTCTTGCGAATAATGACAGCAATAATTACAGACTTGGGGAGATGGGAAAACTGAACTACATTTGAAGGGTGTTAGGACAATTCTTTCATTGTTGGTTAATTTGTCCCTGGTCAATTCGTCGTTGATCAAGTCATCCCCAGGTCAGTTCACCACTGGCCAATTTGTCCCAAAATTATCTTAAATGTAATTTTCGAGGTGAAGTTTAGAACAGTGACTTTAGAATTGAAATTGTTGTTGGACAGTTTTAGGTAATCTTTTTCCCTTCTTTAACTCCCTCCCCCCCACTCTCTCTCAAGTATCTGTACTGAACAGTTTACGAACAAAGATTTTCAAGCAAATCAAATTAAATTTATTGAATACGCCCACATGACTACCTGCAAGATCATAACTTCAGAGAAAGGAAAAAAATCAAAGTGGTCGATCAAGAAAATTATATATACACAAAAAGTAAGCAGAATGCAGATGGATTGAAGATATATTGGAGGTGCGAAAATTGTGTGTGCAAGGCGAGACTTCAAACAGATGAAAATTATAAAGAGCTTAAGAAGACTTGGATCCATAATCATGCTTCAACTGCTGCAGAGGTAAATGCAAGGATAATAGTTTCAAATATTAAAGTAAAGTCTGTTTCATCGCGTGATGCCCCTCACTCAATTATCGCTAGTGAAGTTCAGAATTTAAATGACTGTACATTGTTGCAAATAGCTCTGTTTGCACAGCTTCATAAGAATATTAGACGTTGGAGGCAAGCTGATTCCAACTATCCTGCCACCCCTTTTACAAATGTTGGGTTTTCCATTGGGTGAATACTCCTACCTTGACAACGATGAAACATTTTTACAGTATGACAGCAGGATGGAAGATTCAAAATGAATACTAATATTTGCAAGTGACGAAGCACTTCAGCAGTTAAAACAGCACAAGAACTGGGCAACAGATGGAACATTTAGGTGCTGCTGTAATTGCACACAGTCTTAAATTTTAAGAAAAATATAAATACGTAATACAGCAAACCTTAAAATAAACGTTTTTTAATTCAGATATTTGTTTGTCCATTTTCCTTGTGATCTTGACTAGCTGACCTGGGGACTAATTTACCAACGATGAATTGTCTGGGGACAAATTGCCGTCAACGAATTGACCGTACACCATTTAAAGAAGTTACTTATGAGATATTGTGTGACTGTTTAGTTTGGTCTGTCCAAGAATCTGGAGATGTCTGCACAAATGTTTGGCAGGATTGGAGCTGCATTTTGCTCCACAGCCTTCCAACATTCTGCTTGGCAAGAAGTGAGATGTCTGGCGGAGTTGGCTGGTCTCAACGCTCTGCAAAGAGTTAAGGCACCAAAAAGCAGCTTTATATAGGGTTCAGACAGAAGATTCTAGAAGATTGAATCCTGCAATTGCTTGACATTGACTGGCTTATGTGAAACTATTGTGGTTTGGTCATGATGTCTGACCAGGTAGCCAGAGATTTAGTTTCAAATCTCAGTAACACTATCGATGTCTCTTATATTTCACCTTCCTTTTATACACCATCAGCCCAGCCATTCTTCTTGTGATACTCTCTTTCCTTTCTTCTGCTCAGTCTACTTCATTGTCTGCAGTCGTGTCTCCCTTCTACTCACTCTTGCTCATCATTATCCTAAAACAATGGAGACAAAGTAGATGCAGGAAGGAGTCCTTCCTATCATTCTGAGTGCAAGGCAATTTCACTCATCCTTTATTATGGCCAGGTTCCAACCCAGGCCACAGCAACAAAGTCCACCCACCACACTTCTCTGGCCAACATCATTATCTCGAGGTCCTGGATACATTCTTGGCCAGTGTCTGCAATTAAGTTGTTGATGTGTGTCAACATTTTCCTCTTCTTACATCACCATGAAATGGGTTCCAGAAGACTAATTTGGATGCTTCCAGTCCAGGGTGGTGCATGCAGTGACCAGATATTCGCAAGTGTCTTTGTTTGATCTTCTTGCTAACTTTCAGCAGGTCTCCATAAAGGCATACATTTGTGATATGTTGCTGCCACTTCACATTTCAGGCATCTTTGCACGATGATAAAATGTACAAGGGTTATTGAATGAGCTAAGATATCACTGGGTTGAGCGGATCTTAGTCTTGTCTTGTCAAGGATACGACAACCTTTCTAGTTCTGGTGCTATAATAAAATGCATCCAACATACTCTGTAAACAGGTTAGTGAATGACTGGAGATAGCATAGGGTTGGTGGTATAACTCTTTAATCTTGTCTTGTTGAGGATTGTAACTCAACTCCAGTGGTCGAGGTATCATGATAAAATACACCCAGCACACTTTGAAGTGGTTGGTGTTAAGAAGGGCATCCACCTGTAGAAACCATGCTACAGTGAAACATATGAGTGAGTTGTGGTCTGGAGATTACTTTCAAAGTGGAAAAACAGATATAATATATTTCTGGGTATGTGTGTATTGTGAACAATTACCTGTCTACATATCATCATCATACATCGTTTTCCATGCTGGCATAAGTTGGACAGTTTGACAGGAGCTGGCAAGCCAGAAGACTTTTGCAAGCTCTACTGTCTGTTTTGGCATGGTCTCTTACAGTTGGGTGCTTTTTACATGGCACCAGCACCAATGCTTTTTATGCAATAGCCAGTCACTAAAATTTGTAGCTAAGCAATTTTAATTACAAATTCACACTAAAAAAGCAAAAATGTGACTCTTTTGATGTTTAAATATACACAAACCAATGTTCCCAGACGTAACATGGCATGTGTTACACTGTGAGGACAGAGTGACATAACCCTTTGAAGTTCTGCAAACAAATATTCATGTTTATTGAAGTTTTATTACCTTTGGAATATAAACTTGATTCATTCCATATTTATTCAACAATGTATATGCTCTCAGTATGCGGCTAAATAATTGTTATGCATACTTTGGAAGCAAACCTAGAAACTTATTTATCATATTAAAAAATTGTCTGTTCAGTTAATGTTTAATGTCTGTCTTTGTTTGTTTGTTTCTTTCTTTCTCTTTTTTACTGACTGTATTGAGACACCCTAGAGTTTTAAAATTCAAATCCTGTTGGAGTCAGTTGTTACCTTTTGTCACTGCAGGTTTAAAATGTTAAAAACCAGTAATGCACAACATTACTGGTTTTTCACATGCCTTGCTTAAACATTCTGACTGAAAATGCAAGTGAAGAAAACACAAAGTCTTGTATGTGAGCGTTGTTCAAATAAATAACTATTGTTTACATAGGTACAACATTTATGTTCTACATACTGATGGTTCAGGGCCCCTTACAATCTGCAATAATTCCTCTTGTTGCCAGACTAGTTTACTAGTACCTTACACAGTACAGCATTAATAAATTTGTATCATCATCATCATCATCATATGTTTGCTTTCCATGCTGGCATGGGTTGGATTGTAACTCAAATGACTCCACCAAACTCTATTGTCTGTTTTGGATTGATTTCTACAGCTGGATGCCCTTCCAAATGCCAACCACTTTACAGAGTGCACTTGATGCTTTTTATGTGACACCATCACCAGTGCTTTTTACATGGCACTGGCACAGCTTATGTGGCACCATCACCAGTGCTTCTTACATGGCACTATCACCAGTGCTTTTTACCTGGTACTATCATCAGTGATTTTTACATGACACCATCACCTGTGCTTTTTATGTGACACCAGCACTAACAGGGTCACCAAACAACTTCCTTTTAATGCCCAAGGACATGTATTTCATTTAATTATTTAAATGAAATTTAAGATTTGCTTAATTTAGAGTGTGTTGAAAATCTATGTTGTACCTGTATAAGAATCTCTGCTACTTGTTTTTCTTTTTCCTTTTTTCTCCATTCACTTAAACAAGGGGCTGTGTTATAAATAAATCATTGAAACCCTTACTAAATATTAAGGTTTTGAACTAAAACTTCCTTGAAAGACTATGTTGCTCTTTCACCCCAGACTGGCCTCATTGATCAAACCTTTTAGCAAAAGCAATCCAGATCTGACCATCTTTTATAGTTTATCTTTCTCTTTTACTTATTGTGGCCATGCTGGAGCACCACCTGGAAGAACTTTTAGTCAAATGAATCAACCCCAACACTTTTTTATTTTGAAGCTACTTATTCTATCGGTTTCTTTTGCTGAACCACTAAGTTACAGGGACATAAACATACCAACAATGATTGTCTGCTGATGGTGGGGACTAACAGACACAAAGATACCCCCCCCCCACCACACACATGATGGGCTTCTTTCAGTTTTTGTCTACCATATCCACTCACAAAGTTTTGGTTGACCTATAGCTATAGTAGAAGATACTTGTCCAAGGTACCATGCAGTGGGACTGAACCTGGAACCATGTGTTTGGGAAGCAAACTTCTTCCCACACAACTATGTCATATTGTATTGTTTTTGGAGAAGCAGGGCACTATTCAATGTATTTCTCTTTCTTAACGCCATTAATTGTGAGATGAAGGAGACTTGGCTACTATTTCTACCATGTCAGTTAATTTCATAGAGCAAGTGTCAGCAACCTCTTGCCTACTGGTAAAATTTTAGTTCTGTTTAAATTTGAAACTAAAATCTTTAAAATATTTAAAAATAAAATTAAAAAAGCTTTTCAGTTTTAAAAGCAAAGTAGTAAGACCAACCATATTTGGCCCAAGTATTCTACCTGTTTTATGTTTAAACCAGCCAGATCTGGCCTCTCCTACTGATTTTACAATGTTGTTCTAAGGTCATCGTCAAAATCTTGATGCTATTGATGGATTTGGTTAACTGAAACCGAAAAGAACTTATGTGCATGTTTTTTTTTTTGTGTCTCCTTGAAAATTGTAAATGAGAATCACTGTCTTACAAGCAGTGTCACTCATTTCCAATATTCTGTGTAAACATGTTTGACCATCAGGAAATATTACCTTGCTTGGAAATTGATGAGAGTGAATGACAGGATGGATATCTGCCATAGGAAATCTATTTCAGTCAACCCTGTTTGACTCATGCGAGCATGAAAATGTTGATGGACATGAAAATGTTGATGATGAGTCGTATCTCATACTAAAAAGTTTCCGCTTCTCCCCTGTGAAGTGGCTCTTTCATTGGTTTATTAAGGCTTTTATAGTTAAGGAATATGTTGGTGAACTTGTACTTTTTTTTGTTTGTTTTTGTGTCCTTTATTTCATGCTAGCCTGAGTTAGATGAACATATTGAAGCGTTCTTGTCATTAACCTTTTTTATATTTTCCATGTGAAGGATCCTTTATTTCACATGTTTTTGAAGGTGCAAAGCCAGCAGATGGTTTGTTGACAGGAGAAAGGACAGCAGTGTCATTGCTTGTGGGTCAGTGATTTTTGGAAGCGTACAAATGTAAACAAACATAGACACGCACATGTGCATGCCCACACACACACACACACATACTCTTTCTCATACATGCATATGCGCATACATTCACATACACACACATTTTTACGATTAGCTCCTCTTAGTTTCAATCTACCAAATCCGCTGACAAGGCTTTGGGTAGATCTGAGACTATAGAAATCACCTGCCCAGTGAAATTGAACCCCACTAATGATGTGTAGGGACACAAACTTCTTAACCATGTCCACAATCACTTTAGTAATGTACCATGTTAAAATTGTTTTTTGTTTATTCTTGGATTAGGTTGGAATACAAAGATAATAAAGACGTCATGTTCCTTGCTGAAGAGTTGGTGAGTTGCTTTTCTTTATGTTTTCTTTTATTGCTTGTTATGATATATTCTATGCAATAAACCTGGCACTGCATGTTTGAACTAATTAAAATTAATTTAATGCACTGAACATCCATAAATGCTTGTTTGTTTATTTAATCACACTGTGGATGCTGTAATTTCGGTCATCATTATGATCTCATCAGCAGCTGTTATTTCTTTATCTTAACTGTTTACAACAAAACTGTATTTATAGTTTCTGTCAATTAAATCAGATGTACCAATTTATCTTGCAACTGATATGCTTTCGGTAAACACTTAAATGATTGCATGCAAACTTTGGAAACAGACAGAAAAACAATCTTTATCGTGTAATGGTCAGCTGCTGTTCAATGACATTTTTTTTCCCACTTTCAAATCATAATCTGTTTCCTTACAGCTTTAGGGCTGTCCTATGGGATGCCCTAGATGAAACACAGTTTTTAGTCTTGTCCTGTTTTGAATTAAAATCCTTTTATTCGGTTTGGTACACTGACTGCTTTCATAAATATTAGTTATAATGTTATTTATTTAATAATCATCATCATTGCAGGAGTGGCTGTGTGGTAAGTAGCTTTCTTCCCAACCACATGGTTCCAGGTTCAGTTCCACTGCATGACTCCTTGGGCAAATGTCTTCTACTATAGCCTTTGACCAAGCAAAGCCTTGTGAGGTGATTTGGTTGACGGAAACTGAAAGAAGCCCATCGTGTATATATATAATATATATATATATATATATATATATATATATATATATACATACATATATATATATATATATATATCCGAATGTGGCCGATGCCAGCGCCGCCCTGACTGGCTTCTGTGCCGGTGGCACATAAAAAGCACCATCCGAACGTGGCCGATGCCAGCGCTGCCTCGACTGGCTCCGGTAGCACATAAAAAGCACCATCCGAACGTGGCCGTTGCCAGCGACGCCTTGGCTGGCTTCCGTGCCGGTGGCATGTTAAAAGCTCCAACCGATCGTGGCCGATGCCGGACCCCCCTGGCACCTGTGCAGGTGGCACGTAAAAAGCACCCACTACACTCGCGGAGTGTTTGGCGTTAGGAAGGGCATCCAGCTGTAGAAACTCTGCCAGATCAGACTGGAGCCTGGTGCAGCCCCTGGCTTCCCAGACCCCGGTCAAACCGTCCAACTCGTGCTAGCGCGGAAAACGGATGTTAAACGATGATGATGATGATATATATATATATATATATATATATATATATATATCTATCTATCTATCTATATATATATATATATATATCTATCTATCTATCTATATATATATATATAATATATATATATCTATCTATCTATCTATCTATCTATATATATATATATATATATATAAGTAATACTAAGCAATAAGGGTTTAGCAACGAGTTGCCTTACCACATACCGAATTTAGAAATAGCAGTCAAAGGGTTATAGCTATTTCTTCTACTAAAAAGGGAGATCTCAGTAAAAACAGCATTTGGAAGGCACAAACAGGTAAGAGAGAATGAATTGACTGCAATCTATCATACATTTTTTTAGTTATCCACGGACGTACGTTTCGAAATCAAGTTTTAAGGAAAGCATACGAATTAAATATTAAATATTAAATAATAAATAATTCTATCTTACCGAAACTTCTTTTCTCTTCAGCGTAGAATACTATAATCATAAATGATTATATATTGAATTTTGAGATACCAGAAGGCACCAACTCCACTCAGTATCAGAGCGAGCTAAAACCCGCAACTGGTATCACCGAATTCAATTTGTGAATGAAACGATTGTGTCAACAGCCCCTTCCCACCCGCGTGTAGCCAAAATAAGATGCTGTGGTCATCTACTGAGATAAAATATGGTTATCCGTAATAATGAAGGGTGAAATTAATTAATTTGGAAAAATTATCAATTACACCAAGTAGTCTTCGGCATGTAAAAGCCTCATTCGAGGAAAATTTAAGTAATACTAAGCAATAAGGGTTTAGCAACGAGTTGCCTTACCACATACCGAATTTAGAAATAGCAGTCAAAGGGTTATAGCTATTTCTTCTACTAAAAAGGGAGATCTCAGTAAAAACAGCATTTGGAAGGCACAAACGGTAAGAGAGAATGAATTGACTGCAATCTATCATACATTTTTTTAGTTATCCACGGACGTACGTTTCGAAATCAAGTTTTAAGGAAAGCATACGAATTAAATATTAAATATTAAATAATAAATAATTCTATCTTACCGAAACTTCTTTTCTCTTCAGCGTAGAATACTATAATCATAATGATTATATATTGAATTTTGAGATACCAGAAGGCACCAACTCCACTCAGTATCAGAGCGAGCTAAAACCCGCAACTGGTATCACCGAATTCAATTTGTGAATGAAACGATTGTGTCAACAGCCCCTTCCCACCCGCGTGTAGCCAAAATAAGATGCTGTGGTCATCTACTGAGATAAAATATGGTTATCCGTAATAATGAAGGGTGAAATTAATTAATTTGGAAAAATTATCAATTACACCAAGTAGTCTTCGGCATGTAAAAGCCTCATTCGAGGAAAATTTAAGTAATACTAAGCAATAAGGGTTTAGCAACGAGTTGCCTTACCACATACGAATTTAGAAATAGCAGTCAAAGGGTTATAGCTATTTCTTCTACTATATATATATATATATATATATCTATCTATCTATCTATATATATATATATATATATATATATATATATTATATATATATATATACATACATACATATTTGTTTGTTTGTTTGTGTGTGTGTGTTTGTCCCCCAACATTGTTTGACAACCGATGCTGGTGTGTTTACATCCCAGTAACATAGCAATTTGGCAAAAGAGGCTGATAGAATAAGTACTACACTTACGAAGAATAATTCCTAGGGTTGATTTGCTCAACTAAAGGCGGTGCTCCAGTATGGCCACAGTCAAATTGCTGAAACAAATAAATGAATAAAAGAAATTAGTGTCCGTTGTCCATGCTGGCATGGTTGGACAGTTTGACCAGGGCTGGCAAGCTGGAAGACTGCACCAGACTCCAGTCTGATTTGGCATGTTTTCTATGGCTGGATGCCCTTCCTAACGCCAACCATTTTATGGCACATAATGGATACTTATACATGCCACTGGCATGAGTGCCATTTGCGTGACACTTGTATCTGCCATGACCGGGATTTTACTTGGCTTAATGGGTCTTCTTCTCAAGCAGAACATAATGCCATGGTCTTGGTCATTACCTCTGTGAAGCTAAATAAATAATATAATAATGTGAGATGCTTGACCTAATTATTAAATTGTTGTACTCAAAATCACAAGTGCTGACATTTTGCTCTAACGGCTCAAGCATGGCTGTGTGGTTAGAAGTATACTTCCCAGCCACTGACTTTTGGGTTCAGTCTCACTGCATAGTACCTTGGACAAATGACTTTTACTGTATCATTGGTCCGACCAAATCCTTGTGAGTAGATGTGGTTGATTGAAACCGAAAGAAACCCGACATGTGTGTATGTGTGTTTGTATCTCCTTGTCATTTCCAATATTCTACAAAATCATGTCTGGCCATGGGGGAAATATTATCTTGCTTGGAAACAAGGTATGGGTTGGTGACAGGAAAAGCATCCAGCTGTTGAAAAATCAGCCTTGATAAACTGTCTGACCCATCCAGGCATGGAAATGTGAAATTTCAAATGATGACAATGATGGTGGTAGTAACAATGATGAACTAATTTATGCCATTAATTTCTACTCTTTGTTTATGAATTTCTGAAATAATCAAAGTATAAAACTGCTTTCTTTTGAGTATCTGTTGGTTGCCAGGGTTAAATTTTACCATGTAATCTTATGTTTGAATGCTTCTTTTCCAGGTGCCAACCAATGGTCTCATTCTTAAAGGATGGTATACAACTATCACCATCGCTGCTTTTGGAAATGTGGCAACAATTGAAACCATATCCCCACCACCTCCACCGCCTCCTCCACAGCAATCTGTGCATCGTATAAAAGGACCTGGTAGGTTTCAGATGAATCATTTCACTTTCCCTCTCCCCCTCATCTCTTGATTAATTTATCATACAGCTGCTGTCCTAGCTGTATGAAGAACATTATCACAGGTAAACATCACCAAGAGACCACTTCCAATTGTAACTGTTGAAACCCTAAAGCTTGCCCACTTGACTAAGTGTGTATGATAAACTCCATCGTAAATGTGACAGAAGTAGCAGCAATGTTTCAAGATAACCTAATTCAAAAGGATGATTACATTGGGTTGTGCAAAAAGGACTTTAAAAAATGTTATGTAAACCACGTATCATCTTCTTTCCGGTGCATCAACAAATGTAATGCCTCTAAATTGGTCAGCCACGTATGTAGTTTGAAAACCAACTCCATACCATATACAATGAAATGGAGGATCATGGAGAAATCTAAGCCATAGGTTAATGGATCTAAAAAATGCAACTTATGTGTAGCAGAAAGATTGCATATTCTTTTTAGATCCCAAAATTCCACCACACTGCTTAATTCCAGATCTGAATCTTTTAGCATGTTCAGGTTTCTTTTGTTGAACTGGAGGACACCAACCACTCCAAATTGGGTAGCTGTCTTGCCTGCTTTGGTCTCCTTTCTGTTTTATTGTTCTGCATCAGTTACATTAATTATGGTTTCTACTATCAAAATGGACAAAAATATTGGTTTTCTAACTTTTCTTTTTTTTTTGTCCACCAGCTGAGTGGAGTGGAGCAACATGAAGTGTTTTGCTCAAGGACACAATGAATTTCCCAGTTCAGGAATCAAAACCATAATCTTAGAATCATGAGTCCAGCACCTTAACCACTAAACTATGCCCCCTCCTCTGCATACATACATGTTTTTCAACATGTATCTTGAGATACTTTTGAGTTTTTCTCTCCTTATCCTTTCTGTAGAAGAGCAAATGCTTGAAATGTAAAATGCTTTTCCTTCTATTTTTTCCTTAGCATAAACCTAATACACTGATTTTTTTAATCTTGTCTTCTTGTTTTTTTTTCTCTCTACTACATGTGTGTGTGTGTGTTTGTATTTTCCAACTTTGCCAGCTTTGATTAATATTTGTTTGTTGTATATTAATGTTTCTGCTTGTATTTTTACATGTTCAGCATTGGAGAACCATTCACAGTCAGACAAACAGTCAGAATGGGAACCTAGGCAACAACATCCTTTGGATTACATCCAACAACAGGTGGAACAACAGATGCAGCATCTTCAACAACAGCAGCATGCACAGCAGCAAGCACAACAGGCTCAGCAGCAGCAAGCACAAGCACAACAGAAGCAGCAGAAACAACAAATGGTGCAGCCAAGCCAACAGTCTAAAGCAGTTCAACAAGTGGGCCAACAAAGTGGGCAAGGGCAAACTCAAGTGCCACCGCCGTCATCTCAGCAACCGAGCTCCCAGGTACAGCCGAGCAAGCAACCACAACAGCAACAACAACAGCAGCAACAAGTGGCATCATCTCAGCAGCAGCAACAGCAGCAGCAGAAGACACAGCAGTCGAGTACAGTTGTCCACCCTCCATCCCAGTCACATACTGCACCCACCCAAACCCCTCTCTTACCCCTTCCTCACAGATCTTCAGATGTCTATC
Source organism: Octopus sinensis (assembly GCF_006345805.1). Lineage (NCBI taxonomy): Eukaryota > Metazoa > Mollusca > Cephalopoda > Octopoda > Octopodidae > Octopus > Octopus sinensis. The sequence continues at coordinate 25,607,072 of NC_043013.1, forward strand.
ATCAAACTGAAGAACTCTTTGATCACAGACCTTCCTCTTCACAAGATATTCCAACACAGGAATACTCAGCCAGCCAAAGGGAATTTACTGGAGACAGCCACAAGGCTTTTAGTCAAAGAGATTCTACAGCTGATCAGACTGACAGAACCTACCGAGGAGACTTCAACGAACTCTGTTCTGAATCGAAAGAACCCATTGACACATCTGATTTCTTTGAAGAGCAGCATCGTAGCAGAAGTTCATATGAGCGTGAGGTACATCATCGTGATGGGCGTGGCACAAGAGAAGCGGACACTGCACGGGAGTTTGATAACCAACGTGATGGCTCTCGAGAGAAGAATGATAAAGATCCTTGTTCTCGGTCTCCCACACGTGAACGTGACTGGGACCAGTTTAAGGAGAGAGACCAAAGCAGGGACTTAAGTGATCGAGAAACTCGTGACCGAACAAAGTCTCCTCGTTGTCGTTCTCGTTCACCAACAAGATCACGGTCTCCACCTGCAGAGTCTCCAAGACAGGATAGAATTGAAGATCCTGATTCTGGTAGGTTCTTTTTATTGATAAATCTCGTATCAAATATTTAATTTGATTTATTTGATTTTTAAAATTCATCTACATTTGAATATAAAATGCATTTTTAAAATTGAATATGGGTATGTATTTAAGGTCTACTTCAAAAAGAAGCAAGAGTCAGTACCCAGAAGGTCTTCATTTTTGGTTCTATTGGTTGGTGCGTAATTATTGCGGCTTTTTTCAACAAAAACAATAACAATATTTAACAAAAACATCTTTAAATGATGGTCTGACCATCTGCCAAGCAAATGAGAAGCAGTAATTGAGGTAGATGGTGAATATGCTCCGGAATAATCATTTAAAGATGTTTTTGTTAAATCTTGTTTTTGTTGAATAAAATTTTATTAAAAGAAAGCTGGAATAATTATGCACCAACCTAATATTTCACGTTTCCTCTGTGTGTATATACATCATCATCATCATCATCATCTTTTAACGTCCGCTTTCCATGTTGGCATTTGGTGGACAGTTTGACTGATAACTGGTAAGCTGGGGCTGCACCAGGTTCCAATCTGATTTGGCAAGGTTTCTACAGCTGTATGCCCTTCCTAACGTCAACCACTCTAAGAGTGCAGTAGGTGCCTGTTATGTACCATTGACCTAACATCAGCCAAGTAAGACTACAGTCTTATTTGGCTTCATAGGTCAACACAAGCACAGTTTATCTCCAAGGGTCTTGGTGCCTGTCACTGCCTTTATGAGGCCCAACGCTTTTTATGTGGCATTGGCCACGACTACAATTTCACTCGGTTCAACAGGTCTTCACAAGCACAGCATATTGTCCAATGATTGAAGGGTGCTCTTAATGGGCCAGTTACGCAACACTGGCATCGGCCATGACTATGATCTCACCTGGTTTGACGTTACTGCCTCCATGAGGCTCAACGCATGAACGATGTGTGTTCACTATTTCCTGTGGGTAGCCCCTTCCCCATCACTGTCTTTCACTCCAAATCATTTCTATCTTTCTCTCTAACTCTCTCCCACCTCCCTCCCCTTCCTTGCCCTACTTGGGTAGCCAAATATCTCCTCTGTAGTAAGACTGCTATTCCTGTTCCTCTATCATACTCCAACCTTTTGCCTGGCACACGGCCACTTCTTTTGGATGCTCTCCCTCTTACAGATGAGAGGTCCTTTTCTTGCAAGCTACCTTAGTGACCTTGCAGGTGCTGGTTCCGCATAAAAAAGCACCTATGCTGGTGCCATATAATGAAGCACCCAATAAACTCTGTAAAGTGGTTGGCATCAGGAATGGCACCCAGCTGTAGAAACCAAGCCAAAACATGTGACTGGATCCTGGAGCAGCCCTCTGGCCTTGTCAGCTCCTGTCAAACTGTTCAACCCATGCCAGAATCAAAAATGTATGTTAAATGAATGTGATGATAATGATGTTCTCATCATCATCATCATTGTTTAACGTCTGTTTTCCATGCTAGCATAGGTTGGACGGTTTGATTAAGGGCTAGCGAGCCAGATGGCTGCACCAGGCTCCCAATCTGATCTGGCAAGGTTTCTACAGCTGGATGCCCTTCCTAATGCCAACCACTCCGAGAGTGTAGTGGGTGCTTGTTACGTGCCACTGGCATGGGAGCCAGTCAGGTGGCACAGGCATTGGCCACATTTGAGTGGTGCTTTTTACGTGCCCCTGGCCAGTTGGAATGAGAGCGCTGGCATTGGCCATGTTCAGATGGTGCTTTTTACATGCCACCGGCACAGGAGCCAGTTGGGGCGAGGGGACTGGCATTGAACACATTTGGATGGTGCTTCTTATGCACCACCGGCGTAGTGAATTTCATTGCAGATGATAGTAAATGAGATCCAATGATTGTGTGAAGATAAAGTACCTCACTAATAGCCGTTGGTGTTTATCATTTGGGGAAAAGTTGGCTGCAGTGCCAACACCTTGATGGTTGTTGAAGAGTTTAAACAAACTCTTTTTACTTTTTTTTTTGTTGATTTGAAATTAAGAAGGAGATTATATGTTTAACATTGTCTGATATTCTGTAGTGGAATAACTCAGATTTGCTTTCAGAATGTGTTTTGACAAAATCCCTCCCTGTTGTTAATCCTGATTGTAGTAGTCTCTTTTGTTTTTGTCCTGTATCAACAATTCCTCTCAAGTTATTTGGACTAATCGCTCATTAATGGCTGCATGATACTGGTTGTCTCGATTTCCCCCTGCCTCATGCCAATAACATTACATCTGTCCTCAGTATAACAGTGAAACGGTTATGTGCCTAAGGAACTCAACTACAAGCCTAAACATCTTTGCATCAAATATATTACAGAGATTTCATTGTATATTTAGGCAAGTACACTTAATTCTCCTTCCTACTGAATTCTTAGGAATAATTTTAAGGTGCTCTGGCAGTGTTGCTTGCATTATAGACTGGCATTTTGTCCAAGAGGAGATTGATCACTCATCAAAACTGTGAAACTAGAAGCGAGCTGGTTTTTAAATCCCAATTGGACTCAGGAGACATAATTGCAAACACTCACTCACTGTTCCTATCTACAGGGACACTGTCACTTCACTTTCACTCTACAGCAGGTGGCATTGGCACTACCATCTCCATATCCAATTAGTAAAACCACCACTGTTAGAGATTTGTCTGCAAGCCTACCTCTTGATGGTTTGTCTTGCTAGAAATAACAGTCAACTCCCTCTCAGATGACACTTTACTATCTTAAAGAGCAGAATACAATGGCTAGTGTGATGAGATGATCTTGGCTAGAATACTTTTCGATCAGAGATGACTTTCAGGTAAGCAACAGCTTCTCTACACTGTTGTGGTTAGAGTTTTTCATCTTATCACCTAGCTGCGTACCACCTCCTCTCCATCTGGCAAATCCGTCTCTGCTTTCATTTTGTCTTCTGTTTTGTCTTCCACAAACTATGATTCCTTTTTTCCAGTCTTTCTTCCACAAAGTGTCAACCCACTGGAATTCCCTTCTTGGCCACATTTAATCCTGTTAGACATCAATTTACACATGTTCAAACTAAAGATCAACCGAGTCAATCTCATTAGTATTGAAGGGTCTGTAAAGATCAAAGTTATACCCTTTCTTCCTGACTAACTCCTAAAAACAGAATTGTAGAGGAGACAGGAAGGCATATTTATTTCACTGGTGCCACATAAATAGCACTGGCTCTAGTGCCTAGTAAAAAGCATCTAGTACACTCTGTAAAGTAGTTGGCATTAGGTTGGGCATCTGGCTCTAGAAATTGATTTCTAAAACAGACTATGGAACCTAGTGTGGTCCCTGGTCTTGCTGATTCCTGTCAAGTCATCCAATCCATGCCAGCATGGAAAACAGACATTAAATGATGATGATGATTCTTTTCCCTTGCATTGTGTTGAATTCACTTATGTATTGAGGCCTTGTGGTGATGTTTCTAACAGATTTTTCATTATTTTGCCTAACACTTATTTCTTACAATAGATTGGTTTATTTCTTACTCTAGAAACCTTACCTATGAACCAAGATGACCTGTATTGCCTCACACCTGTCCACTCTCCAAATGTGATATTTCTTTCAGATGCTGAGAATCAGGTAAGATTTCAATAACTCCTCTTAATCTGTTCAGTGTTTTGTCTCTCCATCATTATTTACATGTCATTTAATGAGGTGGGTTCGTCTGATTGGTAGGTGGCTGGAAGTGGCATCAGCTGTCACGGGGCCCTCCTGCTATGTGTTTTACCTGTTGATTTTATCATTTCTTTCTTTCTCACAACAAAGTGGAACACACTACCATTGATTAAATACAGAGTGTGGCAGAATTAATGCCCTCTTTTATTTAGTAATTTTAATAGTACAAAAATTGTTTTCTTTATAAATTCTATTATATAAAAATTTATTACAGGAGTTAACAAAATGGAAAAAAAAACAATTAATGAAAATCAATAGTTGCAGTAGTTTTATGAAATTTATAAAGTATTGTTCCATGAAAACAACGTAATTCCTTATGATAAAAAAAAATTAAATTAATATGTTCAAAAGGCTCCCCTTTGTTTTCAGTACAATGCTGAACACTACCAGCAACATTACTACACACATTTCAACATATTTTTCCATTAATCATAGAAAATTTAACAGAAATTGCTTGTTTTAATTCAGGAATTGTTTTTGGTTTCAGGGAGTAAAGAAGATTTTCCAATACACCCCACAAGATAAAGTCAGATGGTGTTAAGTCTGGTGATTGTGATGGCCACTTAGTTGCTCCACGTCGTCTTATATATACCTCCCCTCAAAATTAAGATTTAACCATTCCCAAACGTTTAGCCCACCATGAGGCCATGCACCATCCTGTACAATGTAGAAAACTATAAAAAAATACAAATAAGAAAAGGCATTACTTCTGCTGCACCCTGTATAAAGTCTGTATACGAGAGAATGTGTAACCTGGTTGTTAGAGTGTTGCACTTGTGATTGCTAGATCACATGTTCAATTCCCAGACCGAGCAGCACATTGTGTTTCCTTGTGTAAAACATTTCATTTCACATTACCCCAGTCCACTCAACTGTAAACGGGTCCATCCTGCAATGGATTAGTCTTCTGACCATGGGGGAATGTTGGCCTGCTCGCCTAGCCAGAAAGGTGGCTAAAACAATGCAAAGTGTGTTGTAATCAGCGATGTATAACAACATCTGATAGTCTGATCGATCCTGTAATCATGTGATCTGATAATATATTTAGTGTCACTGTAAAGGAATTTAGAGGTGAAAGCCTAGAGAGAGAGAGAGAGAGAGAGAGAGAGAGGGTGGGTGGGTGGGTGGAGAAGTGTGTGAGTCAGTCATTGAGTGAAAGAGAGCAATTGGTCAGTAATAAGAAAATTCTGATTTCAGTTTGGAATCAAAAGTTTGGTAAGAGCTCAAGTGGAACCATGTTGTGTTGATAAGGATTCTTGTGAAACGTAATGCTAAATAGATATTTCTTATTTTTTCTTTTCTTTTTTTTTGTTAAACTTATTGAATTACTCTGCTTTCCTTTAATTACAGGATGCTGATGATGGTTATGAAGACATCAGTTCTGATGATGACGATGATGGACTTATATGTGGTGATGACAGTGATATGCAGGTATTATATGTTCTTGTCATTATTTCTCAGCTTTCTCTAGTAAATGTCGAGGTGTCTGGTAAATAATAAAAATATCTTGGAGGGAACCTGTGGAAGAGGTAGGCCCAGGAAGACAGGGGACGAGGTGATGAAGCCTGATCTTCAAATATTGGGGCCTCACAGGGGCAATGACAAGTGACTGAGACCTTTAGTGATATGCTATGCTTGAAGAATCATCAATCCATGTGAAATTGTAATCATGGGTGATGCTGGTGCCACGTGACTGGCACCTGTTCCAGTGGCACATAAACGTACCCATGCTGGTGGCACGTTAAAAGCATCCATTACATTCTTGGAATGATTGGCATTAGGAAGGGCATCCAACTCTAGAAACCATGACAAACCAGACTGGAAGCTGGTGCAGCTCTCCGGCTTACCAGTTCCAGTCAAACTGTCTAACCCATGCCAGCATGGAAAGCAGATGCCAAATGATGATGATGATGAGGAGGATTTATTATGCTATTTAGAGAAGCTTTTCGTTATCATCATAATCATTGTTTAACGTCCTCCTTCCATGCTAGCATGGGTGGAATGGTTTCACAAGAGCCAGCCAGGCAGAAACCTGCACCAGACTTCTGTGACTGTTTTGGCAGGATTTTTACAGCTGGATGCCCTAGTCACGTCAAAACCATGAACAGTCTTAGTCATGGCGACTGACTGCATTGAAATTCGTATCATATCTCAGTATCCTGTTGGTATGGTTACAAGAATTTCAAGAAATCTGCAGTAGAATCTTCTTTTTAAATGTTACCAAACAACCAGCAGTTATTGTTTAGTGCCACTGTGTCATTCTTGTGTGGGCAGGCATAGAACTAAAAATGTTTCTTTGTGTTTTTCATATAATTTAGCCCTTTTGATACCAATCTGTGTGAGATCACCCCAGTTCTATGATGCAAATATACTGTTTCAAATGATATTATTATATATAATTATATAATCTTAATATAAATTTGAGCAATGTTTCTCTGTCTGTTACATTTTTATGTTAACTCCTCCTAGACTGTTGGTGCAAGGACAACGAAATTCAAACCAGCAACTCCCCTAATCCCATGGAATATTCTAAGGGGTACTATTTTTTTAAGGGTCACCTAATTAGGGCCCCATTGATTCTCCCTCCTTATTTTTACTGCATTTTAAACTAAATACATGGCATTGGTGACCAAATTTTATACCATGAACTCCCAGAGAGTATTGTAAGGAGGTTCAATTTCTGAAGGGCAGCTTAAATGGGGCCCCACTGCCCCACTATTTTTACTGCATTTTCCTCGCTCCTACACTTATTGATTAAACTATGATCAGGATCAGTGCTAAGTACATTTGCAGAAATAAGTTCCATTACACAAGGGTAGAGAGCCATGAAGCGGCCCGATAGTGGAGCTGAAGGCCACAAAGGTGCCCTCCACAGGAGCTAGCCTGAATGCTGCCTAAAGGGTGACTTCAAGGCTAGTAGATAATATTTTTATATATTATATATTATATTTTTTTAATGATATTTGGCTGGAGCACCAGAATGACTTGAGGGCCAAAGTTTCGTGTGTTAGCACTTATGAAACTTGTTACAAATCATAAGGTTATAAATTTATATGCTGGTGATAATGGTATTTCCCTTCATAGTTCTAGAACAAATTATTAAAAACAATTACAAGGTTATGTGGATAATTTGTATTTTTCAAATAGTTTGCCTGTTATACCATTCAGTAAATAAATTCTAATGTAATGCTTACATGCAATGATGTTTAAAAATTAAAAATCATTTCGGCTTCCCCGTCTTTTCAATTTTGTTGCTTTCTTCTCATAAAAGCATAGCATTTGAAATCATCATCATCATTCAGTGACCATTTACTATGCTGGCATGGGTTGGATAAGTTAACAGGAGTTGACAAAACCAAAAGACTGCACCAGGCTTCATTGTCTGTTTTGGCATGGTTTTTATGGCTGGATGCCCTTCCTAACACCAACCATCTTATCAAGAATTATTGATTAAAGGTGTTATACTGCAAATAAATTAAATAAACAGTTGGTGTTATTAAATAAAGTATGCTTTGTTTTTAATTAATTTAATAAGAATAGTTTTTTTTTCTTCTGTTTTACTTTCTCCTTCAATTAATTTGTTTTTTAACGTTATTTCATTGGACAACCACATAACATTTACAACTGATTCTAGAATCTTGCCTCTGATGTCTTGATACTTTTGTGTTCTTCCAGAATGTTGAATTCTTTGATGTCGCTGATGATTCCTGGAATTTTGCCACATCAAGTTTCAACCCTTTTCAGTGTTATCTTGCTCCGCTTGCTGTAAGTATTGGTCTCATTTCTTTTTTGTGGTACAGTGTGATTATTATTTGTTTTAGTGGGTATTTTAAAAAAAAAATTAACTTGATGTAATGATTCCAGTAAATTTGAAGAATATGGCTAAATTCCTCCTTCCCAAATTATTATGAGAATAATAAATCTGGATGCTGTGTTATTTCATCGCATGGCAAGACAGATAACATGACAATTTTCTTGTTCTCTGGTTGTAGGCCCCTTATCTGGGATACCATATTTTGTGACACTTTCTGCAGCAGCAACCTGATGTATTCAGCTTGCCACCCTAAGCTTTGCTACTCGCCAGGCTGGGAAGGGCAAACTGTCGAAGTATTGACCTCCCTCTGATAGATTTGAGGTTGATCCTCTGGCAGTGGAGACCTCCAGTGTCCTTGACCCTGCTCACTGTTGTTGGAGTGGGCATGATTATCCCCAAGTCTGAACACTGTGAGTCTGGTTGTTCCCGCATGTATCCTTTGCCGCCTTCTAGGGCAACACTTTTTCCATTTTGGCTGCCAGGACCATGAGAAGGACTGACCAGTTCATAAGGGCAAAGTAAAATAAGAAGTATTTCTTGTATAGAGGTAGAGGCACAGCTGTGTGGTTCAGGAGCTTGCTTTGCAATCATGTGGTTTGCCCAAAAATCATGTTTGAAAAATTTTAATCCCCATCGTCCCAGGTTTCTTAATTTAAAACATTTTTTTAGAATTATTTTTTTTAATAAAAGTACAGAGATAATGAATCTCGGAATTTTTTGTTTTTTAAATTTCAATTTTTCTTTGGGCCTTACAGAGGCAATGACCAAGACCTTTGGCATTAATGTCATGCTTGAGAAGAAGACCCATCATGCCGAGCAAAATCAGTCGTTGCAGACCGGTTTCATGCAAATTGGCACCTGTGCCAGTGGCACATAAAAGCACCCATTACACTCTCAGAGTGGTTGGCATTAGGAAGGGCATCCAGCTGTAGAAAACATGTGCCAAATCAGACTGGAGCCTGGCACAACTTACCAGCCCAGTCAAACCGTCCAACCCATGCCAGCGTGGACAACGGATGTTAGATGATGATGATGATGGTGAAACACTGAAGGCCCTTTCCCCCCACTGTGGCCCACCCATCACCTCCCTACTTTCAAAAAGCTAAAAATGCCAGATGTTTTACTTTCGTCTGATGCATGGTGTGCACACGCTTCACCTTCGACCTTTTCACTTCTGGTTATATTTGCTAGTTTTGTTATAAATGTATTGCTTTTCTTCTTGGATATTTAAATTCTTTGTTGCAAGTTTATTTGCTGTTGCTTAGCCCCAGGTTAATTTGGGTCAAACGACCCCTACAATTGGTTGAATTTCCAGCCATGGCCATCCTGTCTTTTATTTTCAGCTACAGTGTATTCTAGGATTACATATTTTTAAATATGCTGGTGTGTTGAGAGAGAGTGTTATCATCATCATCATTGTCATCATCATTGTTGTCATCATCGTCATCATTGTCATCATCACCATCTTCATCATCACCATCACTATCATCATCGTTGTAATCATCATTTAATGTCCATTGTCCCTGCTAGTATGGAATGTCTAGTGATATTTGTAGTGAAGGCATGTGGCACAGTGGTTAGGGTATTCGGCTCACAGTTGTAAGGTTAATTTTTGGCAGTATCTTGTATCCTTGATTAAGACACTTTATTTCACATTGCTTCAGTCCACTCAACTGGCAAAAACAACATGTACCTGTAATTTAAAAGGGGACTGCCTTGTCACACTGAATCTCCTTGAGAACTGCATTAAAGATATGTGTGTCTGTGGAGTACTCAGCCGCTTACACATTAATTTCACGAGCAGGCTGTTCCATTAATTGGATCAACTGGAACCCTAGCCATAACTGAATAAGTGCCAGGCCATATTTGTACATGTTAGATAACTAAGGGTTTTCCTTATGGGCTTATTTATTCATTCTTTTTACTATAGAGTAAGATCTTTCCTATCTCGTGGCTCATTGATCATTCACCTTTCAACTCTCCCCAAATTTTACCGTCACAGCCTGCTTCCCCATCCCCTCATCTCTTCCTTGTACAATCTTGCAAACCGCCTACTCACCTACATCAGCTCACCTTCAGCCTTGAGGAGTCACCTGGGTACCTCGTCACCATCATCTGTCTCTTTGTAGCTCCTACTGACCATCTGTCTCTTCTCTTTCTCCCCGTCTCCTATCAAATGTGTGTAGCCATGCAGATTGTCTACAAGAACCTGTCCTGACCCCTCTACCTCTCTTATTCTTTGAACCCTTCATCCCCTAGCATGAAGCTGACCTGCCCTTGTTTTTGTAGTCCTGTGAGCTGCATGCCCCCCCCCCCACATTAGTGCTGATGGCATGAAAAAATAAAAACCTGTACACACTGTTATGTGGTTGGTGTTAGGAAGGCCATCGGAGTGTAGAAACCATACCAAGGCAGACACTGGAGCACAATGCAGTCCTTGGGCCCATCAGGTCTTGTCAAACTGTCCAACACATGCCAACATAGACATTAACTGGTGGTGATGGCAGTGGTAGTACTGAAGTTAAAGACATTGCAATATCTACTACATGCTCATGTTTTCAAATTCAATGCAGACATTGTGTTAAGTTCTCAGACAAAGCAAATATCTTTATCCTCTGTAACTACCAAGCTGAGAATAAAATGTCAGTGCTTCGTCATTCTTAAGTCATTAATATTAGGGCAGCAAAATGGATGTAAAACAATAAGAAGATAAAACTCCATATTAATAAGTTATTGTTTTTATATACAGGTTTTAGTGCAGTCTGCTATTATAAAAGTTTATGGCCATAGGTGCAAGCGTGGTTGTGTGGAAAGAAGTTTGCTTCCCAATCACAAGGATATAAGTTCCATCCCACTCTGTAGCACCTTAGGCAAGTGTCTTTTGCTATAGAAGTTTCTGCTTTCAAAAAACAAATTTTTTTGGTAATTAGATGTATTCAAGCTGTTTTTATCACAGCTAACACCATCTTTCATTTCATTTTTGTACCATGGACCGGAGAAGATTTATTTACAAACAAACAATGATTTCAGCTACAAGTCCTCCTGGCCATCCCTCTGTTTTCACATTGACCATTAGATAAGTTGTCAGGAAGTAGCATTCCTGAACGCAATTGTCTGTCATCACCAGTGACATTGTCACTTCATTGTCAATGACCTGATTATCAGTCTTGATAGAGATGTTTGTTTGCAATTTACAAGGTGATTTGATGATGATAGAGAGAGAGATTAGGTATTCACTACAATATGATTCATATTCATGATTCATATTGTTTATAAAAAAAATACTTATCACCATCATCACCATCACCATGATTTAACGTTCACCTGGTTGGATGGTTTGGAAGGAACTGGTATCAAACCCTGCTGACTCCTTTGCCATACTTTCAACAGACGGATGTCTGAGTGTGTTCTCTGTGCCATTTTCATGGCACCAGCAGCTGTGAGGTCACCTGGTAACTTGCAAGGTGAGGGAGTGGTACGGGGGGACAGAAAAGGTTTCTTGCATTAGAGGAAAAACATGGTTACCTCCAATGGAGAGAAAAAGAGAGAGAGAAGGGGATGTTTAAGATGTTACGGTGGTGGTGGGGTGTCCATCCAAGTTAGGGGTGGGTGGATATAGTGATGTGGGTTGGGGATTGAAGTGGGTGGATGAGTTCATAAGATTGCTAAGGAGAATGGTAGGTGAAGGGTGAGGGATGTAACGAGTGGGGATAGGAGAGAGGGAGGGGAGTATTAGGAAGATATGGTGTGGGAAGAGATTCAATGGAGGACATACTAAGTGCAGTAGGTATGTGAGGGAGAATGGAGGGGATGTTGGGAGGATGGGTTGTTGGGGAGGTTTGTAGTGGGGGGTCATGGACATAAACAGCACACCTTTACAGCCATAATTTTACATAGCTGGATAGGCCTTCTCAAACACAACAGATTGCCCAATTGCCTCAGGCCTTCATCATTCCCTCTCCAAGGTTCAGCATCTGAAGATCATTTCTCACCACTTCATCCAGCATCTTCCTAGGTCTTCCTCTTTCAGATGTTTCCTCCACATTTAGAGATCAGCATTTCTTGATGCAGCTGTCCTCATCCATACCCATCAAATCACTATACCAGCCCAGCTTTCTCTCTAGTACACTTCTGTCCTGCCATCCATTTTCATTTTTATGATGGGAATTATAATGTGAAAGGAAGAGTAATTGACAACAACAGGTGAGCAAAGGTGAGGTGGGGTAGGGTTAATATCAAGGTAAGAATTGGTGTTGGCTGATAGTAGAGGTAATCCAGAGGAGAATGGGCACTGAGTGGTAGCGCATCATCAACATCATTTTAATGTCTGCTTTTCCAATGCCAGCATGAATTTATACGGCTGGATGCCCTTCCTGTTGCTAACCCTCACCTGTTTCCAAACATGGTTAAACATGCTTTTATGGAAGACTGGAAATAAAGGACATCATTTGTATAACAGTTTGTATGACACTCATTTGCAACTACCATGCAATATCAGAATAGAGGGACAAACACATACATGCACACTCATGCATACACACCCTCCCCGTGTGTGTGTGCACGAATATATATATATATATATATATACAAGGGGTATGAGAGGTATTGGTGCCTAGAAAACCCAAAGAGTGTTGGGTAACGCTAAATAAGTGTTATGGACAGACTGGTTAAACTCTTGGTTTGATAATGATATGAGTGAGGAGTGTAATGTGGGTCTTGTATTAGCATACATATATATATATATATATATATATTATAGTCAGAATGAGATAAAAAAAGCCAAGGCTGTGAGGAGTTTTCAAGACATTTATAATGAAATAGTCTTACAGCTGTTTGTGGGATATTATGGAGATTAGTATTAGGCTTTAAGAAATTAAGTCCTGGGCTCGATTTACTCAACTAAAAATTCTTGAAGGTGGTGCCCCAGCATGGCCCCAGTCTAGTGACTGAAACGCATAAAAGAAACTTCAGGCTGACCAAAGCCTTGTGAGTGGATTTGGTAGATGGAAACTGTGTATTTGTGTTTGTCCCTCTCCACAACTTGACAACTGGTGTTGGTTTGTTTACATCCCTGTTAAGTAGCAGTTCAGCAAAAGAGACTGACAGAATAAGTACCAGACTTGAAAATAAGCTGTAGGGTCAGTTTGTTCCACCAAAACTCTTCCAAGTGGTGCCTTAGCATGGCCACTATCCAATAACTGAAACAAGAGAAAGATAAAAGAGAATTTCATTTAACTCTTTACCATTCGGATTTCTGTGTCAGATGTAATCCTTATCTATTCACATTGTTTTTAGTTAATCCTAGATTATCTCTCATAGCTTCAAGATTTCTACAATGTCTTTTTACTCTTTTATTTGTTTCAGTCACTTGACTGCAGCCATGCTGGAGCACCACCTTTAGTCGAGTAAATCGACCCCAGGACTTACTCTTTGTAAGCCTAGTACTTATTCTATCGGTCTCTTTTGCCGAACCGCTAATTTACAGGGGCGTAAGCACACCAGCATCGGTTGTCAAGCAATGTTGAGGGGACAAACACACACACACACATTTAAAATTAATATAGGGTAGGAAAAATTATAGAAATTTTTTCTTCCAGTGGCCTAGCATGTATACAAAGTCAATAGACATATTTTCATATAAAATTTAGTGTACATTTAGTGTAAATTTAGTGTACATTTATACACAAAGAGGCAAGCCATAACAGGTTGCCTAACATACTAGAAAGAACAGTGAAAAAGTCCAAACTACAATTAAGAGCAATTTCAAAGGGAATGAAAATAACAACCGTGTTTTACAGCCGGACCTCAAGTTTCGAACTTTAATTAGCAAATAAAATAATTTGCAAGGCAAAGTTCTCATCAGCGGATACGCCAAAATATTAACATAGAAATTAGAGACCAAATAACATGTGTCTCATCCTTATATATTATAATTTTTCAAATCTACCACACAAGCACAGTTTCAATCGGCAGCAAATAAAAATTCCGATTAAACTTCAGAAATTGCTAAAATCATTTCTTAAAATTAATACTGGGTAGGAAAAATTATCCGCCGATGAAGACTTCTCCTTGCAAATTATTTTATTTGCTAATTAAAGTTCGAAACCTGAGGTCTGACTGTAGAACATGGTAAATGTTTTTATTTTTCATTCCCTTCGAAATTGCTCTTAACTGTGGTTTGGACTTTTTGACTGTTCTTTCTAGTATGTTAGGCAACCTGTTAAGGCTCTCCTCTTTGTGTATAAATGTACACTAATTTATATATATATATATATATATATATATATATATATATACACACACAACACACACACACACATTTAAAATTAATATAGGGTAGGAAAAATTATAGAAATTTTTTCTTCCAGTGGCCTAGCATGTATACAAAGTCAATAGACATATTTTCATATAAAATTTAGTGTACATTTAGTGTAAATTTAGTGTACATTTATACACAAAGAGGCAAGCCATAACAGGTTGCCTAACATACTAGAAAGAACAGTGAAAAAGTCCAAACTACAATTAAGAGCAATTTCAAAGGGAATGAAAATAACAACCGTGTTTTACAGCCGGACCTCAAGTTTCGAACTTTAATTAGCAAATAAAATAATTTGCAAGGCAAAGTTCTCATCAGCGGATACGCCAAAATATTAACATAGAAATTAGAGACCAAATAACATGTGTCTCATCCTTATATATTATAATTTTTCAAATCTACCACACAAGCACAGTTTCAATCGGCAGCAAATAAAAATTCCGATTAAACTTCAGAAATTGCTAAAATCATTTCTTAAAATTAATACTGGGTAGGAAAAATTATCCGCCGATGAAGACTTCTCCTTGCAAATTATTTTATTTGCTAATTAAAGTTCGAAACCTGAGGTCTGACTGTAGAACATGGTAAATGTTTTTATTTTTCATTCCCTTCGAAATTGCTCTTAACTGTGGTTTGGACTTTTTGACTGTTCTTTCTAGTATGTTAGGCAACCTGTTAAGGCTCTCCTCTTTGTGTATAAATGTACACTAATTTATATATATATATATATATATATATATATATATATATATATATATATATACACACACACACACACACACACATACAATGAGCTTCTTTCAGTTTCCATCTATGAAATCCACTCACAAAGGCTTTGGTCAGTCCGAGGCCATAAGTAGAAGACACATGCCCAAGGTGTCACACAGTGGGACTGAACCCGGAACCATGTGGTTGTTAAGCAATCTACTTACCACACAGGCACTCCTGCGCCTAAAAGAACAAAGTAAAATTAAGTGTTGGGCTCGTCTGGGATTTGAACATAGAACATCTCGCACCTTAAGCGAAAATCATACGCCTAGACCAAAGGGCATTGTAGGGTAGATGTGAGAGGCCAGATCTGGTCAGTTTGAACATAAAACAGGTAGGATATTTGGGCTGAATATGACTGGTTTCAATGCTAAATGGTTAATGCAGTCATTGTATGAATCCCAGTTTCAAAAGATCGGGGAAGATGCAATGGGAAGTGGGGTGGGTTTCAATAAAATAAATTGTTTACATTCCAGTCAGGTATTAGAGATGGTTTTGCATCTCCATCAATGGAAACTGCTGAAGTTAGAGCAAGCAAGACTCTCTGTGCTCACTGAACATGCTAAAAATAACATTGAAATCTCCCTCAGATTCCATCTTAACCATTTATTGGTCAGTGTAGTCATAAATTATGAAATGTCTCTGGCCTCATAGTGTAGGTAGGGGTGGTGATGGTGGTGATACCAGCACCACCACCCAACAGCAACAACAAAATCTACAATTTCAAAACTGTTGCATTCTTGAAGAATTAATGTGTCTAGACTGGTCTGTTATGTCTTGTGTAGTTCTTTGCAAGGTTTACTGGAATATTAGCGAAACATTGTCAGTGAAAAACGAAAGATGATTGTGTTGGTGGATGTGAAATGAAGATGATTGTGGTGAAGAGAAGTAGGAGGAGGATAGCAGCTATTCTTCTTCCTCTTCCTACAACACCACCACCACCACAACCACCACTATCATCATCATGACCATCTTCATTGCTGCCGCCGCCACCACCACCACCATCTCCACCACCACGATCATCATCTTTCCTTAGAATCTCTTTAGAATTGTTCTTGTTGAAATTTTGCCAGTGTAAATGAAACAACAGATCCCAGAATGTTGATAATGGCTGCTGTAGTAGCAGCTTATTTGCATATTTATTTATTCACTCATTAATTTACGGTAGACAAATGTTAGGAAAACTCTATTTTAATCAACAAGCCAAGGTTTTTTTTCTACCTCTTAATTTTTGTGGGGGTTTAAGGAAAATTGATAATATACTTGTGAGCTTTTAGGTCCATTTGTTGATATTTTTGTATTCCAGACTTTCTTTTTCTTAATTTTTCTTATTAGTTCAAGGGTATTGCAAAACATGGAATTTTGTTTTGTAATTGATTTTAAATTCTCATCTATTTTGTCTTCCATTTCACAGCATTTCTTGGATCCATCCCTAACTCCATTTGAAGTTGAAAAAGCCCAGTGGCAGCAATCGGAGTCCGGAGCCAACGCTGAGATGTGCCAAGAAGCGAAGACATTGCTTGAATATATAGAGACGTTTGCTAATGCTGAACACCAAAGAAAGTAAGTTTTTCAGTTTCATTTAGGAAATAAAAATTTTCACAAAATTTTGACAAGGTGCCAGATAGTAATCTTGGTTTTTTGTTTTGTTCTGCATAATTCCTGTCTGCTACTTCATATAATTCTCTTGATGATTTGGCTTGCCAACAGTTTTATTGTTTTCATTTTATGTAACTTTATTAAAATATTGAGAGAATGTCAATATTTGGAGCAGGCATGGCTGTGTGGTAAGAAGCTTGCTTTCCAACCACATGGTTCCGGGTTCAGTCCCACTGTGTGGCACCATGGGCAAGTGTCTTCTACTATAACCTTAGCCAACCATGGATTTTGTAGATGGAAACTGAGAGAAGCCTGTTGTGTGTGCATATGTGTCGTACCCAATAAAATCTTTTACTCATTCCATCCATTTTCCTGCAATAAATCTACAGATAACAACAGGTAATCGAAACTGTGCCAGTGCTTTAATCATCATCTATTTATACATTTTGTATAATTTCTCCATTTTATATATATATATTTATATATATATATATATATATATATACACACACACACATGTATGTATATATCTGTGTGTTTGTGTTTCTTTGTCCCTCACCACCACTTGAGAACCAGTGTCAGTGTATTTACATCTCCATAACTTTAACGGTTCAGTAAAAATGATTGATAGAATAAATTGCAGGCTTAACAAAAAAAAAAAAGTACTGGTGTTGTTTCACTCGATTAAAAATTCTTCACGGCAGTGTCCCAGCATGGCTTGGGTCTAATGGCTGATACAAATAAAAGATAAAACATTTCTCCAGTAGGTTCCTGTTGTCATGTCTATAAAACTATTCTTATTGACTTTGAACTGTTGGAGCATTGGACAAAATGCTTTGCAGAATTTCTTACGTGGTTTTACAGTGTGAGTTCAAATCCTCCCAAGGTTAATGTTACCTTTCATTTACACAGTATATATATGCAGGCGTGGCTGTGTGGTAAGAAGTTAGCTTCCCAATCACTTAGTTCTGGGTTCAGTCTCACTGCATGGTACTTTGGGCAGATGTCTTCTACTATAGCCTCAAGCCAACTTAAAGCCTTGTGAGTGGATTTTGTAGGTGGATACTGAAAGAAACCTGATGTGTGTGGGCGTGTGTGTCCTTGTGTCAGTGTTTGTCCTCCCCACTACCACTTAACAACCAGTGTTGGTGTATTTACATCACCATAACTTAGTGGGTTGGCAAAAGGGACCAATTAAATAAGTCTTTTGAAAAATTTAAGTACTGGAGATGATTTATTTAACTGAAATTCTTTGAGGTGGTACCCTAGTATGGCCACAGTTTAATGAGTGAAACAAGTAAAAGATACATCAAATCAAGTGCTGGGTTTTATTTACTTGAGGAACCTGTGCCTCAAATTGTATCTTTGTCAGAATTGATTACTCAATTAAAAAAAAATAATTTCTAGAATAAACTTTCTTCTGTTAGTCTCTGTTTCTTTTTTTTTTTTTTTTTTTTTATAGTTAAGAACACATTCTGATCATTCTTGTAGAATAGAAAACCAATTTTGTTTCTGTTTCTACAAAACTGATACAAAACTTCATCAACATCTTATGGTGAATAACTCTCTAGTACTTAGTACAATTGGTTCCTCTACCAATTAGTTGTATTTCAACACTATCACAGTTGACTAATTAATACACAGGATATTATGAATTCAGTTTTAAATATTTCTTTCTCGTACAAGACCTGGAAGAAATAATGTTGAAAGCTAGTTTCAACTGATAACCAGTGTATTCAGATTTGACTGTGAAATATGTTCAGTAAACTTAAAATATCAGATTGGTTATTTATTTTCAGATGGATAGAAGCTGTTGAAATAATACCTTCCCTTCTGGATAAAGGCCTTAGCTATCTTCTCTATAAAGAAAATCGAGAAGGTAAGTCATTTTCCTTTTATTTCTGAATTTAAAGATAATTTAAATATAGAGTAATTAAATTTAAAAATCAATAAAGTCTCTAATTATTTCAGTTACCGAAGTAGTTTTAGCAAAGAGTTTGTATGATTCATTGTAAGTTGATTAGCTTCAAGTATTTTTACACCATAGCTTTGTTACTGATTTCTTTATGCTGCGTTCTGTGAAGAATAGTGCACAGAAAGGGTGATCTATTTTTTGTGATCTAGATTTCAGGTCTTTCTCGAGACTGGGACTTAAAGATAATTGTAATTTCAACCAAAATAAGCAAAATTGGTTTCACTGACATTGTTGATATCCTTTTATGAGTGAAATTAGATCACATAAATCTAGTTCAACTCTAAATGACTGAATACAATCAATAAATGATGAGATACAAATTGATGATGCTTCAGCCAAGTGACCAGTAGCTTAACCATTCCACTGCTGATGCTTCAGCCAAGTGACCAGTAGCTTAGCCATTCCACTGATGACACTTCAGCCAAGTGACCAGTAGCTTAGCCATTCCACTGATGATGCTTCAGCCAAGTGACCAGTAGCTTAGCCATTCCACTGATGATGCTTCAGCCAAGTGGCCAGTAGCTTAGCCATTCCACTGATGATGCTTCAGCCAAGTGACCAGTAGCTTAGCCATTCCACTGATGACACTTCAGCCAAGTGACCAGTAGCTTAGCCATTCCACTGATGATGCTTCAGCCAAGTGACCAGTAGCTTAGCCATTCCACTGATGACACTTCAGCCAAGTGACCAGTAGCTTAGCCATTCCACTGATGACACTTCAGCCAAGTGACCAGTAGCTTAGCCATTCCACTGATGACGCTTCAGCCAAGTGGCCAATAGCTTAGCCATTCCACTGATGACACTTCAGCCAAGTGACCAGTAGCTTAGCCATTCCACTGATGATGCTTCAGCCAAGTGGCCAGTAGCTTAGCCATTCCACTGATGACGCTTCAGCCAAGTGACCAGTAGCTTAGCCATTCCACTGATGATGCTTCAGCCAAGTGGCCAGTAGCTTAGCCATTCCACTGATGACGCTTCAGCCAAGTGACCAGTAGCTTAGCCATTCCACTGATGATGCTTCAGCCAAGTGGCCAGTAGCTTAGCCATTCCACTGATGACGCTTCAGCCAAGTGACCAGTAGCTTAGCCATTCCACTGATGACGCTTCAGCCAAGTGGCCAATAGCTTAGCCATTCCACTGATGACACTTCAGCCAAGTGACCAGTAGCTTAGCCATTCCACTGATGATGCTTCAGCCAAGTGGCCAGTAGCTTAGCCATTCCACTGATGACGCTTCAGCCAAGTGACCAGTAGCTTAGCCATTCCACTGATGATGCTTCAGCCAAGTGGCCAATAGCTTAGCCATTCCACTGATGACACTTCAGCCAAGTGACCAGTAGCTTAGCCATTCCACTGATGATGCTTCAGCCAAGTGGCCAGTAGCTTAGCCATTCCACTGATGACGCTTCAGCCAAGTGACCAGTAGCTTAGCCATTCCACTGATGACGCTTCAGCCAAGTGGCCAATAGCTTAGCCATTCCACTGATGACACTTCAGCCAAGTGACCAGTAGCTTAGCCATTCCACTGATGATGCTTCAGCCAAGTGGCCAGTAGCTTAGCCATTCCACTGATGACGCTTCAGCCAAGTGACCAGTAGCTTAGCCATTCCACTGATGATGCTTCAGCCAAGTGGCCAATAGCTTAGCCATTCCACTGATGACACTTCAGCCAAGTGACCAGTAGCTTAGCCATTCCACTGATGATGCTTCAGCCAAGTGGCCAGTAGCTTAGCCATTCCACTGATGACGCTTCAGCCAAGTGACCAGTAGCTTAGCCATTCCACTGATGACGCTTCAGCCAAGTGGCCAATAGCTTAGCCATTCCACTGATGACACTTCAGCCAAGTGACCAGTAGCTTAGCCATTCCACTGATGATGCTTCAGCCAAGTGGCCAGTAGCTTAGCCATTCCACTGATGACGCTTCAGCCAAGTGGCCAGTAGCTTAGCCATTCCACTGATGACGCTTCAGCCAAGTGACCAGTAGCTTAGCCATTCCCCTATACTGCAGTTCCTTATTTTCTGGATTAAACATTCAATTTGTAGCATTTAATTTACCTGCTAAAACCTCATCATTGCCAGTGTTAACAAGCCATGCCAAAAAAATTAATAATATTTCATTGCCACAAGAGGCGAGCTGGCAGAATCATTAGCATGCTGGGCAAAATGCTTAGCAGTATTTTGTCTGCTGCTACATTCTGAGTTCAAATTCTGCCGAGGTTGACTTAGCCTTTCATCCTTTTGGGGTCAATTAAATAAGTACCAGTTACACACTGGAGTCGATGTAATCGACTTAATCCCTTTGTCTGTCCTTGTTTGTCCCCTCTATGTTTAGCCCTCTGTGAGCAATAAACAAATTAATATTTCATTACCACATAATCTAGCAACCAGACTAATCTTCACTTTGTAACCATAAAACACATTGATTTTTTTTGTTTCATTCTTTGTCTCTGTTCATTTTTTGCAGATGTTCTGACAACGTTATTGGATTGGTGTATCGAAGGGTTGGATTTAAAGAAAGCTATTACTCAACAAGAAACAGCTTTCAAAGTACGGTATCTGAAGATGGGAATCCGTCTTGCTAGCAGTCTCTGTTGCTGTGATTCGTTTGTTGCATCAAAAGCAGTTGTAAGTTGATTAGCTTCAAATATTTTCACACCATAGCGTTGTTACTGATTTGTATATGCTACATTCTGTGAAGAATATTGCACAGAAACTGGCGATCTATTTCTTGAGATTGGGACTTAAAGATAATTGTAAATTCAGTCAAAATAAGCAAAATGCATGATAACAGCTAAAGTGGTTCTGTTTCTGTTCTTTTGTAGCTCTCATATCCTTTGGTGCAACATGCATTCTCCAAACATCCCAACTGTTCGCTTTCCTCTTAGCTCCACTTGGGCCAACTCCCATCACTATTTTGTCATCCCAGAATGTACTGTACCACATCTTTCTTGGTCTTCCACTCGGTCTCTTTCCTCCTTCTGACATCCACTCCATTACAATGGCAGCATATCTCTTCTGCAGTAACGGAAGCTCATGACCAGTAAACCCTACCCACTGCTTAGTCACCATGTCCTGCAAACTTACCGTGCCTGTTCTTCTCATCACCTCCTTGTTTCTCACTCTATCCCAGTAAAAGATACATTCTCTACTGATCAGTAAATGAATTCAACTGTTACACTCTATATCAACTGCTATAAATCATCATCATTTACTGTCTGTTTTCCCTGCTGGCATGGGTTGGACGGTTTGACTGGAGCTAGAGGCTTCATTTTTGGTTTCAAAGATACAACACATTCACACACACACACACACACACACACACACATACACACACACACACACACACACACGCACACATACAAAGATGAATATTAGATTTGATAAACAAAATGTTGCTCTAATTGATTGGATTGAAAAGTGAGGTAGGTCACAGCTGTTTCTTGCTGTTACCATGAACCTTCTGCTGCTCTTATTGAAGTTGCGTCACCGGCATTTGTTTCAGGAATTAATGACCTACAGAAGTATTGGTGCCAGCTGGTATAAGGGTGGATTTGGTCATCAACAAATTTGTGGATTTATGTTTACATTATTAGCAGGCCACTAATATAACTTATATGTTACACCTGCTTCAACTATCTTTCTTCTGTCTGTCCATTGCCACCCTTTGTTCCTGGGAGGGTTACAGGAGTAGAGTCCTTAAGCACTTCTTCCATAAGATCCTGTCAGAAGTAACCCTCATTACGTTTTCTGATTGGATTTCCAAATGTGATCTACTGAAAAATGGATATTATCCAACCAACCACCACTTGGTCTACCCTTAGGTTTCAGCTTGAAGAATCCATCTTGAGATTCTTTCCTGTGACATTGTAATCACATGTCCGTAGTACCAGAACCGTGACCTCTCAAAGTAGAGGAATAGCTGCTTGACCTGGAGAGGTTCAAATTATCTTGATCCGCTAAATAAAAATGCTCAACTTGTCAGATCTCTTAGATATGTGGAAAATGTTTATATAAAATGAATGGACTAAACTTTAAGACTGTTTCCTTAAAGGGAGACTTCTAGAATGTTTAAATTCTTGTGGCCTCATTTGCTAGGTACATATTAAATAAAAATAAACTCAAATATCAAACACCATTTAAGCGTGGTCAATGTCAGTGCCGCCTGACTAGCTCTTGTGCTGGTGGCATGTAAAAAGCACCCACTACACTCTTGGAGTGGTTGGTGTTAGGAAGTGCTTCCAGCTGTAGAAACCTTGCCAGATCAGATTGGAAGTCTGGTGCAGCCTCCTGGCTTGCCAGTCTTCTGTCAAACCGTCCAACCCATGCCAGCATGGAAAGTGGACGTTAAATGATGATGATAATCAAACAATAATGTTCCATAATTTATTTAAGCCATGACAACGGTTTTCATCAGGCAACTAGGCTGCACCAATGGTAATTGTATCAGCTGAGGTCAATACTCAGTGTATGACGATGGTTTGGCATATATTTATGTCAACTGTTACAAAAACTGGTATGGATAAGACTGTTCATAATTATACCATCTTATTTAAAGTAAATACGCAGCAGGTGTAAATTTATGTCAACCAATGCTATTCTGCAGTTTGTTCACATGCATGTTATAAGCAAATAGTCTTACTGTGGAATATAGTTTAGATATGCTGTTCCAAATCCTTGGCAGTACAGCAAGAAATTCCACAACTGTTTAAAGGATTATAAAGCTCATCTTAATTCATGCATTTGTTTGCCAACAATCTCATTATGGTTTCGTATTTATGTTTAGCAGAATTATTTGATGGCTTTGGTTTCTTCTTTCAGGAACGGAATATCCAACATTACTTACTTGATTTGTATATTTCCCCCAATATGTCTATGTCTCTGAAATTACAAATTTTGCGTACCCTGGACCAAACAACTCGTCTCCAAGAAGGCTTGCTGTGGTTCACTGCCAGTCATCCATCAAAACAGAAACGGCAGAGGCTGCGACGCAGGCTGGTCAGTGCAAAACAAAACGAAGAGAACGAAGACACAACTGAAAAGAAAATGTATGACATTGATGAATATCTCCAAGACATTGATGAACAGGAGAGAGACAAGTTAGATGGCATGAGTGAAGGATGGAGTTGTTACCAGAGATTGCTCGACATAATGATGACAAAGCAGGTTTGTTTGTTCAATATTTCTCAATCATCTTGCAACACCTTCATTGTAAAACCTGTTTTATGGCTGACATCTATAGCATTCCTTCGCCTGTTCTAGACCATTTCTTACTCTTTTATGTTCTCTGTGTACATTTTAATTGTTTATATAGTAGTTACGTGTACAGGTGCAGGAGTGGCGGTGTGGTTAACAAACTTGCTTTACAACTATGTGATCTTGAGTTCAGTCCCACTGCATGGCACCTTTGGCAAGTGTATTTTACTATAGCTCCAGGATCACCAATGCCTTATGAGTGGATTTTGTAGATGGAGATTGTGTGGAAGCCTGTCATGTGTGTGTCTCCTTGTGGTTGTCCCCTTCCCACTATCATTTGACACCTGGTGTTGGTTTGTTTACATCACCCATAACTTAGTGGTTTGGCAAAAGAGCCCAATAGAATAGGTGCCAGGGAGTGGTGGGGATGGTGCGAGTTGTTCAAATGAAAGCCTTGAAGCTGGTGCCCTAGCATGGCTGCAATTCAATGACTGAAACAAAAGATAAAAAGTAAAGGGACCAGTTAAACCACCACCTCCACTCACTTTAAACCTCCATCACCATCGTCATCATCATTTTGTTCACTTCTATCATTGCTGACATTGGTCTGACGAGACTTACTGAAGAAGCTGTATTCTATGACTGGATGCACTTCTCTGATGCCAGTCACTCCTAACCATTGTCTTTCAAGTAAAATATTCTTATTCCGTTGATTGTTGAAATCATTATCAAATGTTTTTTTACTTAATTCTTCAGATTGTCCGAGTTGCAGTTGCTGGAACGGCTTTATTACGTAAAATCCATACATTCGAGGTTCTTCAAAACTTCTACCTGATAGTTGAGCAGTAAGTATATGCATTTTATTTTGCTTTGGATTTGTTAGGTGTTTTGCTAGCAGGATTAACAACAACACCATTGAGTCTGTGGTGTTAATGTTGAATCTGTCATGTAGCTCGAGTCAGTGCTGTTACAAATCCAACCCTGGTGTACTTTACCTTTCATATTTCGGTGGCTGATAACAAATACCAACGGATAAAATCTACCAGGGTTGATGCAAGTGACTTGAACTTAGAAAGTACTGCTCCAGCATGGCCAGAGTTTAATGATGGACGCTGGTAAAAGAATGAAAAGCAATTATTAAGATTGTCCGTTACTTCAATTATATTCATAGTTTTGTTTTCATTTTCAGGTTGATTGAGAATATGCCTTGCTTTGAGGAAGGTGACTTGAAGAGCGGCCAAGAGGATGTTGTCAATGGTGGTGGAGGAGGAAGTAATAATAATAATGGAAGCGGTGGAGCAGGAGGGACTGAAGACAGTGATGTTGATCCTGTTGCGTCAGGTGTTGCAAGCATCAGTGATGTCAATGCAGACCTCTTGATCACTTATTTAGAAGAAATAACCAAAGTTATGACACAAGCACCGTTCTTGATAGTATGTTTTAATTGATATCTCTCTCTTTCTGCTTCTCTCTCTCTCTCCCCCTACCTGTCTCTCTTTCCCTCTGCTCCTCTCTCTTCTCTCTCACTCTTTCCTATTCTCTCATGTGCACACACACACCATCTTCATTTCCACTGCACCCTACATGTGCATGCAGATGCAGTTGGTGATCAATACAAGCAAGATAGATCCAAAGGCACTCAAGACATGAACAAAGAACTGCATTATTGATCTTCAATGATTGAATTCCGCTATGGTGAATGGTTTGTTCACTCTATTGCCTGCTGCACTCGGCTTCAAACTGTCATACACCCTTTTAGATAACTTTTTGCTGCAAGTCTTTTAAGATCTTGGTAAGAATCGCATAAGCAGTGAGGATATGCTTCAGTTGATTTCTCTTAAACCTCAACTTGTAAACGGAAACTAGTCTCACCTGGTAAGTCTCAAGACAGACCAACCTAGTTCTGATTTTCATAAAAGAAGCTCACTCCTAATGCGTAGATCATAAATTACAAAAATGCATGCATGCTACAATTTCCAATTTTCTCCTTTTCCTCTGAAATTTCAGCACAGACAGAAACCAATATCTCAAAGAGTGCTTTGACTTTTGTTTTTCTAGGCTCAGCCACGCCGATCCTTACCTGGCAAAGTGATATTCGAACTACGTCAACAGCCCCTTGATATTTATCCAAATCTTTTTGCCATTTGTTACTCTTGGTGAGTGATTTTTAAGTTTGTTTCATGTTGTTTTTAAGACAAATATCTAATGTCATCTTCATCATCATCAACATGTCCAGTGCTCACACCAGGCTCCATAGTCTGTTTTAGCTTGGTTTCTACAGCTGGATGCCCATCCTAACTCCAGCCAATCCACAGTGTACTGGGTGCTTTTTATGTGGTACCAGCACCCAGATCAATGCTTTTTAACAGGTACCTTACGTAACCAGATTTTCCAACATACATGTTAATGTCTTATATAATGTAAACATCAAAACATTGTCACCATCTCTTCAAATCTTGCTGCATTTCACATGGAATTTGTGGTCCTTTAAAGTTGTCTTTTATAGTACCAGCCACAAAATTGATTTTATAACTGGTACTGTATTGATTAGCATTTCTTGGCTCTGATGAGGGGCTCTTTGTACCCAAAATTTATAAAGCTTATTAAACTTCTTCCTTATCACACTGTTAGAAGTTCTTCGTTTACTATTTTATTTCTTTTTTTTAACCCTTTAACATTCAAATTATTTGATCAAGTTTAATGCTTATTTATTCATATTGTTTCAAATTAATCATGCTTTTTCTCATAGCTTTGAAATTTCAGTGTGATTATTTTTAGAATGATATTGTAGAGTAGGTGTGAGAGACCAAACCTATCCTGTTGAACGTAAAACAAGTAGAATATTTGGGATGGATTTGGCTAGTTTAACTGCTAAAGGTTTAAATTGATTTCAGTTAATTAAAATTTTGAGGGTTTCTCCTTTTTTTCTTCTCCAGAATTGATCATTAAGCTTATAATGATTCTTTCTTGTTACTGTGTCTACAAAGCTAATTCATTAAAATTTCATTGCTTACAACATTAAGTATGTTTGCACTGACCTTACCATTAGGTATACAGTGTCTGCATACAAAGTTGGGAGGATCACCTATTTTTTCTATCAGAGCTCATCTTGATCAGACTTGATCTTATCATCCCCCTCTCTCCCCGTCCCTCACCACCATTGTTGACAATAAGTTGCTAGAAATGGTATTGCATTTGAATGAATACATCATCATCATCATTTAATGTTGGTTGTCCATGCTGTCATGGGTTGGGCAGTTTGACCAGGGTTGGCAAGCGGGAAGGCTGCACCAGGCTCCACTCTGTTTTGGCATGGTTTTCTATTGCTGGATGCCCTTCCTAATGCCAACTGCCATGACCTTAGTTTGACTCGCCTTGGTGGGTCTTCTCAAGCACAGCATAATGCCAAATGGTCTCAGTCCTTGTCTCCGTGTGGCCCAACTCAAGCACCACAGTCATCATTTAATGTCCATATTTAATGCATGCCTGGGTTGGACAGTTTGACAGGATCCCATAGGTCCAAGGGACTGCATCCTGCTCCAATGTCTACTTTGCCAAGTTCTTCCTAACATCAACCACTTTACAGTGTGTATTGAGTGCATTTTCTGTGCCACCATCACCATGAAGCTGTCATTACAGCTCACAAGGTTATGGACCCTGGTGAGAGGTGGTGGTTAGCCTTATGCTACGAGAAAAAGGGTTGAGGTATGAGAGTGTGGAGGCAGAGTAGGTTCTTCCATTGGGATTTGCATGGGGGAGGGGAATAAAGAGAACGAGAAATGATTAGTAGGAGCTGCAGAGATATAAAGTATTTATATTTAAGCTTCTCTCTATATTTGGAATTCTCCATCCATGTTCTACTGGCGTTCAAAATTCCCTGATCTTGAAATATTCAAGAGTCTTATTCTGGTAAGTTTGGCAGAAATGACCGAGAAAATGAAAAAAAGAATATTGATTTCAAATTTTGGCACAAGGCCAGCAATTTTTGGGAGGGGCTAAGTCAATTACATTGATCCCAGTGTTCAACTGGTATTTATTTTATCAATCCCTGAAAGGTGTTCTAACAATTCTGCCAGCTTACTACCTTCAGAAGAACACAATATTAAATGCATTTAGGGTCACCTCTCTGAACTTCACGTTCAAATCCTGCACAGAATCCTACTTACTGGGGATTGAATTAATCACTTGTATTTTCGTATTTGCATTTGAATGACAGTGCATCACTTGTTTACATCTTCTGTAAACAATCTGTTTTGTAACTTGGCCATTTCATGCATAGACCTATGAAATAAAAGTACCTTACTTGGAAAAACAAGTAAGGGCAGGCAATAAGGTGGGCATAGACGACTGCCTCTGCAAGTGTTGTCAAACCATGCTTACATAGAAGCTGATGTCAAAATGATGATGATGATGATCTCAATCAAAATATTGTTTTGCTTTTATTAATTTTTGGTGTTATGTTTTCTTTCAGCCAACTGTTAGAATGTTTGTTTGTTCTGCTGTCATCTCCAGCTACCATAAACAACTTTGGCTTGTTTGTAGCGATTAGAGATTTTTTACAGCAACTTCTGGAGACCCAGAAAGGACTTCTCTTTCTTAGTGCCAAACCAGATGCAACAAATGGAATTCTCCGAGCTCTTGTTCAAATGGGTGTAAGTGTTTCTGCTTCCTTCTCTTGCTTCATTATTACCATTTTACTCTTGAAGTATTCCATTTCCCTACATTTTACAAATGTCGTAGATTTCAAATGTAATCTGATTATTGTAATTATATCCAATTTTGTTTTATTACTACTTAATTATTTGTTAGCTTTTATTATTGCTGTTGAAAAATTATCAGTTTAAATATTTTAAAATTCAATTTCACTTTCATTTCATTTCAATTGAAGTCGCCAAATTAGAATAATTCCTGTTTCATGCCATTTAGTCTATCTTGAATTAATATTCAAGTATATTTTTAATTATTCATTTCAGTGTACAGAACTGTAATATTTCGTTAAAAAAATAATTCCTTCAGTGTATTATTTCTCTTATGTTCTAAGCTGTTGTGCATGATGCAGTCTTGTTTGTATTTCAAAAAGTAACTCTTTGCTAGTGTCAATCGAGAGCTTTGAATAAGCAAAATTTCATGTAGTATAGAGACAGTGAAACCAGTCAGTTTTATTCTAATTTTACAGCAAAATGTAAATACATACATTATAGACATGCTTTTGATGATGAAATATATATTTAACTTTGACCACCTGATAATGGTTAAGGAACAAGCCAGGTGAAATATAGTGTAAGCCAGTGGTTCCCAACCTGTGGTCCACAGGCCCCTGGTGATCTGCAAAGGTAGTGCTGGGGGCCCATAATCATGTTAAGCTGACAGACCTTTCAATATCCTGGGCATCTCTGGGTAAACTCATTTGAATAAAAGAGGCCCTTGGTGGTGAAAAGGTTTGGAACCATTGGTGCAGATGTTCATGTTTATCAATAACAATTAGGTTAATTGCCTGTAAAGTTTTAATTGTTTTAACAGTAACTCATCTTAGCTATTTAAACTTCAGGATTATAACCGTGAAGAAAATAGTGAAGAAAACCCTGCCCAGCTGCTAGGGTTACAGCTGACCTATCATCTTCAGACATTGCAGTATGTTGACCAACTGGCTGACTATCACAAGAAAAGTAAGTTTGTCTCTTCATTAAGCATGTAATTACATTTAAATTTTAATTTGATACAAAGAATTAGGTGCAGGTGTGGTTGTGTGGTAAGAAGTTTGCTTCCCAACTACTTGGTTCTGGGTTCAGACCCATTACGTGTTACCATGGGCAAGTGTTCTGCTATAGCCTCAGGCCAACCAAAGCCTTATGAGTGGATTTGGTAGATGGAAACTGAAAGAAGCACATTGTATCATCATCATCATGTAATGTCTGTTTTCCATGCTGGCATGGATTGGATAGTTTTACTAGGGATTGGCAAACCAGGAGGCTGCACCAAGCTCCAATCTGATCTGGCAATGTTTCTACACCTGGTTGCCCTTCCTAAAGCCAACCACTATCAGAGTGTAGTGGGTGCTTTTTACATGCCACTGGCATGGGAAGCCAGTCAGGTGGCACTGGCATTGGCCATGTTCGAATGGTGCTTTTTACGTGCTACTGGCACAGGGGCCAGTCGGGGTGGTGGGGGCTGGCGTCGACCACGTTTGGATGGTGCTTTCTATGTGCCACCGGCACGGGGAGCCAGTCAGGTGGGACTGGCAACAACCCACGCATGAATGGTGCTTATTGTGTGTGTATATATATATATATATATATATATATATAAATGTGTGTGTGTTTGTCCCACACCAACACCTGATAACCAGTGTTGGTGTGTTTATGTCCCCCATAATTTAACAGTTCAGCAGAAGAGACCAACAGAATAAGTACCAGGCTTAAAAAGAATAAGTACTGGAGTTGTTTCATTTGACTCGAGGCTATGCCCCAGCATGGCCACAGTCAAAATGACTGAGACAAGTAAAAGATAAAAGATAGAATTGCGTAATTAATGTCATTAGCTTTGTTGTCATCACTGTTGTCTTTTCATCTTGTCCTCTATCTTCCTCTCCATTGGTTGATGAACTCTGTGAATATGCTGCTACATATTCTAGCATTTGAAATAATTGCTACATTTAAGGTGAACCAGCATGTTCACCATCTTATACCACAATTTCTTAACCTGCAAAATCATTCAACAACATCTTAGCATGAAACCAGCAATTGTTTAATTCAAAACTAACTACGGAATTCTGGTACCTTTCCACAACCCTCTTGGTATCAACCTGCCTGAAACTACCCCTGGTTCTACAATACAAACTCTCTGTTTTAAAATGGTCTTATTTAAAGTCATCATCTAGAATTTCATATTTTACATTTCAAACAGCTTAATAACAACAAAGTTATTTTCAAAAATTCTTAATCATTTTCAAAATTAATTGTAATATGGTAACGAAAGAGTTAACGAGCTATTGACACTTTTCCTTCTTCCTTTATCATTATAGCTAAGTGAAGGATGCTGACTGATACGATGTATCAGTGAAATGGTTTATTTATTATTATAAAGTTTCTCATAATGTACAAATAAAATATCTTCGCAGCATCAACAGAATTATGAATTCTTGTTTTTTTTTCTTCTTTAGCCTTTTTTACTTAATTTACCTTGATTTCATTTTTTGCTGTTCAGATTCTTCAGAAAAGGACATCGATGAAGCTGAACCCCTTGGCGTATTACACAGCATGTACTCTATGACAATTAACCCCCTGGGAAGAGAGGCTGTCGTCCATGTCCTTGGTTTGGATGAAAACCTTGGAGTTCTTCTACCATTTGTAGAATCAGTGGGTAAGTACAGTTCTTTTATTTTTTTTGCAGTTATTTCACCATATTAGCATGGATAGGAATTTTTTTACCATAAATGCATGCTGACAAACTGAGTCTGTGATGATGATTGAATTTCTGGTTTAGTAATTTTCTTCTTGCTTCTTCCTGTCTGTGAATTTGCAACTTTTAACCCTTTCTGTATTTACTTTTGAAATATTTTCAGTATAAATAAAAGGGTGATCTCCCAAATCTACCTTTTCCAATCTGCTCAGGGGTTAGAATTCAATGAACAACTAAAGTAGACATTGCATTAACCCTTTCATTTACTGTATTTCTGTTGAGACGCTCTGTGTTTCTTTCAATTGATTTTAAATATAACAAAGAGTTATCATTCAGCTAATGTTAGGAACATAAATTGTGACTAAAGTTTGGTGGAAGATTTTAATTTCTGAACTTTTGAAAACAAGGTATTTGTACTCAGCCAATTTCAGCCGGGTTGGTAATGAGAGGGTTAATCAATAATATTTTCCTTGACACTTTGTATAAAAAGAAATAATTGATGTATCTCAGTGGTCTTTGACAATTACATGTTTTCATTTTGTTTCTTTCCATTAAATGTGGATACGAAGAACATTGAAGTAATAAAAGACAGTGGGTTATAAGCTTCACCATCTTTTATCATTTGTTGTTGCTCAACATGAAAACCGACAAATTCTAATGAAATTTATATTAATATTTCTTATTTATAAAATGCACAACTTACTGAATTGGTGAGATGATGAATAGTCCACAATCTGGTTTTCCTTTTTGTTACTGTCTGATAATTCATGGCTGAGATATTCAAATGTCCTCATATATTAAGTAGTTGTATTGTAATGGGTGTACTGTTTGTTTGAAGTTTAAACTTTAATTCATCCTACACATGTAGCTTGAAAGGTTTCATTAGGTTGGCTTGATTAAAATATACTAAATGAAAACTATTCATGTGGTACCTGAGCAATCTAGTGGACTATTGGATTAACTCTGAGATCAATTTTTCATTATTTTCAAAATTAATTGAAACAAAGGCAGGGTATTTCAACAGAAATTATATTAAGAAAAGGATTAATTAATTTGCCTGTTTATTGACAACCAAAGAGGAATGTTTTTTTGTTTAAGGCAATAAATTTGCGAGAAATTTGATATGTTAAAATGTGTTGGATATAAGGGTTGACTATACTTTATATGGTATTGTCCAATGCTTGTATGCAAAGATTGATTGCGGTAGCATTAGCATAAGCGATATTTGAGAATTGGAAGATATTTGAATGAAGTTTGAAACCACTTCAAGAGTATGGATAAAAATATTATCATTTATGGTAATTCTGTAGCCTTTTATAGCTATAATTTTTAGAAATTGCAGCATTAGCTTATAAATAATATTTAATGGGAATTTATGCAAATATAAATTTATGCAAATATAAATCCTAGACTTACATTTGAAATTAAAAATTGAATATTTAAAAATGTTTTTATTGAATTTAAAAGCCTGCTCATAGTTTGAACTGTTTCAAAGAAAATGTGAGAAAACATATTTTGAAAATGTTTATTTAAACAAGAATTTGATGAATACTATTTCTTTTCTATATCATTGCTACAGGTGATGAGGTGAAAGATGCCCGTGTGAAGAAGTCAGTGTGTGCTGGCTATGTTTCTGAGTTATTGCTTCTAGTCATTCGCCAATCAGACAACATGGAAATGCTGCAACACTTTGCTCCACAACTGCTTACAATGAGTGAAGATGGCAAATACATTGTCACCCCCTCCGCATCAGATCGTAAGTGGTTGGCACATGATGGCTTTCATTCCCATATTTTTAAGAAGGAACAAACCTTTAATAAACTGGGATGCCTAATGTTTGTTAGACAGGTAATGTGTGTGTGTATATAAATGAGTAGTATAAGGTGTGAGTTCAGAGAGTTGAATGGTTGGTGTAACCATGATGTCCCAGTAATCTGATAAGCTAGCTTTTTTTATTCCCATTAATTTGTGAATTTCCAATTGCAATGTATAATGGTAAGCGTGCATGGTAATGTAAACATGTATGCATAATTTATTCCCTTCTGAAATTAATGAAATACACGAACATGGTTGTGAAACAAATAGATATAGATTCACCTCTCATACCTCCTGATTTTATGGATTGTGCCGGTGGCACGTAAAAAGCACCATCCAATCGTGGCTGTTGCCAGCCTTGCCTGGCCTCCGTGCCGGTGGCACGTAAAAAGCACCATCCGACCGTGGCCGTTTGCCAGACTTGTCTGGCACCTGTGCAGGTGGCACGTAAAAAGCACCCACTACACTCATGGAGTGGTTGGCGTTAGGAAGGGCATCCAGCCGTAGAAACATTGCCAGATCAGACTGGGCCTGGTGCAGCCTTCTGGCTTCCCAGACCCCAGTTGCACCGTCCAACCAATGCCAGCATGGAAAGCGGACGCTAAACGATGATGATATACATATACAGGGTGGCCCAAAAGTAGGTTTACAGTTATCACGTAGGCACTTTAAATTTTTTTTTAAACATTTTATTACATTTAAGTTTCTATCTTACAAACTGAAAAGGGAGCTTGACAAAATTAACTAAATTAGCATAGAATAATAGTTTCATAATTTTTATATAATTAAGATCTAAACTGTTATTATAATTATAATGAATGCGAAAGAGATAGTTAAATAACCGTAAACCCACTTTTGTGTCACCCTGTGTATATTTGTGTGTATTTTATTTTTTAGATCATTTCAAAATTAATTTCAGTCTAATTATTATCTTGTATATTACTTTACCAAAATTGATTATACTTTGTGGTTTTTGTCCTCTGAGCTGTTGCATTCTTTTATTCAGAAATGGCTACAAAAATGCAAGAAATACAAGAATGGTTGTGCCCAATTAAAAAAATTACAGCCTTCTCTCATGAGGTTCTGCAGTCTTTAATCTTACAGTTGAAAATGTATGCTGATGACGTGTTGAAGTTACCACGAGGGTTAATTACAATCCTGAGAGTGCTCAACTTCTTGGCAGTTCCACCTAAAACTAAATATGCTGAAGGTAAGTTGTTTCCATCAACTAAAAATCTATTGTATTGTTGTGTGTGATATGCTTTGCTCTTATGTACCTCTAGTTTGCTCTCTCATAGGAACTACCACAGCAACTAGCAACTGGCTCTCTGTTGGAACGATGAGGGTTCCAGTTAGTCTGATCAATTGAATGGCTTGCTCGTGAAATTATCTTGCAAGTGGCTGAGCACTCCAGACACTTGTACCCTTAATGTAGTTCTCAGGGAGATTTAATGTGACAAGGACGGTCCTTTGAAAGACAGGTACAACACATTTTTGCCAGCCGAGTGGACTGGAGCAGTGGGAAATTGAGTGTCTTGTTCAAGGATACAATGCATTGCTGGGAATTGAACTCACGACCTTACGATTGTGAGCCAAAGAACCCTAACCATTAGGCCATACATCTTTACGGAATGACCAGATCACTTCTTCACTTGAAGATCCATTTTCCATCAATGTTTGTTGTGTTTATTAGAATTCACTGGACACTATTAATTCCACCTACTCATCTTCATCTGTCCGTGTAAATAAGCCTTCTAAATTTGAGTTAATAACAAAAATACCTTTACCTGGCTATGTGGTAAGAAGCTTGCTTCCCAACCACATGGTTCCAGATTCAGTCCCACTGTGTGGCACCTTGGGCAGGTGTCTCCCACTATGGCCTCAGGCTGACCATAGCCTTATGAGTGGATTTTATAAAGAGAAACTGAAAGAAGCCCATTGTGTGTGTGTGTCTTTTTGTTTCTGTGTTTGGCAGCTCAGCAAAAGAGATTGATAGAACAAGTACTAGACTTACAAAGAATAAGTCCTGTGGTTGATTTGCTCTACTAAAGGTGGTGCTCCAGCATGGCCACAGTCAAATGACTGAAACAAATTAAAAAAAAGAAAATGGTTACTAGAACCGCCAGTCATCAGGGTTGGTCATATGTCTGTCTTTTTTTGCTCAAATCTTGGCAAAGTTTTTATGTAAGGCCAACAGCTGTCAATGTATGCAAGCTTATCTTTTTTACAACATTTGTGTTAAATAAGGGATAGGCTTTTCTTAAAGGCATCAGTGTCAGCACAGGTATTGCCATCAGAATGCCAAGAACAAGTAAAAATGTCCCAAGGCATCTTTATCTGGTGTTCTGACACTTCCACTAATCCATTATCCTGGATTGGGATTTTTTTCTTGATCCCCAGAAAGGATAAAGTGCAACATTGCCTTCAATGGGATTTGAACTCTGAGTATCATGAATCGAGGTAAATGCCATGAATCAGCCTGTCCAGTGCTCGCCCGCTCACTTGTCCACTCACTCGTCCACTCACTCACTCACTCTCTCTCTCATGTATATATATATATATGCAAGTTTCTCATTGAAGATGGAAGGAAGGGTCTATAGGAGTTCTGTGAGAGCTGCAATACTGTATGGGAGTGAGACATGGTATTTGAGGGAGAGATGGCAATTTTGATAAGAACTGAGAGCAATGGTGAGAGAAATGTGTGGCGTGAGGCTGTTTGATAAGAAGAGGACTGAGGACTTGATGGGGATGCTGAGGCTGGAGGAATCAGTGGAACAGTTCGCAAAGGTGATTGGAGTGCGGTGGTATGGGCATGTGTTGAGGAGGGACGAGGAGCATGTTCTGAAGAGGGTGCTAGAATTTGAGGTAAATGGACAACGAAAGCAAGGTAGATGGAGGAAAATGTGGAGGGGACAGGTGGAGGAGGAGGAAATTGGGAGGGTTGGCTTGGCTTAATAAGCAAGGACATTCAAAACTGGGCAAGATGGTGAGATGGTATGAGAGCAGTTGCTATGGCATTGGGCTAGATCCGGCCATCCCAATTTACAGAGACAAAACCCAGATTCAAAATGGTGGATGATGATGATGATACACCCACATATCCATTTATACACATGTACAGATAGCACATGTGGCTCTATATATTTAGTAATTATATAAGAATATTTGGTTTTAGTTTTTGTTCTAATTCTTTTGGTATTCTCTCTCTCTCTCAGAACGGCCAGTAGAACTGAAGTACAGTTATATCATTATTGAACTTCTCAGTGCCGACTGCTTCCGTCTTTTTGTCGTCTTCTTACAGGTATGTTGTTCACTTTTAATGATTTCTTTCCTATAACATTTCAGTATTTCTTTTTGTCCCTCTTGTTTTCTGTGTTTCAATCCCTGTCCAATTCGACTACTGCTTTAATTTGCTTCTTTACCAAAATCAGTTCCAGTAAAATTCTGATGTCGATTTGCTAGAGTCTGTGTATCCTTTTGGCTGTGTGGTAAGAAGTTTGCTTCCCAACTACGTGGTTCCAGGTTCAGTCATGCTGGAAGACACTTGGGCAAGTGTCTTTTTCTATAGCCTCAGGCTGACCAAAGCTTTGTAAGTGGATTTGGTCGACAGAAACTGAAAGAAGCCCATCATATTTGTGAGTGTGTGCACGTATGACATAAGGAAATCTTACCTTATTGGACAAAGATGATGGTTAATTACAAGTGCATCCAGCTGTAGAAAAGTCGACATTTCTGTCCGACTCAGGTGAGCATGGAAAAGATGCTGTACAGTGGGACTGAACCTGAAACCATGAGGTTGCAAATTGAGTTTCTTAACTACCCTGCTATGCCTGCACCTATGCGGGAAAAAAAAGAAAGGAAAACCCACATAATGCAGAATGAGAGGAAAAGCAAACAAAATTATAAAATTAGTCCAACCCATGCCAGCATGGAAAACTGACATTAAATGGTGATAATGATGATGGTTAAAACTCTAATTTTTGGTTGTTTCTTTTCTTTTCTACAGAGACTTGCAGATCGGATGCAGCGGCCATGGCAACAAGGAATCCCACAAAGCAGCAGCCAGTTATCAATTGTTTTGTCTATTGTGAAACCCGCACTAAGCATTATCAATACAACATTATCATTTCTGATCATGTCAAGGGGGTCAGAGGTAAGCAGTGAGCTGAATTCTTTCTCTTTCAATCTCAAATTCTTCACGGATGTTTAGGGTTCAACAACAATACATACCTTTGGGAGAAGAAGAATATAGATTTTTATTCTTTTACTTGTTTCACTCATTTTCACTGTGGCCATGCTGCAGCACTACCTTTTAGTCAAAGAAAGTGACCCCAGGACTTATTCTTTGTAAGCCTGGTACTTATTCTACCAGTCTCTTTTTGCCAAATTGCTAAGTTACAGGGCCATAAACACACCAACATCAGTTGTCAAGTAATGGTGGGGGGGGGGGACAAACACAGATGTTTGTGTGTGTGTGTGTGTGTGTGTATATATATATATATTATATATATATATATATATATATATATATATATATATACACACATACACACACAACGGGTGTCTTTCTGTTTCTGTCTACCAAATCCACTCACAAGGCTTTTTTGGCATGAGGCTATAGTAGAAGACACTTGCCCCTGGTGCTATGCAGTGGGACTGAACCCAGAACCATGTGGTTGGGAAGGAAGCGTCTTATCACACACCCATGCCTCCACCTATATATATTTACAAAATATTTGATAGTGACAAACAATTTTAATACCAAAAGGTAGTATTTTATCCCCACTTAAGGCCAAGGAAGGTCAAAACCAGTTGATCTGGTAGTCCCGGCAGCAGCAGTGGTGGTTGAGTATCTCCTGCTAGCAATATAAACAAGAGTGCTTATATGCACCTCAAATCCACATGAGAGGTTCTCTCGTGGTAACTATCACAGTATTCTGTGTTCTAAAACAACATTCATTTTTAAGCGAGGAGAAATATTACCTTTTATCATCATCATCTTTGTCGTTTAACATCTGCTTTCCATGCTGGCATGGGTTGGATGATTTGACTGAAGGCTGCACCAGGCTCCAATCTGATCTGGCAGTGTTTCTACAGCCTGATGCCCTTCTTAATGTCAACCACTCCAAGAGTGTAGTGTGTGCTTTAATGTGCTACCAGCATGAGGGCCAGTCAGGCGGTACTGGCATTGACCATGCTCAAATGGTGCTTTTTACGTGTCACCTGCACAGGAGCCAGTCAGGCGATGCTGGCAATGAACACACTTGAATGGTACTTTTAACATTCCACTAGCATGGGTGCTAGTCAGGCAGTACTGTCATTGGCCATGACAACAATTTCACTTCACAAGGGAGATTATTGCCCAATGCTTGAAGAGTACTCTTAAATGGGCTGGTTATGCAACACTGGTATAGGTTGTGGTTATGGTTTCACTTGGCTTTCTGAGTCTTCTCAAGCACAGCATATCTCCAAAGGTCTCGGTCACTTGTCATTGCCTCGGAGAGGCCCAGTGTATTTACATTTTCTTGGTAGTCTCTCGTAGTCTGAGAATTACGGTCCTGTAGTTTCTTGCCGAACAATCTACACAGATGACTAGCGGCTTAAAGCAATTGGATGTCTTTTGCTGTGCATTAGCTCACTCCCTCTGTCAAATCAACATTGCCTACACAGGTGCATGGTGTGCCACATATCGTGTTGAAGTGATTGTAGTGTAATGTGAAATAGCGTTTTACTCAGGTGTACAATGCACTGCCTGGCCTAGGAATGGAAACCACAATCTCATGATATTTGCATTTATAGTATTTCTTATGTTAAATGGGAGTGAATGTCATTATCATCATTGTTTAACATCCGCTTTCCATGCTGGCATGGGTTGGATGGTTTGACTGAGGACTGGCAAGCCAGGAGGCTGTGCCAGGCTCCAATCTGTTTTGGCAAGGTTTCTATAGCTGGATGCTCTTCCTAATGCCAACCACTCTGAGAGTGTAGTGGGTGCTTTTTATGTGCTTCAAGCATGGGGGCCAGTCAGGTGGTACTGGCATCGACCACGCTTGAATGGTGCTTTTTACGTACCACCAGCACGGAAGCCAGTCAGGCAGTACTGGCATCGACCACTCTGAATGGTGCTTTTTACATGCCACCGGTTAAATAAAACTCATTTAGAGAAACGTTTCGAGTTGGCTAAAATACTCTTAGTTGTTTGATCATCTCTGAGGCTACATAAAAAATGGTAATATTCACCACACTTAACAGATTAAAAGTAAATAAACCCACATTGGCATCGAATGATTGTGGAATTACCATAATTATTATTATCATCAACATGATGGATTGGCTGAAGCATTAGAGCATCACACAGAAGATGCCTGTCGTATTTACCTACAACTCTTTATATTCTGAGTTTGACTTTACCTTTCATCCTTTCAGGGTCAATAAAAATAAGTACCAGTTGTGTACTGGGATTGATGTAATCAACTTATCCTTTACCCCTAAATTGCTGGCCTTATACCAAAATTTGAAGCCATTATTATTATTATTATTATTAGTAGTAGTAGTAGTAGATCTGGCAAGCCAAGTGAGACCGTAACCGTGGCCTATGGTTGTACAGCATAACTGGCCCATTTTAGAGTACTCTTCAACCATTGGGCAATAAACTGCACTTGCGAAAACCTGTTGAGGCAAGTGAAGTCATTGTCATGGCTGCTGACAGTACCACCTGATTGTCACCCATGCCAGTGGCACATTAAAAGCACCATTCAAGTTGATGCCAGTACTGCCTGACTGGCCCTCGTACCGCACATGAAAAGCACCCACTACACTCTAGGAATGGTTGGCATTAGGAAGGGCATCCAGCTGTAAAAATTTGCCAGATTGGACTGGAGCCTGGTGCAGCCTTCTGGTTTGCCAGCCCTCAGTCAAACCGTCCAACCCATGCCAGTATGAAAAGCAGGCATTAAACAATGATGATGATTATTATTAGTAGTATTATTAAGAAGGCGGCAAACTGGCAGAAATGTTAGCACACCGGACAAAATGCTTAGCGGTATTTCATCCATCTTCACATTCAGAGTTCAAATTCCACTGGGGTCAACTTTGCCTTCTCATCCTTTCAGGGTTGGTAAATTAAGTACCAGCGAAACACTGGGGTCGATATAATCGACTCACCCCCTACTCCCAAATTTCAGGCCTATAGTCGAAAGGATTATTATTGAAGGTGCTCTGATGGCAGAATTGTTAGCATGCCTGGCAAAATGCTTAGCGGTATTTCACCTGTCACTATGTTCTGAGTTCAAATTCTTCTGAGGTTGACTTTACCTTTCATCTTTTTGGGG
The DNA here is from genome assembly GCF_006345805.1 of Octopus sinensis. NCBI lineage: Eukaryota > Metazoa > Mollusca > Cephalopoda > Octopoda > Octopodidae > Octopus > Octopus sinensis. Next base: position 25,647,505 of record NC_043013.1, read on the forward strand.
TTGATAAATTAAGTACCAGTTGTGTATGGGGAGAGGGGGTTTCGATGTAATTGACTTATCCTCTCCCTCAAAGTTGCTGCCCTTGTGGTAAAATTTAAAACCATTATTATTATTATTATTATTATTATTATTATTATTATTATTATTATTACTAGTAATGTTATCATTAATTTTATATTCCAGTTTCGAGATCTGACAGCTCTTCCTGTTTTGTTTGAACTTCACACTGTAATTTGTTCTGTCCCCAGTGCTGCTCCTTACTTAAATGACATCCAACAGGTGAGTTGTTGTGTGTCCCTGCACTTGATCTGAATTTTTTGGTATCATAAAAATAAACTGATGGGACCGGCTTGGTCCTGTTGTTTCCCTAAACAGACATTTACAAAACTAATCAATCATTTAAAATACTTTTAAACTGAGAAAATATTTGTAAATACATAACTGTGTTATAAAATAAGAGCAAATAAATTTACTTGGATGAGCATCATCATCATCGTTTAACGTCCATCTTCCATGTATGCATGGGTAGGATGGTGGACAGGAGCTGGCCAAGTAGAAAAACTACCCAAGGTTACTCCATTTGTTTTGGCAGGAATTTTACAGCTGGATGCCCTTTCTAACATCAACCACTCTGCAGAGTGGACTCAGTGCCTTTTATGTGGCACAAGCACATGCGAGGTTAGTTTTGGCATGATTTTTACAGCTGGATATCCTTCCAGAAGCCAACCATGTTACAGTGTGGACTGGATGCTTTTAACTTGGCACCAGCACTGGCAGGGTAACCAAGGAATTATAAGAGGGATTGGGCATTTGAGGGGGGAAACAAAATATAGTATTTCTAAGGAGAATTGTATGAATATGAGGCAACACTTGTAATTACTGCCGTTGTTGTTGTTGCCATCCAAGGAAAGTTGATGACACAGTTGTAGGAATTATAAAGTTTGAATCAGGATATTTTGGGGACATATATTTCTTAATTTGGTTTTTCAGTTAGTCATGGAAAGTTCATGTCCCTGCTCTCTTAAAAAGGGTCAAATCAGGTTCAACAGTCAGTTTTCTTCTGTTATCTTTTTCCAGATCCAGAAAACTATCATAGACACAGCCCTGTGTTACACACAACCAACACTTTCAGAGAATGAAGAAGGTAATTCAAAAGATCTCAAGTTCTGTGAATGAAGAATCCTAACTCACTCACGATACAGAATGCTTTATAATTGGCATTTTCACTTGTTCAGTTTAAATAATCACTTCACACTGTCTGTCTGTTTGTCTGTCTGCTTGTCTGCCTGTCTGCTTGTCTGTCTGTCTATTTCTCTTTCTCTCTCTCTCTCATGCACAGTCACTCAAATTTGGATCTTTTTCTTCTGCTTCTCTCTTCCCTCTTCAGTCAACTGTCTGCTTGTTTGTCTCTTTCTCATCCCTCTCCTCTCTTTCCCCTTTTCATCTTCCCTGCTTTCTCTCTACCTTTCTCTCATGCTATCAGTCCTCCTCCTCCTCTATCATATTTGTTGAAATGGTCTGGAAATCCAGACATTTCGTTAACGAGCATCATTATCATACAAGCAAGATGACAATGATGCTGATGATGATTGTGTCACAATTTGTGATGAATTTGTGTCAGTAAACAATAATGAATATTGAAGACACTGAAATCTATAATTGCAGGTCTTAGCCAGAGCCTGTGGACATTGATGATCAAAGAATTACTGAAACACTCAATGACTTCACCCTATCGGTACCTCAGTGGTTTGCTGCTTCTCTCTGAACTCTTACCGTTGCCTTTACCAATACAAACAAAAGAGGTTTGTACTATATTATTTGTTTCCTATTAACTCTTTCGTTACCAACTCGGCTGAAACCACCTTTGGCTCTGAGTACAAATCTCTTGTTTTCCTAAGTTCTGAATTGAAATCTTCCACCAAACCTTAGTCACAATTTATGTTCCTAACACTAACTTTATGATAACTAAGTTATTTCACTAAATTATTTGTTATATTTAAAGTAATTGAAAGAAATACAGAGCATCTCAAAATAAATACAGTAACGAAAGGGTTAATTCATTAATCTTTTTTTTTTTCCATATTGATCTACAGCTGTGGCTGTGTAATTAAGAAACTTGCTTTTCAATCACCTGGTTCTGGGTTCAGTTCCACTGCATGGTACCTTGGATTAGTGTCTCCTTCTATAGTTCTATGCAGACCAAAGCCTTGTGAGTGAATTTGGTTGATGGAAACTGGAAGAAGCCCATTGTATAAATGTATGTGTGAATTTGTGTCTCCTTGCATTGACCTCGTGTGAGAGATGTAAATGAATTTTACTGTCATAGAAGCAGTGTCATTCATTTCTAACATTCTGCAAAAAAAAAAAAAAAGAAAAATGTCTGGCTATGGGGGAGTATTACTTTGCTATAAACAGGTGAGGATTGGTGACAATATTTATTTTTGTTAATTTATTTTATAGACATTATCTGATGAAGAACTGTCTTTAGTTGTTAATAATCGGAAGCTGTGGAGTGCTCACCTTCATCCTGTTACACCACACATACACGAAGTAATCCAGTCTTTGTCAGGTAATATTACTAAACATTTTATTTTCTTCTAATACTCTTAAAAACTTACAGTTGGCTTGTTTCTCTTTTCTGTCTCAAATTGGTTCTTTATTTATCGTTTTAGATTTAACCATTGTTTTTTTCTTCTTCTTTTTTTTTTGTTTAAAGAAATTCTTAATTCAACTATAGACTTTGATTTTCAACCATTATAGAACTTCAGTTCTGGATTTTCCATAATTCCTTTTGAAAACTTTTTCAGTTTACATGCATGCATTAATACTCAGGAAAAGAAATCAACTGACTCACTTGCACATGACAAATACAACCTGTAAGAGGAACAGTAAAAATATGCAAGACTTTTCTCAAGTTTAAGATGTAACATTGTTTTCATAGGCACAGGAGTGGTTGTGTGGTAAGTAACTTACTTACCAACCACATAGTTCCGGGTTCAGTCCCACTGTGTGGCATTGTGGGCAAGTGTTTTTACTATAGCCTTGGGCTGATCAAAGCCTTGTTAGTGGATTTGGTAGACGGAAACTGAAAGAAGCCCATCGTATATGTATCGTATATGTATGTGTGTGTGTATGTGTGTGTCTGCAACATCACTTGACAACTGATGCTGGTGTGTTTATGTCCCTGTAACTTAGCAGTTCAGCAAAAGAGACCAACAGAATAAGTACTAAACATGTCTGCTACTTGTCAGTCGATCTCTTCCATCATGATCTAAACTAGTATTTGTACCAGCTACGCAGCAATGAAGATTGTTGTTTATAATATAATTCAAATGGAAGGAAGGATCGTTTGTCTTGCCAATGCTGTCCCAAGTTGTTGTCGTCTGCTGACAGGTTTTGTGTGTGCTTCTTTTATTTGAAGTGTTTGTGTTTTATTTCCTATCATATTGATATGAACTCAAAGCTGCATATTTTGTGAGAAGAGATTGCTTTAATGTATCACCCCTGCTGCTCTGGTTTGGTTTATTTTATTTTACTGACCTTAGAAGGACGTGAGGCAAAGTTGATTTCATTGGTATTTGAACTTGGAATATAAATGAATGAAATCGGACACTGTGTGACTGATGCTCAGCCAGTTTTGTTTCATAAACCTTTTGTAATATTTAATATTTCTTATTAAATGATCTAACACTTCTTATTAAGATAATCACTTAAACCACAGGGCTAGGCTTTTCCCACAGCTTGACAACCAGTTTTACCCACAATTCACAATGTGTGTTGATGTTTACGTCTCTGTGACTTAGTGGTTCTGCAGGAGAGACTGATAAAATCAGTACCAGGCTTACAAAAATACTACTGGGGGTCGATTTATTGGACTAAGAATTCTTCAAAGTGGTGTTCCAGCATGGCCACAGTCTAATGACTGAAAGAAGTAAAATATAAAAGATGATCCTGCATTATCTCTTAGCTTTGAGATTTTGATGATGTAATGGTTTGTTTTTAAAACGACATTGTAAAGTAAAAGTGAGAGGCTGATTTGAACATAAAAAGATAGAATATTTGTGCTGGATGTGGCCAGTTTAAATGCTAAAAGCTTAATTCAGATTTCTCTTGTTTCATATTAATAGTTGAACTTTTGAATTCTATTATTCTAGTGAAGAATAATTTTCCTGAAGGTTTCTGGTTTTGGGCCTCATGGAGGCAATGACCGAGACCTTTGGCTTTATGTTATGCTTGAGAAGACTCATCATGCCGAGCAAAATCACTGATGTGGCAGATACCAGTGTCATGCAAATGGCACCCATGGCGGTGACACGTAAAAGCACCCATTACACTCTCGGAGTAGTTGGCATTAGGAAACCATGCTAAATCAGACTGGAGTCTGATGTAGCCTCCCAGCTTTCCAGCCCTGGTTAAATCATCCAGCCCATGCCAGCATGGACAATGGACGTTAAATGGTGATGATGAAGTCCAAGACATTGCAATTATCTGTTTGTAGTTCAAGGTTCTGTTTCTCTGGTTTTTTTTTCTGAAACAATCAGGTCCTATTAGTCAGGCTTAAGTAATCCTGCTTGGGTAGTCTTGACTTTTGACTCTGTCTTCCAAACACTAAGGCCAACTAGTTATTATTGACTCTTTGACTCTTCATATCTAATAAAATAAACAAATGAAAAATAATCACCTTTCTGTTTAAAAGTTAATTTTGAAAAAGTAAAAAAAACAAAACCCCATTCAAAATGTCTCCATTTTCTTCTTCAGTCTCCAGTTGTATTCCACTTCAGCAAGCTTTACGTCGAGTCTGCTGGCAAATTGCAGATTTAGCTGCTCCATCTGCTTGTATAATAACAAAGTGAGTAAACTCTTTATATTAGTTAAGTGTTAGTATAACATTATTTTACAGTTAGTGTCGTTACTATTTATTAACATGTACAGTATTAAATTATTTTCTGATTAGTTGTTAGTTGAAAAAGTATTTTTTGTTTTGCTCACTTTCCTCCTCTTTTAACATTTTTGTGTCCCTGTTATTGAGTTTGTTTACAAATTGAAGCAATTAGATGACATCCATCACTTCTTGGAGTGAATCTTTTCTGCTGAATGTTCTTGTAAACCTTTCCATTATAAGATGAGAGTAGAGGTCAGTACTTGCATTGTGACTGTGTAGACTGAAGCAGGCCTTGTAGTGTTTTAACTGCTTTTAATATGACACTCATTAACAACCTGTGACCCATAGGAATTTCTAACTGGTGTGTTTAATGAAAAAGTACCTTGAATTAAGTTCTGTGGCCCACCTGATGATGAATAGGAGTCTCTTGGGGGTCTGCTTCTCAAACAAGGTTGCCCACGTCTGATATAAGACATCTACTAGTCAAGCTGTCATCCCCTAAGAACATCATAGGAAAATTGGTTCATTTTCAGCAGGCAGAAAAATATATTTTATAAGGCAGAGGAGGAGGAAATATGAAGTTGTGGTGATCATGACCCCCCCACCCCCCCAAAAAAAACCCCGTTAGTGGCATAAGTTAAGTGAAATGAGGACCATGCCATCTTAGGAATCCTAACTTCTAAGACAATATGCTCTATATTAACTGTAGAATGGCCATGGATAGAAATCTTACAAAATGTTTCATTCAATCAGCTACTTGTCTATTTTAGCTCTACTGAAACAGAACTTACTAGGTTGGTCCAACAACTAAACCAAACCACTTAGAATTTATAGAATATGTATTTATCTTCAAATATCCATCTTAACTGAACGTCTTGTATTTATGTCATAAAAATGGAGGGTCATGGTGGTAGCATCCCCAGGTACCTCCTCCATAGTGTCTTGTTGGAAGCAACTGTTATTTCACTTTCTGGTTGCATTCCCAAGCATACCCTACTGAGACCGTGGATGTTATGCAACCATCTCATTCCTAGTCTATTCCTAGGTTCCTTACTAGTTGTTGGGGTAGAGTCCTCAGGCACCTCTTCCATATGATCCCCTCAGAAGCAACTGTCATTAGACTTTCTATCTGGTTTTCTAAATGTGACTGCCTCAGACCATGGATATTATTAAAATCACCCCCATCCCCCCGGGATGGGGGTGATTTTAATAAATGCCAGTAGCATGTAAAAACATCATCCAAATATGGCTGATGCCAGTGCCTGACTGGCCCCCGTGCCATTGGCATGTAAAAAGCACCCACTATACTCTCGGAGTGGTTGGCGTTAGGAAGAGCATCCAGCTGTAGAAACCACGCCAGATCAGATTGGAGCCTGGTGTGGCCTCCTGGCTTGCCAGTCCCCAGTCAAACCGTCCAACCCATACCAGCATGGAAAACAGACGTTAAATGATGATGATAATCATATTGTTGGTCTACTTTCAGTTCTCCTGCCAGATGGCTTGGCTTGAAGAATCCTTCTTGCAATTCTTTCATAAGTTCCATTATATAAATTTTACTTTATTCTATCTTGAATTGTTTTAGAGCAGTGTCTTTTTGTTTTTGTTTACCCAGCATGATGGCCTTCATAAATTGTTTTGTTTTTCTAGATGTGTCTACGAGATGTTGATTGATAATTTGACAGCATCTGGCAACAAGGAAAAAAGTGATGAGAAAAAAGATGGCGAGAAAGAAACACCAGAAGAAGAAGAAGACAAAAACAATTGTTTACAAGTCATCAAGATTTTGAGTCTCTTGGCCTATTTGTTATCTCATCCTTCTGTCAAAGCAGCCATCCTTTGCCAGCTTCGGTCAAGGTAACTTTGAGTAGAAATACTTTGGTCACTCTGTATTCCTTTTCTTTATTATGTCTTCATAAATGGTTTTCAGTTATCAGTTAACTGAAGGGCATCCAGCTGTGGAGACCATGCCAAAACAGACAATAGAACATAGCATAGGCCCTCGTCTCGCCAGCTCTTGTCAAACCAGCCATCCCATACCAACATGGAGCGTGGATGTTAAATGGTGATGATGATGAATTGCAATGATGAATGTTAATTTATTCTGCTACCATGCAAGAGTTTACTCAATCGTCTCCATTGTAGTATATTTATTTCATCCATTTCTATTTGCTGAACTGTTAAGTTACATAAGATGAAAGAACACGGACATAAACAACACCAGTTTTAGACCATAAACCTAAGCACAGACATGTACCTACATATTTATTAGTATTTGGGAGTCTCCACATATCTCAAGAAGCTTTGCAGCTGCACCTGGAAAGTACCTTTCCATGGCACAAGCGTGACCAAGGACTTTTCTTTCTATAGCAGGAATGGTTGTGTTGATAAGTCACATGGTCTTGGGTTCGGTCCCACTGTGCAGCACCTTGGGCAAGTGTCTTCTGCTATAGCCCTGGGCCCAAAGCATTGTCAGTAGATTTAGTAGGGAAAAACTGAAAGAAGCTGGTTTATATCTTGTACTAATGTGTTCTTTAATAAGTTTTAATTTTTTGGAATATTAATTTTATCTTTAGAAGACCCAGCAACCAAAGTGAGATCCCAGCCATGCATGCCTGGCCCTGTTAAGAATATCATTGATGTATCGGGTGATATGATATGCTTGAGAAGACCAGTTGAGTCAAGTAAAACCAATGTTGTAGCTGTGGCCAGTGCTCCCTGAGTTGGCCTCACACCAGTGGCACACAAAAAGCACCCACTACACTTTGAGTGGTTGGCGTTATGAAGGGCATCCCACTGTAGAAACATTGCCATATCAGATTGGAGCTTGGTGCAGCTGCTTGCTCTCCAGACCGCAGTCAAACAATCCAACCCATGCCAGCACGGAAAATAGATGTTAAATGGCGATGATGATGATGATGCAAACATTTATTTAATATCTATTTGCTTCCATTTCATTTGATTCCCAATTATCATTAAGGGCTTTATTTTGTTTGATGATAAAATACTTTGTATGTCATCTACGTACGTAGCTCTGAACGGGATTTGAAATTGAAACTTATTATAATAAAAAGTCTTATCGAGTTGACCACTGTTGTACTTTCTGTATCGTTTGCTGGAGGAAATCTGCTATTAATGGTCAACATGTTCAAATTTGGCCATAACATCATTGTCATTAACATAGCTTTATTCCCATAATTGTGGTCAACGATAGGAAAAAAGGCAATAATAAACCTTAACCCACCAGACCTTACTCAACAACGAATCCCCTATGTGGTTACATGACCAGCTAGAAATAGCAGCCAAATATCTATCATGTCAAATCTTGCTGATCTTAAATATTTGAAGGACTCTTTAGATAATGTAGTCCTTGATGCACTGAGATACCTCCCCCACAAAAAAAAAAAAGAGAAAACAGTTAGTTTTGTGCTCCTAAAGCAACCTAAACAGAAAAGGCTAATTCAATATTTAATTTAAAAAAAGATGAATTTGCTCATAGTTGTGTTGTTAGTATAACATTTGAAAGAAAAGCTGTTACTTGGTCTCATGCACATATGTGCATGCATGCGGAGAGACAGAGAGATATACAGATGGACAGAGAGGGACACAGACAGAGAGGGACACGCCCACAGACAGACAGGGAGGGACACGCCCACAGACAGACAGGGAGGGACACGCCCACAGACAGACAGGGAGGGACACGCCCACAGACAGACAGGGAGGGACACGCCCACAGACAGACAGGGAGGGACACGCCCACAGACAGACAGGGAGGGACATGCCCACAGACACAGGGAGGGACATGCCCACAGACAGACAGGGAGGGACATGCCCACAGACAGACAGGGAGGGACATGCCCACAGACAGACAGGGAGGGACATGCCCACAGACAGACAGGGAGGGACACGCACACATTCAGGGAGGGACACGCACACAGACAGGGAGGGACACACACACAGACAAGGAGGGACACACAGATAGAGAGAGACAGACGGGGAGAGGGAAGGAGAGAGAGAGAGCGAGAGCGAAATTCATTGTTGAGCTGCAAAAAATAAACTCCTTGAAATATATTTACAGTTCAAAGTTGGAAGACAAAAATCAGGATCTGCTCACCCTGCTTATACAACTTCTGAATTCTTCAACCACAGAGAAATCATCTCTACGGGTTCAGGAACAAGAACAAATATTGGTAAACTAGATATTTTCACAATTTCATTTGCCTCTGTTTAATCCATTTGATTTTTTCATTCCATAAATCTGTGTTGCCACCTTTGTCATTTTTCTCCTCCTCCTACTCTTCTACATCATCATCTCCAATTATGTCTTCTTTCATACTGCTGTCCATGTCATTGTTTCTTAACAGTTTATAACAATTAAGCTGTCAGCTTACCATTCTCACTGCATAGTCAAATGTATTGGTGCCACGTAAAAGGTACCGTTGCTGGTGCCACGCAAAAAGCACCCAGTACACTCTGTAAAGTGTTTAGCATTAGGAACAGCATCCAGCCATAGATACCATGCCAAAACAGATGACTGGAGCTCTCTGGCTTGCCAGCAGTTGTCAAACTGTGCAATCCGTATCAGCATGGAAAACAGATGCTAAATGATGATGATGACGACTATGCTGTGTTGTGTTAAAATGGTATGTTTAGGTTGAGTCTGTTATGAGCCAAAGGACTCACAAAGCCGGAGCATAACCTGGTTTATAAAGCATACAAATGAATAAGATTACAACATTATCCCCCTGGATGAGATGCCACTCCTTTGCAGGGTTAACTTCACAGCTATAGTTATGGCGAAGTAGGCTGGAACTGTGTAAAATGAAGTATATTACTCAACAACCCACTGCCCAGTCTGGGAATTGAAACCATGATCTTGGAATTACAGGTGCAACACACTGACCACTTGGCCATCTGCCCTCACTATGTTTTTGTCATGTAATTCTATGTGTTGTCTTGATCGATATTATCTTAATGTTTGTTTCATTCCTGTGCTTTCTTCCCCTTTTCATATTTTCCAGACCATTCTTCAAAACTTGTGTGACCCAGAAATAACTCTTGTTTCTCCAGATTCAGCTCTGTCTTTCCAAGAACAGGTATGGAAGCAAATTCTTATTACTAATTCGTGTTTTGCTTTGACATCTAACATTGTGTATGTGTATGGTGGTTGTTGTAGTATGGCCCCAGATCAGCTCCAATTGGACAGAAATATTTCAGCCATAACTGTCCCTCTTTATTGGATATCCAGAACTACTTATTAATGTTTACTTCTTTTTTAAGATGAATGGGTGTAATTTGAGGGAGATTTGGTTGCTATTTCTAGCAGATTGAATGACCAATTAGCAGCTCCCATGCTGGCTTGAGTGGGGTTGTAGAAATTTTGGGAGCAAGACCATTTGACAGACTCTTATTGAACACAAAGAGAACTTCTAGCTGTCACCACCTGAAAACCATATCAGATGAAAAAAAATAGCCTTTTTAGATTATTATTATTATTATTATTATTATGCCAGTGCCGCCTGACTGGCTCCTGTGCTGGGAATATGTAAAACACCATTCGAGCATGGTCGATGCTAGTGCCACCTAACTGGCTTCCATGCTGGTGGCACATAAAAAGCACCCACTATACTCTCAGAGTGGTTGGCATTAGAAAGAGCTGTAGAAATCTTGCCAGATCAGATTGGAGCCTGGTGTAGCTTCCTCGCTTGCCAGTCCTCAGTCAAACCGTCCAACCCATGCCAGCATGGAAAGCAGGTGTTAAACGATGATGATGATGATTATTATTATTATTATTATTATTATTCAACATTGTCGTCATTTAAGGTTTGCTTTCCATGCTGGCATGGGTTGGACAGTTTGACTGAGGACTGGTGAGCCAGAGGCTGCACCAGGCTCAATCTGATCAGGCAAAGTTTCTACAGCTGGATGCCCTTCCTAACACCAACCACTCCGATAGTGTAGTGGGTGCTTTTACATGTCACCGGCATGAGTGCCAGTCAGGCAGTTCTGGCAATGACCATGCTGAAAAGGTGTTTTTTACGTGCTATCTGCACAGGAGCCAGTCTGGCAACACTGGCAATGATCACAATCGAATGTTGTTTTTCATGTTTTACGTGCCACTGGCATGGAAGCTAATCTGTGGCCATGGCAATGATCACGCTTGGATGTGCTTTTAACGTTCCACTGATACGAGTGCCAATCAGGCGGTGCTGTCATCGGTCACGTCAGCTATTTTGATTTCACTTGCCTCAATAGGTCTTTGCAGGCAAAGTTTATTGTCCAATAAATGAGGGATTATTATTATGTTGTTGAAGTCGTGACTAATATTCTTTTTCTATTGGGTTGTGATGAATAATGTATTTGGTTTATATTTGATTTGTTGTATAATGTATTTGGTTTATATTTGATTTGTTGTATAATTTTATTCAGTTATATTTGTTTTATGAGCCAACCTGTTCTGTAAGTTTCATGTTGGTAAGCAAAGCATCAAACTATTGATGACATTTCCTCAAGACTTGGCATATATGTTGACAAAAGCTAAATAAATAGTCACATAATTAAATTCTCCAGTGGCAGCAAAATCTTGCAGGAGAATGCAGTAAACTGTTGACCCATTTGGCTATTTTACTGTTTTTACATATTTTCTTGCCAATATTAGACAGTTTGATTCTCTTTATTCCTATCACAAATGTTTTTGTTTGTTTAATCCCGTTTGTTACCATATTTCTGTTGAGATGCACTGTGTTTCTTTCAATTAATTTTAAATATAACAAAGAATTTAGTAAAATAACTTAGTTATGATTAAGCTTGTGTTAGGAACATAAATTGTGACTAAGGTTTTGTGGAAGATTTTAATTGAAAACTTATGAAAGCAAGACATTTGTACTACAGAGCCAGAGGCGGTTTCAACCAGGTTGGTATCAAAAGGGTTAAGCTGCTCACTCCCTGTGGAGCAGAGGCCATTGATGATTTTCCTCAACTCAGGGCTGAGTTTTTAAGTGTCTTTTTGGTTTTTGGTTTTTAAGTGTCTTTGATTCTTCTGCAACTTTTTTTCTTTTTACTAGGTAAGGGTGTTAGCCCTACTTAGAAACCTATTTTTACATCTGGGAAGAGGTGGCCCTTATTAGTCTGGCTTCTAACCATTGACCTGTCCAATACAGGAGGGTCTACTATGAACTTCTGCTCCACTGGCACAGTGTCCAAGGTCATTGAGGCATGCAAGCCACTACATCACAAGGACTAGACCTTGTGGTGAATCTCAGTTATTTAGCAAGAAAACATTTGCATCTAAACCTATGAAATTTTAATATTTCTATCTTGTAACATCAATTTTCACAGTAATTTGTTTTTGTTATTGTGTTAATGGGAGGATCAGCTTGGCAGAGCAGAACCAAAGTATCCAAATGATACCAGGTTTGCTATTCTGAAGCAAACCTTTAACCTTTCAGCAGTTAATCCGACCAAATCCAACCAAAATAATCTGTTTTATCTTCAAACCAGCCAGATCTCGCCTCTCACATTTACCCAACAATGTTATTCTAAAAATAAACAATTCTATCATTGAAATCTCAAAGCTTCAAGCTATAATGCATAACTAATTCATATCAATGGGGTTAAATAAGGATTACATTGGATCAAGAAATCTGAATGCTTAAAGGGTTAAGACATGATTAACAGCCTTGAAAATATGAGAGTTATGTTAGTTTGTGTTTTACACTGTGTGACTTCAATTTTTATTTCTGCCAGTGCTAAGGACATCATGTGTTTAATCTCTTTTTTTTTTTTCTTTTTTAGCTGTCAAATGCTCTTCCGGTTGGTGGTCAGTTGTCTCAAATTGCGTCTGGACTTCTGGAACATCTTAGCAATGCAGAAAACAGTTGCAGTACACATGTGTCCTGTTTACGGACACTCGGACTGTTGTGTGAACACGACTGGGGTTTCTATCATATAAAAAGGTATCTTTTTATTATATTCAACCATATATTTGTAATATGTGACTGTCTGTTTGAAATGTTTTTTTTTTATACTGTTGCATTGGTTGGAGGATTTGGTATATGTGTCTGTATGTGTAATATTTGTACATGCACAGTTAAATTTATAATGTACCATATTTTAATGTGTATAAGGAACTCTTTCTTTGTCAAAAATTTGTTTAAGAAAATATGGGAATTTCTTATACATGGATAGTATTATAATCCCTTACAAAACCCTTTTTCCAAATTTTAAACCCCACCAAATTAGGGGATTCCTTATACACAAAGGTTCCTTATACATATTAAAATAGGGTACATTTCTACTCAGCATTCAGCTAATTAATTGCTTTGTTGGTGCTTTAAGGAAATGTCAAGGCAATGAAACTATCTTAGGAGCTAATTACCTTTGACGCTCTTGTCATGGAGAGAGAGAGAGAGAGAGAGAGAGAGAGAGAGAGAGAGAGAGAGAGAGAGAGAGATGCTGTTGCTTAGTTTTACCTGTGAGTTTCTTTTCTTTTGTAGCTGTTTGGAGAAACAAGACCATGTATTCTACAAACTCCTCACACATTTACACAGCACATACAATAAAGACAGTGCTGACTTCCTCCAGTTCCTGTCTGCAGCTATTGAATTCTTGCGTCTTCTCTTAGCTGAAAACTCTGAGGAAGAGAGTGAATTTGTTCGTACCTACATACTCACAGTTCCCGAGTTGCGTAAGTTCATCAACTGGACAATACGAGATGAATGCCATCCACTCTATGAACTGGAGAAACTTTTGGAGGTTGGTGCTATTTATTCTATCTTTCATATTCTTTGTCTGTTAATCAATCTACACGAGGAAATGCTATGAAGGAGTCTCCTTCTCTCTCTCTCTCTCTCTCATATATATATATATATATATATAGGGAGAGAGGGAGAATTTGGTTGCTTAATCAGCTTGAAATAGCAACTAATTTTCCTCCTGTCATCTTGGACTGAGCAACAATGCTAGTCATTGCTGTCATCAGTTAACATCTATTTTCCAGACTGGCATGGGTTGGAGATGGCTTCACAGGTGTTGGTGGACCAGAGCACTGTGCCAAGATCCAGTGTTTCCTTTGGCATTTTATTTTACGGTTGAATGTCATCCCTAATGTCAACACTCTTTATTGTATGTGCCTTTTATGCAGCACTGGAACTAGTGAAATCGTAAACAAGATCCACCTCCCACCAGCACTTCAGCTGAATGTGATGTGATGTATCGAAGGAAGTGGTTTAATGCTGGGTGGTGAGAGATTAAGGTATGATAAAGGGACAGTCTTTATAAAAAAGAAAAGGCAAAAGGACACTATGAAGTATATTTGCCACCTAAATGTGGCTAACCCTTAAGGGTTAATGCTACTGTAGCCCCAGGAAGATATCTCCTCCAGCTGGCTATTGACACTCTTTCTGTGCCCTATCAGTGTTTGCAAAGGGAAGTCATCTTTCTTATCTCCAGCCTGATGTGATACACACAGACCCGAGTTTCTGGGTATTGACCCATCATCAGAAACTCGGGTCCATGTGTTTCACGTCAGGCTGGAGATGGGAAGGATGACTTCCCTTTGCAAATACTAATAGGGCACACATAGTGTGTCAATAGCGAGATGGAGGAGATGTCTTCCTGGGGCTACAAGCTACAGTAGCATCAACCCTTATGGGTTAGCCACATTTAGGTGGTAAATATACTTCACAATGTTGTGCAGCTACTGTTTATATCTCACTCAGAAAAGGATACTAGTCCATGCTTGTGCTTTGGGTGGGAAATTTCTTGTAGACACTTTATTTATAACAAAAGACAAAGACCACCATCGATATAAATATTTCTATATCATTTCAGGAGTGTGCAAAAGAAGAAGAAACTTTGGATACATTAGTGGAGAGTTTTTCTGCTTTGATACAGTTAATAGAAGACAACAAGGCAGAGGCTTCTGAACCGAAAGGTATTATAATCATTATCATCATTTAATGTCCATTTTCTCTGCTGGCATGGGTTCGACGGTTTGATTTGGGACTGGCAAGCCAGGAGGCTGCACCAGGCTCTAATCTGATCTGGCAATATTTCTACAGATGGATGCCCTCCTAACGCCAACCGTTCTGAGAGGTAGTGGGTGCTTTTTACATACCACCGGCACAGGAGCCAGTCAGGTGGCACTGACATCGGCTACATTTTGAATATTTTAAACTCTTACTCTTTTACTCTTTCAGTCATTTGACTGCGGCCATGCTGGAGCACCGCCTTTAATTGAGCAACTCGACCCTGGGACTTATTCTTTGTAAGCCCAGTACTTATTCTATCGGTCTCTTTTGCCGAACCGCTGAGTAACGGGGATATAAACACACCAGCATCGGTTGTCAAGCAATGCTAGGGGGACAAACACAGACACACAAATACACACACGCATATATATATATATATATATATATATGACGGGCTTCTATCAGTTTCCGTCTACCAATTCCACTCACAAGGCTTTGGTCAGCCCGAGGCTATAGTAGAAGATACTTGCCCAAGGTGCCACGCAGTGGGACTGAACCCAGAACCATCTGGTTGGTAAGCTAGCTACTTGTGTTTTTTTTTTTTTTTTTTTTTTTTCTTGAAGCATTTAGTCCACGAATGATGTGGTGCAATGCATGCAGCCTTTCAAGGCTGTCACAGACTGGATTGGGACAGCAAGAAAATATTAATGTAGCTAGTATTTG
Source organism: Octopus sinensis (assembly GCF_006345805.1). Classification (NCBI taxonomy): domain Eukaryota; kingdom Metazoa; phylum Mollusca; class Cephalopoda; order Octopoda; family Octopodidae; genus Octopus; species Octopus sinensis. The sequence goes on from NC_043013.1 coordinate 25,663,078, forward strand.
ATGTTAGTGTTTAAGTAGGGTGTTGGGGTAACATTTGGATGTGGAATTTTAAAGGGGTGCAGTTTTGGCAGGGAAAATATTGGATGGAATCTAAATTCTCTTAGGTCTCTTGAGTCAGGGCTGATTTAGGTTCAACCCCAACTAAATTTTAACACTAGTTTCTAGCAATAATTCCTGAAATTTCTGGTATTTTAATAAATCTCCTTTAATGAGAAATAAAAAAAAAAAAAGTCTTAAAGACCTGAAAGGAGTTGTTTAAAATTATTTTGAAAGTATTAAAACCAATAAAACATTTGTCTCTGTCTAACTATGATCGACTCCATCTTATAATATTGTAACTTTCATTTCATGTCTATTCCCAGAATTTGTGGAACCTGTGATGCCAGAGGGTGAAACTCTGAATTCCTTATTTAACCATAGAGCACTATTTGTTCTTACTGATTCCGAAGACGAACGTCTCAACACTGCTTACTGGATGTCCCCCGCAAATTCCGATGATATAGATATAGAGTTGGATTTGGTACGTTTTAACCTTCAAGAGTTGGTGGCCAAATACTGCCCTGAATTTAACTTGGAAGAAGAATTAAAGAAAGCAACTGACACAACGCCATATGAAGGACCACCAAAACCCAAACGAGACAGGTTGGTTGGTCGGCTTGTTTCTTTAGTTTATTTTTTGAAAATTCTTTTATTCTTTTACTTGTTTCAGTCATTTGACTGTGGCCATGCTGGAGCACCGCCTTTAGTCGAACAAATCAACAAGACTTATTCTTTGTAAGTCTAGTACTTATTTTATTGGTCCCTTTTGTTGAACCGTTAAGTTACAGGGATGTAAACACACCAGCATTGGTTGTCAAGCGATGTTGGGGAACAAACAGACACACAAACTTATACACACAAACACACATATATACGACAGGCTTTTTTCAGTTTCTATCTACCAAATCCACTCACAAGGCTTTGGTTGGTTCGAGGTTATAGTAGAAGACACTTGCCCAAGGTGCCACGCAGTGGGACTGAACCTGGAACCTTGTGGTTGGTAAGCAAGCTACTTACCACACAGCCACTCCTATGCCTATTGATGAAATATTTTGTTCTCAGAGACAAATTCAGTGAACCAATGAAGGCTTCACTACATCTTTGGGGAAAAGAAATAAAGTCTTGAAGTGAAGAACTTACAGACTGTCTCTCAAAGACTTGGCAAACACTGTAATTGTGAAATGGTAACAAAGAACCTGTCTAGTACAGAATGCTCTGAGACATGTCTAATATATGTTGTTTGTAATATCCTCAGGTGTTCTGTTATTTTCATGCCATTTAAATGCTTGTATTTATAATTGTCTTGACCAAGAAAATCATAGAACAAATGGAAGATAAAACTAATTGAAAGAAGTCAATTAATTATTCCCTATTAATTGTATTGTTCCTTTCTTCTTTTTTTCATTAGACTGGGTCGTCGTAAGTCCTCAGAAGGTGTTCATTTTCCTCGAGGTAAAGGAACTAAACAGAAATTTGGTAAGTTGATGCTATTTTCTTCTGTGCCATAAGTTAATGACATTATTGATAGGTAATTAAAGCTTTTCATTATCGATCAATAACAGATGCCATTCTTGCATGGTAGTATGGATCTGACAAGTGTGTTTTTCTTTTCTGTGGCTTTTAGACGTCCGTTTCAATTATCTTGCATTATGTTTCCCTTGACAGAGAAGTCCTCTCAGCTCTTGTCTAAATGCTTCTTTCCAGTTGACACTATTGTTTTCATTTGTTAAACGATGATGATGTATCCATTCTTCATTACATACCCATTTCTTTATTACCCACAAGGGGCTAAACATAGAGGGGACAAACAAGGACAGACATAGGTATTAAGTCGATTACATCAACCCCAGTGCGTAACTGGTACTTAATTTATCGACCCCGAAAGGATGAAAGGCAAAGTCGACCTCAGTGGAATTTGAACTCACAATGTAACGACAGATGAAATATCGCTATGTGTTTCGTCCGGCATGCTAACATTTCTGCCAGCTCGCCACCTTCAAGGGGCGATACCCATAGGAAGATAATGCATGTCTGAAAATGTCTTTTATAAACACCACACCCTTGTTGACACCATGTAAAAAGCACCGATGTTGGTGCCACAGAAAAGACACCCAGTACTCTCTGGTATCTGGAAGGGTATCCATCTGCAGAAACCATGTCAAAACAGATGACCAGAGTCCAGCTTGCCAGCTCCTGTCGCACCATCCAACCCATGCCAGCATGGAAAATGGATAATAATAATGATGACAATGAAGCAATTACCTTCTCAGGTTTCCTGCAAGCAATGTTGCTAGACTTCTTTGAATGTCCTACAGTTACAAAATACATTCACCTTTGTCATATTTATCTTCTCTTTCTCTCTCCCAGCTCACATCTTCAAGTTTTCAATAAATTTCTTCTATGAGAATTGGGTCATCTGCATACCCAAAGTTCCTGCAGTTAACCTGTTGTCAATGCTGGCACATATTAGGACTTCTCTAAAATATTTCTTGTAATATCTTGGATTGTTTGTAATGTCTTATTGTTTTAGCTTTGAGTCGACCCTGATTGGGCAAACCTATTAATCAATGGGATTCCAGCAGTGACCATCATGCCTTTTCAGCAGTCTCTCAGATTATATTTTCAAATATGTCTTTTTTTTTCTCTCGTTAGATGTCATTTGAAGGATATTTAGCTGATGTTTCTAGCAGTTTGAGCAACCACATCAAGACCCATGTGTTTATTTACTTGTATATTAATTATAATTGTCTTTATGAATAAAATGCAACTATTTTCTGCTTCAGACATATTCTAACCAAATAAGAGCTTGAATATATATATATGTATGCATTTGTATTTCTGCAGGGGCATCCATCAGAGGTCGAGGTGCTTCAAGGGGTATGGCTTCAAATCGTTCAGACCCTTTCCGCTCTCGGCCCCCAAATACAAGCCGACCACCTTCCATGCATGTTGATGACTTCAACAAATTACAGAAGACAAACCAACAGTTGATGGGGCCAACAGGATTGAACAGAAGACCAGATAAAGTTAGTTTTTATTAATGTTGAATTATTTATCTTCAAATACTGTAAACCCTCTCCACTTATTTTCTAGGTTCTTGGTCACATTAGACTTCAAATTATTGTTAGTTTATAAATGTGTATTTGTGTGTATATATACAGGGTGCAGTGAATAAATTGTCTAAATTACACAAAAATGAAAATAACACTGATATCTCATTTTAAAAGATGTATTTACCAAAATTACATAAAAATATTGTGAAATATTAAGGAGAAAATTTATTCAACAAAATCGCCATTGGCTTCAAATCACAGCCTTCAGACGACTTCAGAATCTCCTGCAATTCTTCTGGACGGTCTCCTTGTTTAATTTGGTGAATGCTGCCATAATTCTTGCCCTCAATTCATCTTTAGTGTTACAAGGAGTTTCGTTGGTCTCTTGCTCAACTGCAGTCTGAGGAGTTAGGTGGCCAGATGTTAAAGGTAATGTGGTCGCAGAAATTGTCTGACAGCCATGACTGGATTCTCCTGCTTGTGTGGCATGGTGCAGTCACCCTCTTGACCCAGGGCAGCACTGCCCCCTCCAGGTACTTGATGTAGTCCTCCGTGTTGAGTCTGAGGCCATGTGGGAAGATGAATGGAGGCATAACATTGCCATCAGTAGTGATCACTCCAAACAACATGATGTTAACTGGATGTTTGATTTTTATCACTTTTAATACATGATTTGGAGACACAGCAAACACTCAGATTGATACTCAAACACTATGAAATATTTGTATTGGATTTCTGGAATGAATACCCTGCAGTACAATATGTGGTTTCCAAATTTCCAAGAGAGAGCATTGTGTCATGGTGCTGTATTTCTTGCCGACAGTGCCCAACTGACCCTACTTTACTGTATAGTCGACAAAATCAAAAACAATGTGCATGCACGAAATTAAAAACATAAAATAGCGACAATTTACCCTGTGTATGCACACACACACATATATGTGTTAACAACAAACAAGATGAGGACAAATATCTGTCAAATGTAAATAATCTCTTAATTTATATGTTCCCCCCTTTTGTCCTGATTCTTGGTGATGCTGACCACCACAAATTGTGATTGTTCTTGCAATTGTAATTAAGTTTTAATTCTTATAAGTGATCTCATTTGCCAAATTCCCTTTCAGAGAACTTGCCTTGTTTGCTTCTTCCAAACTATTTCTACTTCATTAAGGTTTGTAGGCTTTCTTTTTGCAGGAAATTGGCCGAGGCCGAGGCCGGGGTTTTGATCGTAACCAAGGCTTTAGTCGAGGGCGATTCTTTACTCCTCCAGGCAACTACCGAAGAAATCCTGGACAATTTGGTGAGTAGCCTGTTTTCTCTTCATTGGATTGGTGGTCAATATACAACACACACACACACAAAATCATATCCTGCTGCCAACACATTTTAATCATTTACCTGTTCACTGGAGTAAACCATCTGTTACATCAGAAAAGTAATCTATGTTGGGTTGGTAATTCTAAACTGGATCCATACCACTCTGTGCTACATGACAATAATGAAAGATTTATTTGATTTCAAAACTTTAATTTATTTTAATTTTAAGCAATTAACCCATGCAGATTGGTATTAGGTTACATGAAATTACTCAGCCTATGTTTCACAGCTGGTTATGTTAATTTTATTTAGTCAATATCATATGTTCACAGCTGGGTGTGTCTAGTGATCACAATGTGTTCACAGCAGCGGAGCATGGGCTGTGACTGCCAGGTACAGGTGATGGCCTGAAAGAAATGAAGCTAGTACTTTGCTTTGCTGGAATGTGCAAAGTCAGTGTGCATGTATGACAAAGTGTTACACATCTTGAGAGAAAAGTTGGGCATAAGAGGCATCAGATGTGGTGTGCAAGAGAGACAACTATGTTGGTATGGTCATGTGATGCGTATGGACAAAGACAGCTGTGTAAAGAAGTGCCAGTCTCTAATTGTGGAGGGAACCTGTGGAAAGAGTAGACTCTGGAAGAAATGGGACGGGGTGGTAGGTGGTGAAGCATGATCTTTGAATACTGGGCCTCATGGAGGCAATGACTAGTGACCAAGACATTTGGTGATATGCTGTGTTTGAGATGACCTGTCACGCAAAGTGAAATCGTAGTCATGCCTGATGCTGGTGTTATAAATGGCACCTGTGCCAGTGGCATGTAAGAAGTACCCTTTGAACATTGGGCCTCACGGAGACAATGATAAGTGACCGAAACCTTTGGCAATATGTCATGCTTGAGAAGATCTGTCAAGCCAAGTGAAATTGTAGTTGTGGAGAATGCTGGTGTTACATGAAAAGCACCCAGTACACTCTGTAAAGTGGTTGGCATTAGGAAGGGCATCCAGCTGTAGAGACCATGCCAAATCAGATTGGAACCTGGTGTAGCCCTACAACTTTACCATCATCATCATCGTCATTTAGTGTCTGTTGTCCATGCTGGTATGGGTTGGACGATTTGACCAGGGCTAGTAAGCTGCACCAGACTCCAGTCTGATTTGACATGGTTTTCTACTACTGGATGCTCTTCCTAACACCAACCACTTTGAGGGTGTAACGGGTGCTTTCATGTGCCATTTGCGTGACACTGATGTCTGCCATGACTGCGATCTTGCTCGGCTTGATGGTTCTTCTTCTCAAGCATGACCTAATGCCAAAGGTCTTGCTCATTGCCTCTGTGAGGCCCAACACTCAAAAGGAACTCAGCCACTTTGCCTCCGTGAGGCCCAACCAGTTTCACTCAAACCATCCAACCCATGCCCACATGGAAAGCAGATGATAATAATGATGATGATGATGATGAGCAACGTGTTTGCAGCTGAAGATGTTCACTTTTAGTTTCCATTTTATGTTCATTTTTAGTTAACAATGGCATTAGGAAGGGCATCCAGCTGTAGAAACTTTGCTACATTAGATTGGAGCCTGGTGCAGCCTTCTGGCCTGTCAGCCCTCAGTCAAACCATCCAACTCATGCCAGTATGGAAAGCAAATGTTAAACGACAATGATGATGATGATTATACGCTCACAGCCTTTGTTCACTTTTAGTAAACATCTTTAGTTCACTGTTGGTAATGTTTACTCAATTTCCAATGATGTCATTGCTTTAGTTGGCTCACTACTTGACCCCATCTTGTGAGGCTCGACTTAGTGATTTCCTTCTCTATTTTTCCTTTCCATATCAATTATCTCTTGAAGTTTTGGTTTTTTTTTTCCCTCAAGAATTCCAGCCGTTGAATACTTTTAGAGTGTTTGTTGCTAACCATCCAGCCATGGAGTTGAAATGGATCCTATTGTCAGTAATCCAGGCAAACTGAGCCATAGACATGCTGTGTGGCTTCCCCAGAGACACAGTACAATGCCTGTGTCAAAGAAATTTGAATTCATAAACCATATAAAAATATCCAACATTTATTCAGTCATCGTATTTCAGAGTTGAGATCATTTTGAAATTCAGGGCGTGTTAAAGAGTTGCCCTTTAATCTGAATCCGGTTCTTATTGTTGCTCCTTGCATCTTTCAGGTCACAACACCAACAAAGCCACACTGCCCTATTACCCTCAGAACACTCGTGGCGGTGGCAGTGGTGGTGCCGGAATAGGTGGCGGCAGAGGTGACGGTGGTGGCGGCAGAGGTGACGGTGGTGGCGGCAGAGGTGATGGTGGTGGCGGCAGAGGTGATGGTGGTGGTGGTGGAGGTGGCAACAGTGGCGGTGGTATGAATATCTACACCAACAGAACTAATGTCAGTTTCAACAGTCCACGCCAGTTTATCAGAGGAGGGTAAGTGATATTTAATCCATGCCCATCACTACTGATTTTTTTTCTATTCTCTTTCTTCACTTTCTCCACATTTACCTTTAGGTTCTGTATAAGTTCCAATTTACAGTTTTCCCCACTGTTATCTGTTTATTTCCTCTTAAGTGTGGCTGTGTGGTTAAGAAGTTTACTTCCCAGTCACATGGTTCTGGGTTCAGTCCCACTCTGTGGTATTTTGGGCAAGTGTCTTTTACTATAGCCCTGGGTAATCCAAAGCCTTGAGATTAAATTTGGTAGACAGAAACTGAATGAAGCCTATTATCTCTCTCTCTCTCTCTCTCTCTCTATATATATATATAATATATATATATATATATATATATATATTTGTGTGTGTGTGTGCTTGTGAAGACTTGTCGAACCGAGTGAAATCATAGTCATGGCCAATGCCAGGGCCATCTGACTGGCACATAAAAAGCACCGTTCACGCATTGGATCTCATGGAGGCAGTGACAGGTGATCAAGACCTTTGGCGATACACCGTGCTTGTGTAAAGCTGTCAAGCCAAGTAAGACCGTAGTCATAGCCGATGCTGGTATCAAGTCATTGGCACCCTTGCCAGTGGTATGTAAAAAGCATCCATTACACTCTTGGAGTGGTTGGTATTAATTAGGAAAGGCATCCAGCCATAGAAACCTTGCCAAATCAGATAGGAATCTAGTGCAGCCCCCCCCCCCCCCCCCAGCTTACCAGTTTTCAGTCAAACCGTCCAACCCATGCCAGCATGGAAAGCAGACATTAATGATGATGATGATGTGTGTCTCCTTGCCTTGACAACATATGATAGTTGTATGTATGTGTCATTCATTTCCAGTCTTCCAGGAAAGCATATTTAGCCTGTAGGGAAATATTTTCTTGCTTGGAAACAGGTGAGGGTTGGTGACAGAAGGGCATCCAGCCATAGAAACTCTGATCCATGAAAGCACAGAGAAGTAAGTATTAAAAGAGCAAGAACAATGAATGATATTACAGCCTGATGCAGATAATTAGTATTGGAGCAATGTTGTTGTTGTTTAGATGCAAGTGTGCATTGCTTAAACAGATCTGTGACCAAAGGTATTCTAACCCTGGCCAGCTTTTTCAATGAGACATTGTGCATCTAAGATGGCAGGGTATGCTTTCATTGCTATATCTAGCAAGTCAGTCTCCATGCAAAGTCTGCCTCAGGGTCCTTCCTATCATCAAACAATCAACTTTCAAGTAAGATGTGATACTTTTGTCAGCCAGACAGACTGAGGCAGTCACATGATTCACTTGCTAGATATAGCAATGAAAGTGCACCCTACCTTCTTGGATGCACAGTGTCTCATTGAGAAATATGGCCCTTGGTCACAGATCTGTTTAATTAATGCACATTTGTGGCGAAACAACAACATTATCTGCATCAAGCTATAACATCATTCATTGTTTTTTTTTTCCCATACTTTCATGGATCAGATAAAGTTGTGGTAGATTTCCTATGACTGGATACTCTTCCTGATTCTTAGTAAGGTAATAATCTCCCCATGGTTGCAAATAAATGACATTAATTTACAATAATCACGTCAACACACACACATCACATCTTATACTTGGTGTATTTTCACCTATTTAGTGAAGGTGCACGACTCAGTGGTTAGAGTATCGAGCTTACAAATGAGAGGTTGTGAGTTCAATTACCGGACTGGGCTGTGTTGTGTTCTTGAGCAAGACACTTTATTCCTTGTTGCTCCAGTTCACTCAGCTGTAGAAATGACTTGCAACATCTCTGGTGCTAAGCTGTATCAGCCCCTTTGCCTTTCCCTTGGATAACATCGGTGACATGGAGAGGGGATGCTGGTATGCAAGGGCAACTGCTAGTCTTCCATAAACAACCTTGTGCCTCGGAGGGGGAACTTTCTAGGTGTAATCCCATGGTCATTCTTGACCGAAGGGGGGTCCTTCTTTTTTACACCTCGTACTTTGTCTTACAGCAAGAAATTTTCTTCATTACAAAATACAGTGAATGGCTTTCTTATAGCTTTGAATATACCTCAAGAGCTTATTTGAACTGATACATATTGCTGTTAAGCACTTCATTTTCGTGTGTGTGTGTGTGTGTGTATATGACAGGTTTTTTTTTTCCCAGTTTTTGTCTATTGAATCTAATCTCCAGGTCCAGGGCTAAAGTAGAAGACAACTAGCTTCAGATGCCATGCCAAAGGACTGAACCCGGAACCATGTTGTTCGGAAGCAAACTTCTTAATCACTGTCATCTATGCTTTGGAAGCAAATGCAGAACAGTTGGCAAAAAATAAAATCTGGCCTTAAAATAATCTGAACCGCAAAAGAAATGCGAGACGTGTGTAACTGTGAAATATGTTTTAATTCCATTATGTCAGAGATAAATTTTGATAAATCTCAAAGTCAATTTCTTGGATGCACTTTGACCACAGTCTATGGGTTGTTGTCATGTGTTCTGGCAATGGGTGGACCCACCACATTGAGATTGTAGGCTGTGACATGTTCAATACCGTGTATGCCCTCTCTGGGTGTTCAAAACGACCATACACCATTGGTACATGGAAGTTCATGAGGCAGTTCACAAAAGCCATTGGCACCTGTGCCCATACCCTGAAGAAAGCTGCCTCCAGTTCCACATCAGTTGTCAGCCGTCTCTAGATTTCATCCCACAGGTGTTCAATTGGGCTCAAATCTGGGCTGAGAGCTGGCCATGGCATGGTTCTGATGTTGTGCTGATGCAGAAAGTCCATGGTGACCCTGGCCATGTGGGAGGAAGCATTTTCCTGCTGGCTATGGTGTTGTGTGAAGAAGAGCACGATGTGAGGTCTTAGGTTCTGGTCATTGTAGCACTGTGCTGTGATGCCATTCCCTCTGCCTGCACCAACATTTTGAAATACATGGGGCCCCAATTCTGAATCAGGCCTATAGCACCTGAAACCATGCGGGCATGATCTGCAGTGCTGTTGTATCACTGTTGCAGGCAAATAGATGGCGCTCACATGGACATTGTAAGCTTTCACAACAACCAGGGCATGCTGCCCTGCTTGCAATCAGCCAATAGCTTGTTCTTTCTATGCTACTGACAGTCAAGTCGTACCTGATGTGTCCAAATTACAAATGCCAGGAATGCAGTTCAAGTTGATTTTTATACCCATAACCTCCACGAGATGCACATGTATTTTGGTTTTCATGACAATTGTTTGCAACTTCCACCCACGACATTCAACACAGTTGCGTTTTGGTGACTCATTTCAGGGAAAGTTAAAAGGTAACCTGCAATTTGGGTCTCAGCCTTAAACCAGCATGTCTTGGAATATTTACACTTACATCCCCAAAATAAATTTTCAGAATTTACCATATAAAGATGACATTTGAAAAAAAAATCATGTTTCTTTTGTGGTTCAGTGTAGCTTTTGAATTTTTTTTAAGAAAACAAAAAAAGCATATAACACCTTTTTTCTTTAAAAAAAAAATTTTAGGAAAATAATTTTACATAAAAAGTAACTTCTGCATGTAATATCTACAATTTTTTTTTAAGGTCTTTTCTCTTTTTGTGCCAGCAAATACAGTGTGTTTGTACATATATTTTTCCTTTCTTGCATTTTTAGTCTTGACAAACGTACAACTGTTGATCGCCGTGCCGGACGAGATAATCGCTTTTCTCTCCGAGGTGGTGGTCGTGGAGGAAATAATCTAGCCAGTGGCAGTCTAGGGGCAGCATTGCTGAGTGCAGCAGTTAGTGGTGGTGCAGCTGGATTAACTGGTCCCGGTGGTGGTGGTGGTGTTGGTAACAATGCTGCTGCAGCTGCAGCAGGCAGCAGCAATCACTGGTTTGCATCGAAAGCTAAAGAGTTAGACATGAGGTAAAAATATTTTCTAATCACTTAATGTAATAATCATTACATTGATAACAATCTGGAATATACTTCCCAATAAAACATGTGTATTTTAAGAATTAACCTTTTACCTACGAGAACTTGGAGTATATTTTGCTGCAAGATTATTTAATTGGAACTGAGATAAAAATGTTAAAACAGGTTTTCAGCTCTGGGACTTTAAAACAACTTGAGATCTACTGATAGAGCTTTGATACAACTTATTAGATAATTGCAGTTTCTGACCACACTACAGAACATCTGCCCTTTCATAGCATCTAATTGAATGTAAATTTTTTTTTTGTTTTAACTATTTTATCTCTAAATAATTTGCCAATCATCTTGTACTAGTGTCCATTATATTTTGAGGAAGAAATGTGACAACAGGTGCTCTTTAAATGTAATTAGTGATGGCCACCTGGACAGTATTTGGTTTAAGTCATGGGTGAGCTTGCTTGCTGGTGATGTCTAATCTCAGTAGCTAATTTTTTTCAGCTATTTTGTTTTGTTCTCAGAACAGTAGAGAACTGAAGGAGAGTGGAATGAGGGAAAGAGTAATTTCCTAAAAAATCTTATTCAGTGTCTTTTCCCAGGGTGGTGTGAATGTAGTAACTAAAAGTAGCTGTTGAAAGTCAGTCTTGGTCACTAATTTGGTGAAGGTGTTTTGACATTTTGCAATGTCTTCATATTCTGACTGAAAAGAAATTGCTTTTAAAGCAGATCTTTTATCCTAAACAAAAGTTTGCTGGAGATAAATGACAAAGGAATTTACTAAACAAGCCTTCAGCAACAGGAAAAATGGTACTAAAGGTAATGATAATAATGTAGATACATATTTTACAAACAGCTATGAAATACTCAATCCAAAAGTTTAATATATCTTAATATTTTTATATTTATAGATTCCAACCAACTTTTAGAGGAAGAAGAGAAATCAGCAGACATTTCCGTTCTTTCACAAAGTAATTCCTTCTCATAAAAGATAAAAAATAATAAATTAACATAAAGACAGTTGAAAATTTTATTCAGAACCCCGCAAGAAAAGCTGCAGGAAAAATCCATTCTTTGTAAATAATCATAAATTTCATTCTTGATCTTTTAAGTAAAATTCATCAATTTCACAAATTTCTTTCCTTCTGTTTACAGTCTTTTTTTTTTTTTTAATTAACTCAAAGAATTGAAAGTATTTTAATGCAATCAAAATTAATTTACGAAAATATATTTACAAAAATATATATTTAATATATCTTAAATGGAAGTTGACAAACATCTGCATGTCTTAGAAGTCATCTTGGTAAATAAGAGATTGGGAAGGTCTTGTCTGTAAATGAGAAGCGATACCAGGGTGCAAGGTGGGGCAAGTAAAGACACAACTGGACAACCTAACAGGGCCATAGCAGTAAAATCATGGGTGGGAGAGGTAGGGGATGGTTTATTTCAGGTCGTTTTTATCTCTGAAAACACTGAATGTTGATAATGGAATGTCTCTGATCATAAATGCTACTAATTCACACTACCAACAGCATAAAAGGGAGCTACACACACGTGTGTCAGGCAATTATCAATGAGAATTACAGGACAACTGCAGTTGAAGCAGTCATCAGAAATGTTGCATAACTTAAAGGAACAAGAGATCAGTTCGTTTGTTCAATATTCATTTATCCATACGAGCATGGGTTAGATGAGTAATTATTTGAGGCAAGATTTTACAATCTTCAAGTAAGAGATTTCATTCCACAAATTTTTGAAAGGGAGGGGGGGGCTGGTGATAATGTCAACTTTATCAGCTTTGTTTGAGCAGTGACAAATGTGGGACATCGACATTCACATACACACCCACATATATCATCATCATCGTTTAACATCAAGTCTTCCATGCATGCATGGGTGGCTCCTGTCAACTGTCCTACCCGTGCATGCATGGAAGACTGGACATTAAATGATGATGTATATATATATATATATATATATATATGCATGCTTCCTGTACTTTCTGTCAACCAAATACAGTAATGAAGCTTTGGTCAGCCTGAAGCTATATCAGAAAAACACTCAAGGTACCATGTGCTGGGATTGAACCTGAAACCATACAGCTCCAAAGCAAACTACTTAACTACACAGCCATGCTACCTAATAAATAATGGTTTCAAATTTTAGCACAAGGCCAGCAATTCTGAGTGGGTGGGGATAAGTTAATTATATCAACCTTGGTTTCCAACTGGAAATTATTTTGTCGACCCCGAAAGGAGGAAAAGCAAAGGAATTTGAACTCAGAACCTAAGGGACAACGAAATGTGCTGGCAAAGCATTTTGCCCACTGGGCTATCCATTTTGTCAGCTTTTACTGCCTCAATAATAATAATCCTTTCCACTGGAAAGGATTAGGCTTCAAATTTGGGGGAAGGGATTAAGTTGATTACATTGACCCCAGTGTGTAAACTGGTACTTATTTAATCGACCCTGAAAGAATGAAAGGCAAAGTTGACCTCAGCAGGATTTGAACTCAGAACATAGTGACGGGGGAAATACCGCTAAGCATTTCGTCCAGCATGCTAACAATTCTGCCAGCTTGCTGCCTTTTTGGCATTGATAATAATAATAATAATAATAGAAGTTGTATAAAAGTGTAGTGAAGTTAAAAAAAAATTTCTTTTTTAAATATCGATATTTGATCCTTTATCCACAGCCATAAGATTATAATTAATTGAAATTATTCAAAGTCTTCAATTTTATAAAGAAATATTTATTTCCTTTAAGGACTTCAAGAGAGATTTCTTAGCTTCAAAATGATTATGAAGATATGAAAGCATTGTCTGTTCTGCTACTAACCACCCCAACAAATAGTGACCCATCTCAGACTCTGTATCCCTGTTGGAAGGCTTGTACATTTGGTACTTGGACCTCTATGTAAAGTCCCCCCCCCACACACACACCATTTTCATTGCATACAGTCACATGCATAATATTAACATATCGATACACATCCCATCTGAGTTAATTGAGGGAGTTGTAAAGATTCTCAACAAAAAGGAGCTGGAGCCAGGGAAAGGAGCTGAAACCAATAACAGCTAAAAACACTGTCTTAATTATTCCAATGGAATGAATGACTAACAATCATAAAACCGAAGTAATAAAAAATACTTTGAAATCTTTATGAAATTACCATCAACAGGATTCCATCATCATCCAACATTTCAATATTGTGGACGGGTGGTGGTAGCGGTGATGTTGATTTTTATGCTGTTTTGAAGGTGGTGAGAGGAATGTGTAGTGTTGTGAAGCAGTGACAGATGACGTCCAACAACAAAATAAATATTATGGTAGTCATAGCAATTACGTAGTGACTGATGCTGCTGCCTATCTCCAGCCAACTGCCAAAGTCTTGTACCAGGAAGAAAAATTGCTGTAAAAAAAGAAAAGAAAAAAAAAACGAATAAAGATATATATATATATATATATATATATATCATCATCATCTAACGTCTGTTTTCCATGCTGGCATGGGTTTGACAGTTTGACTGAAACTGGTAAGCTAGGGAGTTGCACCAGGTTCCAGCGTTGATGTGGTTTCTACAGCTGGATGCCCTTCCTAATGCCAACCATTCTACAGAGTATGTTGGGTGCCATTTACATGACAACGGCCACGGCTACGATTTCACTTGGCTTGATGGCAGATTTTAATTCTGAACTTATGAAAACAAGAGATTTGTACTACAGAGCCAGAAGCAGTTTCAGCCAGGTTGGTATCAAACGGGTTAAGAATTGTTTCTCTATTATATATTTTAACACTTTTGTTACCATATTTCTGTTGTGATGCTCTGTGTTTCTTTCAATTACTTTAAATATAACAAGGAATTTAGTAAAATAACTTAGTTATTATTAAGCTTGTGTTAGGAACATAAATTGTGATTAAGGTTTGGTGGAAGACTTTAATTCAAAACTTATGAAAACAAGACATTTGTACTACAGAACCAGAGCTGGCTTAGTAATGAAAGGGTTAACAGCTCTCTTTCTTTCTTTCTCTCACCTATGTCCATTTCTTGTTATTTGGACATCAGTTATTACCAGTTTAGTGAAAGAAATTGATATTAGTCATTACAGAATGTATTAGGAAGGGCATCCAATTGTAGAAAATCATGCCAAATCAGACTGGAGTCTGGTGCTGGCTCCTGGCTTGTCAGCCCTGGTCAAACTGTCCAACCCAGGCCAGCATGGACAGTGGATGTTAAGTGATGATGATGACTCTACATTACTGTATTGACTAAACCATTGGCGGCTGTCATTACACACCACTGGCCACAATGCACTTCCTTGCATTGTTGCAGCCTTCAAATGATACCACCCCACAGGCTAGGTGGACAGGCCAGCAACACTCTTGAACAGAACACCAATGCTTCACAGGAATACCCATGTACAGCTGAGTGAAATGAAGTGTTTTGCTCAAGGACCCCAATCCATTGCCAGTCATGGGATTGAAACCACAATCTTCTGATCCTGAATGCAACCTCCTAATTGACAGCCATACACTTTAACATGAAACTCAACACAGAGACACATGATACAGATTTCATTAGTAGGACCGAAGAACAGAATACTTTGAAATGATGTTTGTTGTGGCAAAACTGTGCAGAAGACACTTTGGGTCCAAACTGCTGGATCAGAACTTAAGGTTTCAGGTGAGATCAGAGCAAAACTGTTGTGAAGTAACCAGCAACTGATGCTAGCATGCAGTACTAAACCTTTGAGGTGAGGTGGAAGTTGAAACCCTTCTTTATTTACTTTATTTTCACCTTATTTCTAGTTTATCTTTTATTTGTTTCAGTTATTAGGCAGTGGTCATGCTGGGGCACTGCCTTGAATAATTTTTAGTCAAATGTATGACACATGACAGTGAAACATGGGCTGTGACAGCTGAGGACATGCGTAAGCTTGTAAGGAATGAAGCTAGTATGCTCCACTGGATGTGTAATGTCAGTATGTATACACAACAGAGTGTAAGCACCCTGATAGAAAAGTTGGACATAAGAAGCATTAGATGTGGTGCGCAAGAGAGATGACTGCATTGATATGGTCATGTGTTGCATATGGATGAGGACAGCTGTGTGAAGAAGTGTGACACCTGAACAGTAGAGGGAAACTGGAAGAGGTAGACTCAGGGAGACCTAGGATGAGGTGGTGAAGCAGAACCGTTGAACGTTGGGCCTCACCAAGGTGATGACAGGTGACTGAGACCTTTGTGGATAAGCTGTGTTTGAGAAAACCAGTCAAGCCAAATGAGACCGTAGCCTTTTGCCAGTGCAGTACAACCAACCCATTTTAGAGTACCCTGCAATCATTGGGCAGAGGCAAGTGAAGTCATGGTTGATAACAGTACCGCTTGATTGACGCCCGTGCCGGTGGCATGTAAAAAGCACCATTGGTGTGGTCATTGTTAGTATTGCCTGACTGACTCCCATGCTAGTGGCACGCAAAAAGCACCATTCAAGTGTGGTTGATGCTAGTACTGCCTGACTGGCCCTTATGCTGGTGGCAAGTAAAAAGCACCCACTACACTCTCGGAGTGGTTGGCATTAGGAATGGCATCCAGCTGTAGAAACTTTGCCAGATCAGATTGGAGCCTGGTACAGCCTTCTGGCTTGCCAGCCCCCTCAGTCAAACCGTCCAACCCATGCCAGCATGGAAAGTGGAAGTTAAATGATGACAACAATGATGATGATGAATTGACTCCAGTACTTTTTAAACCTGAAACTTATTCTATCTTTTGTTGAACTGCAAAGTTACAGGGATGTAAACACACCAACACAGTATCTGTGTTTGTCCCTCACCATTGTTTGACAACTGAAGGTACATGTGCTTGTGTGTATATATGGATATATAGCTGACAGTTTTCACCTACCAAATCCACTCACAAGGCTTTGGTTGACTTGAGGCTATAACAGAAACCATTTGCCCAACGTGTCACATAGTGGGATGGAACCCAGAGCCTTGTGGTTGAGAAGCAAGCTTCTTACCATACAGCCACACATTTGCCGTCTACAAAAACAGAAAAATGATGACATTGCCAATCTGGATTTGATCCCGTGGTACTCCAGCTGATTTCTTAACCACTGATTGGTTTTATTGATTTGATAAACATTTGGTCCCACTTCTAATATAATTATCAAACAGTAACTTACCAATCCCATCACATCCGAGATAATTAAGACATTCAAAAATAAGATACTTTTCGACGTATTGGTGCTGATGCAGAGAGTGTCCAGAGCACAGATCACAATGAAGAATGGTAAAGCAACCTGAAATCAGAGAGAAAAACGTTCTTTTATTATCAGAATCCTAAAGCAATTCTCTGTTAGAGACGTCTAGAAGACAGGATTGTTAGTATTCTTTTACTTGTTTCAGTCATTTGACTCCGGGCCATGCTGGAGCATCGCCTTTAGTCAAACAAACCGACCCCAGGACTTATTCTATCAGTCTTTTTTGCTGAACCGCTAAGTTACAGGAACATAAACACACCAACATTGGTTGTCAAGCGATGAGGGGGGGGGGGGCGCAACAGACACAAACACACACATATATGACGGGTTCCTTTCAGTTTCCATCTACCAAATCCACTCACAAGGCTTTGGTCGATCCGAGGCTATAGTAGAAGACACTTGCCCAAGGTGGCATGCTGTGGGACCGAACCCAGAACCATGTAGTTGGGAAACAAGCCACTTACCACACAGCCACTCCTGCGCCTATTGGAAAAAATAGCTTGTAGTTTTTAGTTACTTCCCATACATTCTGAGTTCGAATCCCTGAAAGGTCAACTTTACCTTTCATCCTTCCAAGGTCAATAAATTAAAAGCAGCAACCAGTTATTGGTATTGACCAATCTATTCGGTCTTCCTGAAATAATGTGTTGCCAATGTTGGAAATTATGATGTTAGTATTATCCCACTAATCCCACATGGTGGAGAAAAACTTGCAGTAGAGAGGAAGATAGGGCAAGACTACTTCCAGATTACTGCAAGTAACGTTCGAGAAGGTCAGAACTGTGGCTGATGAGAAACATAAACAAAGGAAAGACTTGTTGTTGTGACCCCTGTCCATCTGACCAAGCTTTTACATATTTACTGCAAGAGCGTCACAGCCCGTTTGAGGATTGGTTTACATTGCCACTCAAGGGCTTGCCATTCTTCCTCATAATCTTCAGACATGAAGGACCATCATCCTCATCATCCCACTTGAGGGAGGAGAAGACAACCAAGAGTGAACATCACCACACAAAAGACATAATACTTTTGATTCACTACTTTGTCAGAGAAGGAAGGGTAACACCCACTAGAACTTTTTTACAGGGCAATGGAAAGGGGTGGAGAGATAGAGAGGAAGTCATCTGTAAACTGGAGACCTGGCCTGAATGTTTGTTATAGAATGGACCCTGTTAGACATACCACAAATGATGGTGGTGTTATTTTATTTTTTTTCAGTTCTCTGCAGGAAGGAGCAATGCCAGTGGCGCTTTTTACCTTGTTTCAGTCATTAGGCAGTGGCCATGCTGGGGCACTGTCTTGAATAATTTTTAGTCGAATGAATTGACTCCAGTACTTTTTAAACCTGAAACTTATTCTATCTTTTACTGAACTGCTAAGTTATGGGGATGTAAACACACCAACACAGTATCTGTCTATGTCTCTCACCACTGTTTGATGACCAAAGGCACACGTGTGTGTGTGTGTATGTATGACCTATGTGATGCTGTTAATGATGCTCTTGAATTATTACAAGTCAACAGGAGGGGGCACAAGACAAGAGTAGAGAAGTTTCCAGGGGGATACGATGCCTTGGGAAGGAAGGAGCAAGTACAGTGGTTACTGCAGGGTCAGGACAGGGAGTGGGGACAGACAAGGGGGTTGAGAATGCTTGGGTAGAGTTGGTATAAACCTAGCCAACCTTGAGGAGTGGAGGCCATTGTTCTTGAGCAAAACACTTCGTTCCCCCTTTGCTCCATCCTACTCAACTGTAAACAAGTTGTAGCAGTAGTTGGGAAGTTAACTCTGCAATGGACTGTCATCCCATCCAGGGGTGGGGAGTGTTGTAATCTTAGCAGCCACTTATAAATGCCATGGAAGCCAGCTTAAACTCTGGCCTTATGAAAAGAAGAAAAAAGTTTCACTCATAAAGCACTTTGATTGACCTAAGACTAGTTTCATCAGTCATTGTCTTAAGTTCTAAACTGACTAGAATCAATGCTAAATGGTGTTGATTCAAGCAAATACAAACCACTCCCTCTTCTACTCTCTACAGAAATTGGTCACCTCTCATCATCATCGTTGTCACTGTCATCATTTAATGTCCATTTTCCATGCTGGCTGGCATGAGTTCGAAGGTATAACAGGAGGTGGCCAGCTGGAGAGCTGTGCCAGACCCCACTGCCTGCCCTTCCTAATGCCAAACACTTTACAGAGTGAACTGGGAGCTTTTTATGTGGCATCAGTACTGACAGGACCAGCAAGTACCTTGCAAAATAGATTCCTCAACTGGGAAGGGGTGGGGAAGGGTTTTGTGCCAGGTGATGAGAGATTAAAAGTATAGAGAGATAGAGATAGGTGTCTTGCTACAGAAGAGATACATGGATGCTCCAGCTGGGGAAGAGAGGAGAGTGAAAAAATAGATTTAATATCATCTCACCTTCAGCAGTAAGAGAGTTCCCATAGAGAAAGGATGGAACACCGTAAGGAAACAATAAACTGAAGCAGGATCAAAGCTGAAAAGAAAGAGAGAAAAAAGAAAGAACAAAAATAAGACTTTGGTAGTTGGAAGATTGACCGGAAGAAATGCGACTGGGGATTGACTGGAGGAAATGCGACTGGGGACTGACTGGAGGAAATGCGACTGGGGACTGACTGGAGGAAATGCGACTGGGGACTGATTGGAGGAAATGCGACTGGGGATTGACTGGAGGAAATGCGACTGGGGATTGACTGGAAGAAATGCGACTGGGGATTGACTGGAGGAAATGTGACTGGGGATTGACTGGAGGAAACGTGACTGGAAGAAATGTGACTGGAGATTGACTGGAGGAAATGCGACTGGGGATTGATTGAAAGAAATGCGACTGGAGATTGACTGGAGGAAACGTGACTGGAGATTGACTGGGGATTGACTGGAGGAAATGCGATTGGGGATTGACTGGAGGAAATGCGACTGGGGATTGACTGGAGGAAATGCGACTGGGGATTGTCTGGAGGAAATGCGACTGAGGATTGACTGGAGGAAATGCGATTGGGGATTGGCTGGAGACTGACTGGAGGAAACGTGACTAGAAGAAATGTGACTGGAGATTGACTGGAAAAAATGTAACTGGAGATTGACTGGAAGAAATGTTACTGGAGATTGATTAGAATAAATGTGACAGAAGATTGATTGGAATAAATGTTAATGAAGAGAGAGAGAAGCATTAGAAATAGCATCTTCTTAATGAAATTCAGCCACAGAAGGACGTTAGATGTGTGGTTGAGTACAGGAGGGAATTTCAAGACCCACAAGTGAAGCTGCATTCAAATATCAGTTCATCGACTCAGACCCTGGGTGGATTTGCACTTTAAGTATTTACTTTTAATTCTCTCTTTTCTAAGTCAGTTGTTGCAACGTTCCTACCATTTCTGTCATGCCACCACACATTTACTGATGCTACCACTGCTCTTTCTCCTCCTTGTTGTTGATGCCTACTGCTCAATATTCAGAAGAATAATTATTTCTAAGTGTGGATGAAATTTATATTTGGCCTTTAACTCTCTTGTCCACCCATACATTTATCACCATCATCATATTTGATGCCTTTTCTATGCTGGTGGCATGGGTGGATTGGTTTAACAGGATATGATGAGTCAATGTCCACTTTAATGTGGTTTTGTATGGCTGAATGCCCTTCCTAACACCAACTGCTTTAGAGTGTTTTGGGTGCTTTTTATGTTGCACCAGCACCAACAGGGTCATCAAGGACCTTGCAAGACAAAACCCTCTCAACTGGGAAGGAGGGGGAGTAGTATTGAGGGGGTATGCCTTTGTTAAAGGAATGGAGAAACAGACGTAGGTGTCTTGCTGTAGATACATGGAGACCTCAGTTGGAAAAGAGAGGAGTTAGAGAGTAAGATAAAGAGAGCAACAGTGAGGGAGAGATGGAGAGGAAGAGAGAGAGAGCGAGAGGATGGTGAAAGTGTGTTGGAACATGCACTTGAGAGACATGGGGCAGGAGGTGAGAATAGGTGAAGAGATAGAAAGGCTTGGGCAACATGAGTGACTGTGGCAAATTGTGGAAGGAAATATATAAGATTCTTTATAGTGTAGAATCCTAAAGAATGTGAACACACAACCATTCTTACAAAACTTTAAAAAAAGGCAAGAAATTTCATTACAAGACATTTAATATGGAATAACGAATGGCCATGGACATTAAGAAGTTAAAACAATGTTCTGGAAAGAAATAGCCCCTGCACAAGAAGCATAAAATAAAAAAGGGTGAATAAGCTTACCTGTTTATACTGGCAATGTTACCTGTTCCAAAAAATGCTGTATACATGAAAAATATCTGAAGAAATTAAGAAATCATAACCAAGATATGGCAATATGGTTGGTTGTATAAGTTACTGTCTTGTGAATTAGTGATGGGAATTGAAAAGACATAAATATTTCTTTACTATAAGAACCAATGCCTCTAGACAAGTAGTTCTTAACTGCAGATCCCAGGGCCGCATGTGGCCCTTGAACATCCTTCTGGCAGCCCCCAACAGGTTTCCCTCTATAAATATAAGATTTTTCTTTAATTGACTCATGTTTTACTTTTTTGGTATGAGCCTCTAAAAAAAAAAAATCCAGGTTTTGGATCTGGTCTGGATATTTGAGAACCCCTGCTCTAGATGGTCTCTCAATCTGCTAGAAATAGTTGTCTAATCTCCCTCAAATTGTGAGTCATTGTGTATACCCTCTCACTATCAATTGAAAACCAGTGTTGGTTTGTTTATGTTCCCATATCTTTGCAGTTTGGCAAAACGAGACCCAATGAATAAGTACTGGACTTTAAAACAATAAGTTCTGGGGTCAATTTATTTGACTAAACCCTTCAAGGTGATGCTCCAACATGGCCACAGTCCAGTGACTGAAAGAAGATATAAGACAAAACAAATGAGAAAAGATACAAAAAAATAGGCCCTTCGGGTGTCTTCTTTTGAAATTCGAATGTAATTGTTCTCTTCTTGGAGTTCAGAGCCAAAATGTAATGTTCTCACCTGAAAAGATTTAAAAATTTTAAAAACTTGTAGAGGAAAAACAAAATATTAAAAGAAAAAAGGAAAACAAAATAAAAAAAGAAAAACCAGAAAAGGAATAAAAAATTTAATCCTGATTAGAGTAAAAATTAGAGCAAAAAATTTAGTTTTCTTTGCTAGTTTATACAATAAAAGACTGTAAAATAGATATTTTCTAAATATAAGAAGGCTATTTTAATTTATGTTCAAAAAGTCCATTCTGCTGAGTGGTTGGTGTTAGGAAGGGCATCTACCTGTAAAAATCTTGCCAAAACAGTTACAAAACTCTGGTGTATGCTTCTGCCTGGCTGGCTCTTGCCTGGTGCAGGCTTCTGCCTGGCTGTCTCAGCATGGAGGGCAGATATTAAACAGTGATGATGAGGAGGATATATTTATAAGGAGAAACACAGATCTACCCACAAAATGTATGTGTGTATCATCATCGTTTAATGTCTGTTTTCCATGCTGGCATGGATTGCATGGTTCGACTGGGGTCTGGAAAGCCAGGAGGCTGCACCAAACTGGATGCCCTTCCTAACGCCAACCACTCCGAGAGTGTAGCGGGTGCTTTCTATGTGCCAACAGCATGGGAGCCAGTCAAGGTGGTGCTGGCATTGGCCATGTTTGGATGGTGATTTTTACGTGCCACCAGCACAGAAGCCAGTCAGGGCAAGGGAGCTGGCATCGACCACATTCGGATGGTGCTTTTTACATGCCACCAGCATGGGGACCACAACTACAATTTCCATTTGATGTTGATGTACTCGACTCAATAGGTCTCCTCAAGCACGGCATGTTGCCCTACGATCCAAGGGTACTTTTGAGTTGGCTGGTTATGTGACACTGGTGTAGGTACAGCTATATATATATATATATATATATATATATATATACATACACACACACATGCATGCTATACTGGTGCCACATAAAATGCATCCAGTACACTCTGCAAAGTGGTTGGCATTAGGAAAGGCATCCAGCTATAGAAACCATGGTAAAATAGACAATTGGAGACTGGTGCAGCTCTCTGGCAGGCCAGCTCCAGTCATGGAAAATGGATGTTAAATGATGATGATGATACACACACACACAGAAGCTGACAGACCACCCTCTGGGTGGTTTTCTGCTAATCGTTAAAAGATGTCCAACACGAGTAAACCGAGAATAAAAATGGGTGTTGGAAGACTCTGATGTGTTAGAAAGGAGCAGTTGGACTGATCTGAACATGTGATGCATTTGGAGGATAAGATTTGGGTCAAGTGCCAAGCAATGCAAGTAGAAGAAACTTGTAGAAGATGGAAAACATGAACAATGTGGGAAGATGCACGGTGTTATCTCCTAGCTTTGAGACTGTGCTGATCATCATTGTTAACTATCCACCTTCCAGGCTGGCAGAGGTGGGATGGTTTGACAGGAGCTGGCCAGGCAGAAGCCTGCACCAAACTTCTGTGACTGTTTTGGCAGGATTTTTACAACTGGATGCCCTTCCTAACACCAATCACCCTGCAGAGTGGACAAGCACAGGAGAGGTCAGTTTTGGCAAGGTTTTTACAGCTAGATGCCCTTCTAAACACCAACCACTTTACAGTGTGGGCTGGGTGCTTTTGAGTGGCACCTGCACTGACAGGGTCAACAAGTACCTTGCATGACAGAAAAATCTTTTGAGAGGGAGGAGGAATTGGAGACAGAGAAACAGCAACATGTCTTGCTGTAGAGGGGTTACAAGGTTACCTGACCGGAGAGAGAGAGAGAAAGAGATCAGGAATGAAGACAGGAACAGGTGTGTTACTGCAAAAGAGATGATTACCTGGCCAGTTTGAACATAAAACAGGTGGAATATCTGGGCTGCTAGACATGGCTAGTTCAAATGCTAGACTGTTAAGGAATAAGTGTGAAATATCTGAAGCAATACTTACATCATCCAGTTGGAAGTGCAGTGAAGGGGTGACAATACTTTCCAGCCACACCCAGAAGAAAAGTGAACAACAAAAAGAAAGAATGAAAAGACATTCGTGACTGGAAAGAGTTAAGGAGACTTTTACATTGGTTTTCAAATTTTGGCACAAGGCCAGCAAGTTCGAAGGGAAGGGATAAGTCAATTACGTGAGCCTGTGTTCAACTGGTCTTTATTTTATCAATCCTGAATGGTTGAAAGGCTAAATCGACCTTGGTGAAATTTGAACTCAGAATGTAGTAAAGACAAATGAAATGTTGCTAAGCATTGTGTGCAGCATGCTAACGGTTCTGCCAGCTGGTCACCTTGGGAGAGTTTTACATTAAGAAGACATCTAACAATTGGGTTTATCTAATGCTTATGAAGCTGATGTTAACCCATTGCCTGCCATGAGCCCCATTTAGGGATCTGCTAAAAACAGTCTCACTTCCGGTTGTTTTTTGATTTTTTTTTTTGATTTTTCCAGTTTCAGCTAATGAGCTGTGGCCATGCTGGGGCACCACCATTTAGTTTGTTGTATTTAAAGTGAATTGCTTATGCACATTGCATTTGCAGAGGTGTGTTTAACAATATTTAGTTGTTAAAGTTTGTCATTATTAGCTCTGGCTAATCTAGAGGACATTTTAGGTCATAAATCGCAATTTTTGAACCACAAAAATATTGTATTGACTGTTATGAAAACGTTTTCTTTTTTTCATACACATTCGCATTTGATACTATAGTTTCAAAAAAATTAAAATGTTTATTATTGCAATTGAATAGAAAAGGATAAATGTGCTTTTTTCTAGCAATCCCCATTTGGAATTAGACTCTGAACAGCTTAAAGGGTTTCTATTTGGTGCTATTTCTTTTCTTAATTCAAAGTTCATTTCCAAAATTTTGTTTACATTGATCTTAAATTCATTGCTTTATCATTTTGTATCAATTTTTATTTTATATCCTGCAATATTTTATGAGCAGTAGTGTTGTTGGTTATAAGCTTCTGGCAGGAGCCAGTCTTTGGCAGTGGCCAATCTCTACTTCACTGCAATTCCAATGGCAAGAATTACAAAACAAGGTGCCATGCAGTGGGACTGAACCCAAAACCTGCATCTATTACATATTGTTTTTTCTCTTTTACTTATTTCAGTCATTTGACTGTGGCTATGCAGGAGCACCACCTTTTCACTGTAAGCCCAGTACTTCTATCAGTCTCTTTTACATATACACACACGTGTGTGTGCATGTACACACACACACATGCACCACGACGGGCTTCTTTCAGTTTCCACCTACCAAATCCACTCACAAGGCTTTTGTTGGCCTGAGGATGTAGCAGAAGACACTTGCCCAAGGTGCCACGCAGTAGGATCGAACCCGGAACTGTGTGGTTGGGAAGCAAGCTTCTTACCATACAGCCACGCCTGCATCTATTATATATACATGTATGTTTTAGTAAAGCCCCCAATCCGCATCAGGACAATTACCCCTAGGACAATAACCTTCCCCCCCCAAATATATTAAGAAGTTTTAAATCATCATCTGTTGCCTCAGGGGCAATTGTCCTTGCAGGGTTATTGGGGGGTAAATGTCCAAGACTCGCCCAATCATAACATTAGAAATATGGTGACAAAAGAGTTAATTGAAAAGGATACGATGTGCTCATCAATGTATATAATGTGTACAAGGATAGGAGGATGGAGTGAAGACGCTCAATAACAAGCTGGCTGCTGAAGAGTGGCAAAACAAATGTGGAACCTTTCAAAGACAAAACAAAGAAGCATGGTGAATTAATAGCGTCAAATGGTAAACTTGTAATTAGTGTTTTAAATAATGAATACATATCTCGTTAATTAAAGTACAAAGTGACTATGAACTAATTATGCAAAATCTTTATTAAAAATACAGTAAACATGACATGTCTGGTATTTTCTTACCTAAAAATTGTTGCTTATAATAATGTCTAATATATTCTTTTCTACTTTAAGCACAAAGCCCAAAATTTTGGGGGAGGGGGCCAATCGATTAGATTGACCTCAGTATGCAATTGGTACTTAATTTATCAACCCCGAAAGGTTGAAAGGCAAAGTCAACTTCAGAGGAATTTGAACTTAGAGCGTAAAGACAGATGAAATACCGCCAAGCATTTTGCCTGGCGTGTTAACGTTTCTGCCAGCTCACCACCTTAATGTCTAATGTATTGTTAAGTTAAAGAGAGGGAGCACGAAGCAGTGACAAGTGAAACTGTAATGCTATTATCAGTCTGAATATGCTTGATTCATGTTTGAAATGGGGAATAAGTTACTTACCGCATTTTGTCAAAGAGAATATATCTCGCTTGTTGACAAATGGTGTATATATGTAAAAAGTATCATTCGAGTGTGGTCGATGCCAGTGCCACCTGACTGGCCCCCGTGCCAGTGGCAAGTAAAAAGCACTCACTACACTCTCAGAGTGGTTGGCATTAGGAAGGGCATCCAATTATAGAAACCAGATCAGATTGGAGCAAGGTGTAGCTTCCTGGTTTGCCACTCCTCAGTCAAACTGCCCAACCCATGCCAGCTTGGAAAGCAGATGTTAAATGATGATGATGACAACACCTAGATCAGCCTGCAGCACTACCTACCTACACTGTGAGATGTTAACATTTCAGAGTAATTGTCTCCTCATTGGTCACTAAGCAGATGGCACTGCGAGCTGAATTAAGAGATTACCTCTCTTATACTTTACTTAAGGTGAGCTGCTGTATAGTGCTGCCAGCAACCATACGATGACTGGAAAAGCATAAAAGAGGTTATCTCTTAATTCAGCTTGCAGTGCTGTCTCCTCAGTAGATATATTCTCTGTGGCAAAATACAATGACTAGCTTGTTACCCAGTTCAAATGTGCCTCAATCATGTTCAGACTGATAATAACATTGCAATCTTGTTAAGTATCCTGTTATAATGATTTCAAATTTTTACCACAAGGCAGCTTGGGGGAGGTGGGGATGAGTCGATTACATCAACCCCAGTATTCAACTGGTACTTATTTTATCAACCCCGAAAGGATGAAAGGCAAAGTCGGCCTCAGTGGAATTAGAACTCAGAATGTAGTGACGGGCAAAATGCCACTAAGCATTTCATCCACCATGCTAACGATTCTGCCAGCTCGCTGCCTTAGTGTCCAGTTATAATGATTTCGTTTTTTGTTGTAATTATTTCAAGTAATTAGCACAAGGCTACAGATTTGTAGAAGCATGTGGTTGTCTAAATCTACCCCCAGTGCATAACTGGTTAATTAGTTAACTAGTTCAAGAGAATTTGCTGTGTCAATGTGTCACTGCATCTACCATTTGTTAGTGATTCCCTACTCCGCTTGGGCGATGATGCCTCTGTAACACACAGACAACTGTACCCCAACCTATGAGTCAGCTTGGGTAGTTATTGTTGGTGAGGGTTTTATGAAGTCAGAGAGCAAATCCTACATTATCTTTTAGTCACCTTTTATGACATGTAGAGGAAATATCGAGTCTATTCTTTGACATGCCACTCCCCACTCAGTACTAGAGCAATATAAAATAAAGTATTTTGTTCAAGAACACAACACACTACCTAGTATGGGAATCGAATCTACAACTTGGCCATCATATGTGCAACACCCTAACCACTAGGCCACATGCCTTCCCTAGTTAACTCATTGATGAATATTAACAAAAGTCAGTGAAACAGAACCAGTGTGTGTGTTGTTATTGGCAATATGACCCTCCCAAAACACAAATGACATCTGCTTCAACACATGATTTTACAAGAATTTTGTAAAAATAAAATAGATATATATTTTTTTCTTACCTAATAATAGCCAACTTATGCATTGGTTAATTGGTTGTAATCCTTGATTAACTGCAAGATTATTAGCAGTTGAATGCACAATATAGACAGCTAATCCAATTAAGAAAACCTTCAAAAGAAATACAAAGAAAACATCATTAATTTAATGAATGTCTAAAATAAATATTTTAATTATATACTCAAATGTAGATTTTTAAAGACAATTTTAGGGGGGCAGTACTCGTTTCATAGATATTTAACTCCATCAAGATGAAATATGATAATTTTTTTCTAAAATTAGAGCTAATCTTTACTCACAAATACAAAGGTAGTCTTCCATCGTATAACACTGTTATACTCCACTGAGTGGAGTATAACATTATAAGGTAACACATCATTGAGTGAAGCTTAACATTTAACACAACCGAGTGGGGTATAACATTGTAAGGTAATACATCACTAAGTGGAGTATGACACTGTATGGTAGATTACTGAGTGGAGTATAACTTGTAAGGTAACATCTTTGAGTGGAATATAATACTGTAAGATAACAACTCTGAATGAAGAGAAAACACTCAACACAACAGTCTGAAGTTTAAGTGTAAGATATTACCTTTGAAAGGGGGAATAAAAATACTTGTTTAATCGCAAGTCAACCTTGACTTCCAGCTAACTCATGATCAAAGTTATTCCAACTGTGACCACCCACTTTCCTTATGAGTATGTAGGACAATTTTGATGTCTCTTCCATATTTAAGACAGTCGAGTGTGGTTTGAGGGAAATGTGGCTGTGACTTCCAGCAGGTCAAATGACATGGAAGCTCCCTTGTTATAGAATTGGTAGATTAGGGATGGTGACTGTTGCAACATTAGACTCTACTCCACCTCATGGAAGACCAATACACACACACACCTTTTGTTTCTGTTATTACTACAAATCATCCCCATTATCACTTTCACTTCTATAAAGTATCACTCATCAATCTTCAGTCAACCTCACTGTCGCGAAACTGTATAAGCATTAAATGAAGTCACACTGCTGCCAAGATCAGTGTTTCTAATTAACTAAAACTGAGCTAAAGTAGATTCTATGTTCTTACAGCTCATTATTCATCATCATCATCGTTGTTTAACGTCCACTTTCCATGCTGGCATGGGTTGGACGGTTTGACTGAGGACTAGCGAGCCAGAAGGCTGCACCAGGCTCCAATCTGATCTGGCAAAGTTTCTACAGGTGGAATCCCTTCCTAATGCCAACCACTCTGAGAGTGTAGTGGGTGCTTTTACATGCCACTGGCACAAGGGCCAGTCAGGCAGTACTGGCAACAACCACGCTCAAAAGGTGTTTTTTATGTGCTACCTGCACAGGAGCCAGTCCAGCGGCACTGGCAATGACCACGCTCAAATGTTGTTTTTCACGTGCCACCAGCACATGTGCCAGTAAGGCAATGTTGGCAATGATCACGCTTGAATGGTGCTTTTTATGTACCACTGGCACGAGAGCCAGTCAGCGGCCCAGGCAAAGATCAATTTCTGATTCCAATCAATGGTTACCTGGAAAAGTCCAAACTTCCTTGTTTTCATTAAAGACTCTCTTGGAAACATTCTACAAAATATAAATATAAGAGTATCAATTCTATATTTAAGAGATGAGCAATTATGTACATTACTTAATTTACATTATTTACATTTGACGGATATTTGTCCTCATCTTACTTTAAATATAACAAAGAATTTAGTAAAATAACTTAGTTATCATTAAGCTAGTGTTAGGAACATAAATTGTGACTAAGGTTTGGTGGAAGATTTTAATTCAGAACTTTTGAAAACAAGACATTTGTATTCAGAGCCAGAAGTGGTTTCAGCCAGGTTGGTATTGAAAGGGTTAAGCAACTGTTCTGACTGTTCTTGTATAACCCGTCTACCTAGTTAGCTCTGATTCAGCAGACCTATGATAAATGAGTTTCCAGCCATGACCATTCTGTCTTTTGTCTAGGCATAATATATCAAAGACAACACTATTTAATGTTTACTTCTTTATTTTAAAGGCAGTAATGTGTTATTTGAGCTACTATTTTTAGCAGATCAAGTAACCATGTAGAAACACCATCATTGGTACAATGATCATTTTGTTGTTATTTAGTTCCTTGAAGATGGTAATCTGGCAGAACTGTTAGCATGCCAGAGAAAATGCTTAGCAAGATTTCTTCTAGTTTTCCATTCTGAGTTGAAATTCTAATGAGGTTGCCTTTAACTCCTTTCATTGTTGTTGAAATAACGAACCAGTCATTAAATATAGGGATTGATGTAACTGACTCCCACCACCTCGAAAATTGCTGAACTTGTGTCAAAATTTGAAACCAGTATTTTTTAGTTCTTTGTCAATAATGATGGCATAGATCTATGACCAAAGCAATCCAACTATGACCATCTAGTTTTTTGATTCTGGACACTACATTCAGGGCTACATTATCCTTAATGACCTTCTTTTGTAAAGCATGGAACAGTTTAACTCTTTCATTAACATATTTCTCATGAAATACACCACCTGTGTATTGAAAATAATTAAGAATTTCAATGTATTTCATGAAATAACTAATGTTTTTGGTGTTTGAGTTTAACTTGAAAAAATATTCTTTGTTAAAATTAAATTAAATTTAAATTAAACACATCCATCACAATTTTAATAAGTAAATGGTATGTAGTAGTTGTTTCTAGCAAACTGATCAACCACATACAGGCTCCCTCAATGCTTCACTATTCTCATTGTGAATAAAGTAGGAGCAGTACTGAAGATTTAGTATTTCAATCAGTATATTTGGACTGTGTGAGCTTGACAAAGCCCATTCCTCATCTACAAGCTATACTTATGGTAACTATTCCTAACAGTTCAAGTGACCACACAGAGACTTCCCTTGTTGGTTTGCCATTTGGTACACTGTTCACTCAGCCAGCTATGTCCCCAAAACACCAAAACACAAAAACAGAAAACAGACTTACTTATGTAGACTGTATGACCCCAAGAAAATAGCTATAACTCCAGCTGCTACCCTGAAATATTCAAATTGAAGACAATGCAAACAGTAATGTCTGGAATATCATGGTGCATTTGCTTTATTCACAGTTCATACTGTCTACTAAATGCACATAACAAAATAGTTCTTCTAATCATGCTAATTCATATATACCTACACCCACACATCCACACGAACATATAACAATGGTTTAGAAAATTGTTGATTTGATGTCAAGAAATTTAACAAATTCTAGCAAGATTCAGAAAAATCTCCAAGCTCACTTAGTGAAGGTGAGACAAAGTCTGTAGAGGGAATGGCTTAGTCCCTTAATCATTGTATTTCTAATGAAATTCAGCATCTTGCCATCGTTCTCTCCACTGTGTTAACATCTGTTCTTCCATGCTGCCATGGTACAGATGGAATTTGTTGGTGAAGATTTTTCTATGGCTGGATGCCCTTCCTGTCACCAACCTTCACCTGTTTCCAAGCAAGGAAATATTTCCCTATGGACTGACATATTTCTCACAGAAGACTTGAAAGGAACAACCTCACTTCTATGAAGATGACAATAATACTCATTTACAACTATCACATGATATCTAGACAAGGGTACAAACACACATACACATATATACATATACGCAATACATGATGGGCTTCTTTCAGTTTCCTTCTTGCAAATCTACAAGCAAGGCTTTGTTTGGTCCAAGGCTATAGTAGAAGACATTTGCCCAAGGTGCCACACAGTGAGACTAAACCCAGAATCGTGACTGGGAAGCAAGCTTCTTAACCACACAGCTATGTCCCTCAGTAATGTTGTTGGGATTTTAAGTTGAATCCTAAATGGATCCCATAGGGGTGGGCTGTTTTCATTCCATTCTTCATACGAAGGTTTTTCTCCTCCTCCTCCTCCATTGTTTTCCTGCATGTGATATCACCTGAACCAGCTTATACAGCCATTAGAAACAACAACCAAATAAGTTCAACCAACACATCACACACACATAAATATATATAGTTATGTCTATTACATACATCAGGCCATCAAACAAGAGTAAATCAGCTGGGCTTTAATAGGTTTTGGGGGCTCGTTAGTAGCAATTATAGTTATTAACAGTTTTCATCAAGACATACAACCGGATGCAATCATCAATAATGGACAAAATAGAGTTTGGTAATAGAATATGTGATACTTACACTAATTTGTAATTTCTATCTTTGTTTACTGTTGGCAGGAGAGGGAAAACGGCAAGCGCTAGGCAGGAAATAACCCAGCCTAAAATTGGAAGCTGCAAAAAATTTTTAAAATGTGACATATTTCTTATCATCACCGTTTAACGTCTGTTTTCCATGCTGGCATGGGTTCGAAGGTTTGACTGGGGACTGGCAAGGCAGGAGGCCACACCAGGTCCCAATCTGTTTTACAAATTATTTCCTTATTTTGGAAGTATTGCATGGTACCTTGGGCAAGTGTCTTCCACTATAGCCTCGGGTTGACCAAAGCCTTGTAGATGGAAACTTAAAGAAGCCTGTCGTATATATATATATGTGTGTGTGTGTGTGTATTTGTTCCCCCACTATTGCTTGAAACCAATGTTGGTGTGTTTACGTCCCCGTAACTTAGCAGTTCGGCAACAGAGACCAATAGAATAAGTACTAGGCTTACAAAGAATAAGCACTGGGGTCGGTTTGTTTGACTAAAGGCGGTACTCCAGCATGGCCACAGTCAAATGACTGAAACAAGTAAAAGAATACAACATTTTGCTTCTCTTTTCTCCAATTGTTTATATCTCTATTCATACTTGAACCGCTCACCACCTGGCACAAAGCCATCTCCCTCAATATCACTGCCCCTCATCTGTCTCAGCTGAAGGATCCTTGACTGATGAAGACATTCAGTATTCTTTCAGTTTCATGTTAAATTGATAATATACATATATACAACTTGACATAAAAACAGCCACTGGCACTCCTCATAGCCATCAAGAGGCCCAAGCACTGGCAACAGATCTATTACTCGGATACAAGTTGACAACGCGTGTATATATATATATATATATAGCCCCGAGCTGACCGGAGCTTTGTGATTGAATTCGGTAGGTGGAAGTTACTGCCGTGTGTGTATATGTGCGTGTAGGTGCTTGTGCCTCTCCGAAAGAGAGAGAGGATATATATATATATATATATATTGGTGCAGCTTTCGGGCTCCCCAGACCCCAGTTGAACCGTCCAACCCATGCTAGCATGGAAAACGGATGCTAAATGATGATGATGATGATGATGAAATAAGAAAATGGAGAAACAATTTAGTTGGTTCATCAGCTTTCGGATATTAGAATGTTGAATTATTTATTCATTTAACAAAATGAGAACCTTAATAGCATACATATATACCTTATAATTCAATACATATACATATAGACATACATGGCTGTATAAACCTTTTCCATTCCATGTTTCTGGAAGAAGAAAAACAGTGAACTAAATGAATATGTCCATGCTACTTTTACAATTTGAAAAAGTTTGAGAAAAAATGGAAAACAAAGGATGCATGCATGCATACATACATACATGCATGCATACACACACACACACACACATATGGCTGTGCGGTAAGAAGTTTGTTTCCTAACCACATAGCTCCAGGTTCAGTCCTATTACATGGTATCTTGGGCAAATGTCTTCAACTATAGCCTCAGGCCAATCAAAGTCTTGAGTGGATTTAGCACACAAAAACTGAAAGAAGCCTGCTGTATGTGTGTGTGTGTGTCTATCTCTCACTACTGGTGTTGGTTTGTTTGCAGCCCTGTAACTTGATAGTTTGGCAAAAGAGACCAATAAAATAAGTAATGGGTTCGATTTGTTTGACAAAAATTTCCTCAAGGACTGGAACAACAACTGGAACAAGGAAAAGAATAAAAGACTGTCACTTGTATGACAGTGATGCTCACTTGCAACCATCCTATAATGCCATGGCAAACAAACACATACACACATGGGATTCCACATAGTTTCTGTCAATGAAATCCACTGACAAAGCTTTGGCCGGCCTGGGGCTTGAGCAGAAGAGACTAGCCTTAGATGCCATGCATCTGAAACTGTGTGCTTGCAAAATGAGCTCGTTAACCAGCACACAGCTGTGCCTGCACCTACACACAAGGCAGCTGTAAATTACTATTACAACTTGAAAAATTCAGAGAAACAAGAAAACGAGAATAACTCAGCGGGTTGGTGCAACCAATGGAGCCCAAGTGGAAGTGTTCGGAAGTTTCTTTAACAAATTGACTAACAAAGAAGAGATGCTGAACCAGTGTGTGTGTGTTTATTATTATTGGTGTCATGACCCTCCCAAGTCAACAACTTTGTTTCAACACACAAATTCACATCCAAAATCTCACAAACCAAATACAGAAACTCTGCTGAGTTTTCCATTTTTACCCACCAAATTTTTCAAATTGTAAAAGTAACATATGGACACTCTGCATATTCATTGTTTTGCTTCTCACAGAAACATGAAATGGAAAAGGTTTTTTTTGGTTTTCGAAACAACAACAACAGTTGACCCCCCCCCCCCAAAAAAAAAAACCTAAAGTTATTCTGTAGTGAATGTAGCTGACCTTATTGTAATGCCAGTTAAAGGAAAGTGGTGCCCACAGTGCCATCAAGATGAGACCAATAGCGATTGCTTTCCTCTCAAAGAAGCTGTAGACCTGTGGAATATAAACAAGGACAGTACCAATAATTAATCAATGATTTGTTATGATGTAGTGGAAATATCATGTTTATCTTATCAATACATTAAACCAGTTGAGCCCTAAGTCAATAAGAGAGCCTGTATGTGGTTGCTTGAACAGTTAGAAATAGCAGTCAAATCTTCATAAATTACAAGATTACAGTCATAAAAAGGGAGAGACACATTGGATGATATAGTCCTAGGTGCACAAAGCACAAGGACAGGATGATCACGGGTGTAATGCAGCCAAATCTAAAAAAACCATACCTCACTATATATTAACCTTTAGCACACTGCATTTTCCTGTCACTACCCTGTTACTACTGGGGAGAAAATTCATACAGTGACATGATGCACTTACAGTGTGCTAAAGGATAAAAGTATGGAATGCTTTGGGGAATTGTAGTGTTAAATACAATGTATGGAGAAAGATGGAAGGGCCAAGGCTGGAATGCTTTGGCTCATAGATCTATTAACCTGGTGTTCAACAGCAAACACTTTAAATGATACATCAAAGGTTTCTTATATTCTTCTCTGCTAAAAATAGTCTTTGGTACAAGTCAGGAAATATTGCAGTCTTAAAAAGAAGTAAAGTTGCTTCC
The DNA here is from genome assembly GCF_006345805.1 of Octopus sinensis. Lineage (NCBI taxonomy): Eukaryota > Metazoa > Mollusca > Cephalopoda > Octopoda > Octopodidae > Octopus > Octopus sinensis. The sequence goes on from NC_043013.1 coordinate 25,698,206, forward strand.
CAACCACATGTTTCTGAGTTCAGTCCCACTGTGTGACACCTTGGGCAAGTGCCTTCCACTATAGCCCCAGGATGGTCAAAGCTTTGTTAATGGATTTGGTAGACAGAAACTAAAAGAAGGATGTATATATCATCATTTAATGTCTGTTGTCCATGCTGTCATGGGTTGCATGGTTTGACCAGGGCTGACAAGCTGGAAGGCTGTACCAGACTCCAGTCTGATTTGGCATAGTTTGTGTGGTTGGATGCCCTTCCTAACACCAACCACTCTGAGAATGAAATAGGTGCTTTTATGTGCCAACGGCACAGATGCCATTTGTGTGACACAGGTATCTGCCATTAGTGCAATTTTAGTTGGCTTGAAGGGTCTTCTCAAGCACAACATAATGCCAAAGGACTCGGTCATTGCCTCCACGAGGCCAAACACTCGAAAGGAGCTCGACCACTGATGTTGGCATGCTTATGTTCCTCTACTTAGCAGTTTGGCAAAAGAGATTGGTAGAGTAAGTACAAAACTTAAAACAATAAGTACAGGGGTCGATTCATTCAACTAAAAAATCCTTCAAGATGATGCCCCAGCATGGGCTGCAATCTAATGAATGAAAACAAGATAAAATTAAAAACAAAGGTATCAAATTCTTACCAAAATCTCCAACCCTATAAAAGTAACAATCAATTCCAGTCCAACTGAGTGGAGAATATGATTTTCATAAGCAGCCTTGACAGCAGCAAATACAATATCTTTCCTGGAAAAATAAAGAGCAATATGAATCATATGTAAGGAGAGGTTCTGGGTAGCTTGCTAGAAATGTAAGGACACTGGACTTCAGTGACTCTAGTCCTGAGTTCAAATCCCACCTTGGGAGTCATATTCAGTTTTTATCTCCTGAGGTTTAGAAAATTGAAGCACCAATAATATACTGCAGCTGATTTTCTCAGCTGTACTCATTCCCTGTGAAAATTGGCCCCGTTTTTAATGGGAAGAAAGCATTAAATTACTGATGGGGAAAATGATGGATGTTAAAGAAAAAGACAAGAAACAAACAATGGGTTTAGAACACACACACTCACAAATACTTAGTGCTTTCAGTTCTATTGAATATTTACATCAATTGGATACTACAATATATTAAGCAGTATCTTTTATCTTTTACTTGCTTCAGTTATTAGACTGCTGGGCAACAGTCTTGAAGAATGTTTAGACAAATGAATCAATCCAAGTACTTATTAAGTTTTTTAAGCTTGGAATTTATTGTATCAGTTCCTTCTGCCAAACTGCTTTTTTACAGGGATGTAAACATACCAACACTGACCGTCAGGTGGTGGTGGGGCACAAACAAACACATGGGCTTCTTTCAGTTTTCATCTACCAAATCCTCTCACAAGGCTTTGGTTGGCCCAAGGCTATAGTAGAAGACACTTGCCCAAGGTGCCATGCAGTGGGACTGAACCTGGAATCATGTGGTTGGGATGTAAACTTCTTACCACACAGCCACGCCTTGTATAACTTGGAATGAAATGATTAGGTGAAGGTGTTTGAACACCTGCATCCAATCACAATAATGATGCAAAAAACACTTACCTGTGAATAACACTTCTCCACATTAGAACTGGTAAAAGCAAGTACATGTAATACATGAGAGGTGATGATGTCACTGTAAAGAAAACAGAACAAACCATTGTTATTTCTCCATTGTTTTTTTTTTTCATTTCACATTTGTATTGTTAGTGTGTGTGATGTAGTGACATGCATGCCTTTGGTAATTGTGTTAGAGACATGAATGAAGTAGTTCCAAGTTAGAAACAAATCCTGGTTCTATCTTCAATAAGATAGAATTAAATAAATCTGTCCATGAGAAAGTATTATCTTGTAATAAAAAGCACTCGGGCAGGTATCACATAAGAAGCACCTGCACTGGTGCCATATTAAAAGCACCTGTGCTAGTACTTGGTATACTCTGTAAATTGGTTGGTGTTAGGAAGGGTATCCTGTTGTAAAAACCATGCCAAAACAGGTAACTAGGGCCTGGTGTAACTCCCTGGCTGGCAAGCTCCTATCAAACTGTTCAACCCATACAGATGACAGATGTTTGATGATGATGATGGTACTCTAGCATTAGATTTAGGGGCAACATAGTCAAGTCATCATCATCGTTTAACATTTGTTTTCCATGCTGGCATGGGTGGGATGGTCTGACTGAGGTCTGGAGAACCAGTGGCTGCACCAGGCTCCAATCTGATCTGGCAAGGATTCTACAGCTGGTTGCCCTTCCTAATGCCAACCACTCCGAGAGTGGGTACTTTTTACATGCCACCAGCACAGGAGCCAGTCAGGTGGGCCTGGCATTGATCACATTTGGATAGTGCTTTTTATGTGCCACCAACACAGGGGCTGGTCAAGGGGTACTGGCATCGGCCATATTCAGTTGGTGCTTTTTACGTGCCACCAGCATGAGAGCCAGTCCGTGGTACTAGCATTAGCCATGTTTGGATGGTGCTTTTTATGTGCCACTGGCACAGGAATCAGTTAGGTGGACTTGGCATGGTTAAAGTATTAGGTTGACTTGGGAGCTCACACATAATTTTCTTCTGTTCCTAGGCAAAACATTTTACTTAGAAATCAATACGTAAGTATTAGATCAATCAAGTTCAAACTTAGGTTAAAGTCAATAATCACCAAGCTACAGAGCCATTGGGTCTGAACTCTGGATCTGGTTATAGGCTGCATACTGATTGGAAATAATCTATTAGTCATCATGACATCCACTGGGAATAGAATATCTATTTTGGTCAAATAGCATTCTCACTACAATGTAATACAGTAATCTCTCGCCAAATCGCGGTTCATCTATTGTGGTTTATTATTTAAGCTTACATCAATTCGTGGTTTTGTTTTGCATTTATAATAAAATAACTATATACAAATTATAAAAGTAATAATAAAAAATATACAGTACTGTTTCTATTTTGTGGATTTTAACCTAACGTGCGGGGGAGGGGTGTGTGGAACATAACACCTGCAATAGTCAAGGCATTACTGTAATAATAATCCTTTCTACTCTACGTACAAGGCCTGAAATTTTTTGTTTGTTGGGGGACTAGTCAATTACATCGACCCCAGTGTGCAACTGGTACTTAATTCATCAACCCTGAAAGGATGAAAAGCAAAGTCAACCTTGGCGGAATTTGAACTCAGAAGTAAAGACAGACAAAACATCGCTAAGAATTTTACTTGGCGTGCTAATGTTTCTGCCAGCTCGCTGCCTTAATAATAATAATAATAATAATATAGTAATAATGGCAGTGGATTGGTAGAAACGACAGAGCATATTTTGTCATACTTTTATAGTCTGAGATTGATTCTTATTGAGGTTCACTTTGCTTTTCAATCTCCTGGAATTGGTAAAAGTATCAGCCAAGAATAACAATGGATAGAATTGATTTCCTCATCCTAAAGTGTGCAACCTTATGCTTAACTGAAGAATCGTTGAGAAAGAATTTATCCATATAGAATAACAAGGAGAACATACTATAACATTACTTTGAAATGGTGAAAATGTTTTAATAAAATATATTAAAAGCCCTCTTGTCTTGGGGGAGCCTAGAATTTTTCGGAATCTGCTTTAAGAAACACTGTTATATCTTTTATGTTTTACTGGTTTCAGTCAATAGACTGTGGCCATGCTGGGGCACCACTTTGAAGAATTTTTAGTTGAATGAATCTACCAGAGTACTTATTCTATTGGTCTGTTTTGCCAAACTGCTAAGTTACAGAGATGTAAACACACCAACACCGGTTGATAGAATAAGTACCAGTTGAATGCTGGGGTTGATGTAATCGACTTACCCCTCCCCCCAAATTACTGGCCCAGTGCAAAAAATTTTGAAACCAGTATTTAATGGAAGCATTTGGCGTTTTGTCCTCCACAACAGATACAAAAATAACAGAAGAGAAAAAAAACAAAAGCTAACTTACCAAAGAGGAAACCAATAATAACACATATGATTACAAGAATACTAATGTCGATGAAATTCTTCATTGGCCACCAACGCAAGTTCATAATATGCATTTGGAAACTTGTCGTCATCAAACCAGAATGCTTTTGTAACAAAAGGCAGATGACAAAAAACATCCAGCCAACAAAACTGAAAAACACACTCGTACTGAAATAGAAAAGTTGTAACAAGCTGTTAACGAAACGGTTCAAATACAAGAATAGATTTTGTTGTCTTGTGGCATAAAATAGTAAAATCATAAAAAGGAGGCCGATGCTGGTGTCAGGTCAATAGCACCTGTGCCAGTGGCATGTAAAAAACATCCACTACACTCCCAGAGTGGTTGGCATTAGGAAGGACATCCAGCCATAAAAACCTTGCCAAATCAGATCAGAATGTGGGGCAGACTCCCACCCCTCACCTCCGTTTACCAGTTTTCAAGTTAGACCATCCAACCCATGCCAGCATGGAAAGCGGACGTTACAAAACATGATGATGATGAAATGAAAATTATGAAATGATAAAAGAAATGAAAAACATAAAGTGAGAGGTCACAGCTCTGTGATTATGGAGATGTGGTGAGAATGTCAGAGGAAAGAATTGCCAGATGGATTCTTCAAGCCAACCAGCATGTGACCTAGGGTTAGGACTAAAAACAAGATAGTCACTGTAGTGAGATTGCAACCGTGGCCTATGTCAGTGCAGCATAACCGGCAGTGGCACATAAAAAGCACCCACTAAACTTTTGGAGTGGTTGGCATTAGGAACGGCATCCAACTGTAGAAACCTTGCCAGATCAGATCCGAGCCTGGTACAGCCTTCTGGCTTGTCAGTCCTCAGTCAAACCGTCCAACCCATGCCAGCATGGAAAGCAGATGTTAAACAACGGTGATGATGATGATGACAGTTGGTCATGACTGGGATTCTAGCCAGAAAGTGTAATGATAGTTGCTTCTTGTAGGAGCCAATGGAAGAGGTGCCTAAAGACTTGTTAAGTGAATGAGAGATGACAATATTCCTTACATATTGGACAGTGGTCAATCAAATGTATTTGAGATCAGAGGGCAAAAATGAGGTGAACTGATGTGTTATGTAAACTATTCGAAACATTATAAACACTGATTTAGAGGGAAAAAAAATAATGGAAAAACTCCTCAAGAAGCCAGATGATGGGGTTTGAACCAGTAATCTCTCACTCGGTAAGTTGCTGCTTTACAGATTCTACCAGATGAATCAATTTGTGATCTTTTTTCCTTTCACAGAAGATTGGAAACAAATCACAAAATTATTTACATTTGACGGATATTTATCCTCATCATTGTTGTTGTTAACACAATGTTTCAGCTGATATACCCTCCAGTCTTCATCAGGTGTCTTGGGGAAATTTCGAACCTGGATTCTCATTCTTAAAGTATTTTTCGATGTTATTATTACTATTATTATTCAGGTCACTGTGTGTGTGTGTGTGTGTAGATAAGTTTCTTTCAGATTCTGTCTAGCAAATCCATTCATGTGGCTTTGATTGGCCCATGGCTATAGTAGTAGACACTTGCCCAAGGTGCCATGCAGTGGGACTGAACCTGAAAGCATGTGGTTCTCAACTACAGACCACAGTTTTGCACTTAAGCCACAGCTTTCTGATGTTATTGGCTCTGTGTAGATCTAATATTTGTGTAATTTTGGTTTTTGGGGGCACATTTTTATGAAGTTCAAATTGAGGCTTCTTCTGAATTGCTTGGCAGCAACAATTCCGAGACAACACATCTGGACTAAAATGAAGATGAGGAGTACTTTTGAAAGTAATTTTTGAAAAATAATAAATCCTCATAAACCTGGGCAAGGCTGGGTCCTGTTCCTGGTTACTTGTGTAACTTTATGGTTAGGTGAATACACACACACACTGTAATATATGCATATTTAGGTATAAGGGGCAGAGTGGGGAAAGGGAGAAGGGAAATAGAGGAGGGAAAGAGAGAGAGAGAAAACTTACCCCAATAACATTCTGTTATATGTTTGATAATACTGCAGCCCTTTCAAACTGAGATCTATTAATCTTTTCCCTTCTACAATCTGAAAGAGAGAATAAAGTATGTCATATTTTTCCAAAAAAAAAAAAAAAAAAACCCCTTCAAATGAAGATGGCAGGCAGTACCCTTGACTCCCTGCTTTAGAATCATGAATTTAAATTCCATCAAAGTCAACTTTGTCTTTCATCCTTCAGAGGTTGATTAAAATAGTACCAGTTATGCATTGGGGTCTATGTAATTGATTCCATCCTCCCTTCAAATTTAAGTGATTTTTAAAATATCAAATATTAAATATATATGATAGCATTATTATAAAAGAGTGATAGCAGTTATTTACTTCCACTTTGAGTACAATATTTGAATAACATGGCAGCAACACACTTGTTACTATCGTATTTTAGCCTCTAAACGCTTGGCACAAAGCCACCTCCCTCAATACTGCATTCCTAATCTGTTGACAGGGGTCAAGTCTTGCAAGTTATCAGGTGACCTCACTAGTGCTGGTGCAGCATACAAAGAAAGAAATAAAAAAAAAACACCCAGCACACTCTATAAAGCTGTTGGTCTTAGGGAGGACATCCAGCCATGCAAACCATGCCAAAGCAGGTATTGGAGTTCAATGCAATCCCTTGGCTTTTTCGATACTGTTGAACCATCCAACCGATGTAAGCATGGAATATAGATGTTAAATGATCGCATGGTTCACACATTTGCTTCCCAATTGTATGGCTTCAGCTTTAATCCCACTGCAAGGCATCTTGAGTAATTGTCTTCTACTTTAGCACCCCCACCCCCGAACCTTGTGGTTGAATTTGAATATGGAAACCGAAAGAAGCTCATCATATATTGTGTTATCCCATAAATAATGCAGTTTTTTTTTAATACTTTTATTTTTCAAAATTAAGCTAAAGTTCTTTCTCAATCTAAAATATACTATCCTTCATTTTTGACAATGCTCTTCCATCTATCTGATAGACTTGAAAAGCCTCTCTTCCAAAATTCACTTATCTGTGATGAAAAATGCTCCTCCAGTACCGTCCAAATGATTTTGAAGTCTGTAGAATAAATGATAATCAGATGGGGCAATGTCAGGCAAATATGGTGGGTGGGGCATCATTTCCCATTCAAACTGCTCCAGCCTTTGAAATGTCATCCTTACTGTATGTGGCCAAGCATTATCCTGATGGAAGAACACTGTTCATCTTGAAACTAAAAATGGTCATTTTTCTTCTAGCACTTACTTAAGCTGCTCGCAGTAGATCTCCTTTGTTATTATTTAGCTTGGGTTTAAAAGTTCAAAGTGGACTAAACCTTTCATATCCCACCAAGCAGAGAACACCTTACGTGGGTGAAGACATTCTTTAGCCTGGGGTGCTGGTGTTTCTCCTTTCCCTACACACTGTCTTTGGTGCTTGACATTTTTATAGAGAACACATTTCTCATCACCAGTCACTATTCGGTCCGAAAAAAAGGTTCATTTGCGATATGTGACAGCAAAGAAGAGCACACATTCAGTCTCTGCACACAATTAGACTCAGAAAGTTTGTGAGGAATCCACTGACCCAATTTGCCGACTTTACCAATGGCACACAAGTGTCGATGGCTGGTTGAATGACCAAATCCAAACTTCTCTGTTAGTTCCTTAACAGTTACAATGGGATTTTGTTCCACAAGGGTCTGCAGGATGTCCTTGTCGAGCTCTACAGATCTTCCAGGACAAGGCTCGTCTTCTAGGCTGTCATTTCTGGAACCACCGTTGACCCTGGCTTATGCTTACTGTCTGACCCCCATATACTGCATTAATATTCCTTGCACTTTCCGTTGTGTTGTTGACTTTATTGAACTCATAAAGCAAAATATGCCGAATATGCTTCATTGCCACTTCCATTATAGCTTTGAAAAAATACCTGTTCAAATCAAATTGCATTCTTCAAAACTTGCACTAAGAATAAATACAAAGTAAAATTACAACCTGCTTTCATTTTAGTTCATGCAATTGAAAAAATCCGCATAATTTATGGGATGACCCAATATGTATATGTGTGTATGTGTATATGAGTGAGTTCATATTTCCTAGAGTATTCATTTGCTGATTGTAAAAGCCATTGTTTGCAACAATGGCTTATTGACATGTCATGACATTGTGTGATCTCTGTAAACAAAAGGCTCATTCATCCAGTGTTGCTTGTTCCCAGTTCCACATGCAAAACATGTTCAAGCTGTTTCATCTTTTATAGACTGGGAGATCATTAGTTCCCTTAGAAACATGTGAAGGTGGGTGAGAGGTAAGGCATCTGGTTGCAGAAAATTCTGCCCCAACAGACCCTTATCTCATTCATGCAAGCATGGAAAAGTAGACACTGAAAAAAAAAGAAAAGAAATTACGAAGAGGAAAATGTGTTTTATTAGAAAGAAATCAAAATAACTTACTGCTTCTTCATATTGGCCAGCATAGATAAGATTCTGAATATGTTGAATTTTCTCGGCCTGAAATGTAAAGAATATTTTTCATAGGAAGTCACATTCTGATTTTACATAAACCACATTAAACACTCTCATCCTATTCTTCTATTCTTTTTTTACTTGTTTCGGTCATTTGACTGCGGCCATGCTGGAGCAACACCTTTAGTCGAACAAATCAGTCCCAGGACTTATTCTTTGTAAGCCTAGTACTTATTCTATCAATCTCTTTTGCCAAACCATTAAGTTATGGGGATGTAAACACACCAACATCGGTTGTCAAGCAATGTGTGTGTGGGGGAAGCAAAAACACAAAAAAATTCATACATTCATGTATATATATATAAGACCTCTTACTCTACCTCCCCAACTAAGTCTCTTGCTGCCTGCAGTCACAAGTCGGGGTGCCATAAGAGATAATTGTATTCAGCCTTGGTAAAGGAATCCACTATCCTGTAGAAATCATTTTCCACCATGACCTCCGCAGCTACCTGCAGAGGCCAATCCAGGCTTTCAGTGTAGGACAGGACCTCCTCCTCCTGACCTTCCAGATTCCTCACAAAGTTCTCTACGGTCCCTGCCTTAAGAAAGATAATAAATTCCTCATTTATTATACTGGGAGGGGCCACAGTTTCCTCCATCGGTGGCACAATTCCCACCGACAAGGTTTCAGGACATGCCGGCAGTGTACTGCTAACTGCCGGCACAGTCCCATTCTTTTTCTTGTCTTGATACGGGAGGGGGTGGTTCCTCTGCTTTAACCGGAGGATATTCCCTCCCTCTTGCAGCTTCGGGGGTCCTTTGGTGGGCAACCATTGTTGCCCACCTTCTTCCATATTTTTCAGGGAGGCCTCTACCTCCTCAAATGTCTCCATCTCTTCCTCCGGAAGAGGACCCTACTCTTATCTTGTCTTATCTTGTAGTTGTGCTTCACTTGTTCAATAATTCACGACGTTGGTGTATGGCGTCGTGACTCCTAGCAGTGCAAAAAAAAAACACTGACCAATGTATGCGTTGGGAAGCAAGCTTCTTACCACACAGCCACTCTTGCACCTCTATTAGCATCAAAAGTCATAAAGTTCATTGGTTACAACAAGTCTTCCAATCCATCAATAGAACAGCCTGCTTGTGAAATAAACATGCAAGTGGCTGAGAACTCCACAGACAATGTAGTTCTCAGGGAGATTCAGTGTCACACAGAATGTGAAAAAGCTGGTCCTTTGAAATACAAGTACAGCTCATTTTTGCCAGCTGAATGGACTGGAGCAATGAGAAATAAAGTGTCTTGCTCAAGGACACAACAAGCCGCCGGGAATTGAACTCATGACCATACAATTGTGAGCTAACCCCTAAACCAAGCGCATTCTAAAAGAAACATTTATTTATTCCAAAATATTTAATAGTGAAAACCATTAATTACTGAGTAGTATAGTTGTGTAGTTTGTGGGAAATACTTGAATTGCATAAGAGAGAATTAAAAATAAAATTAGAATCCTTAGTGAGAAATTAAAGGTCCTTTGCTCAAGATTCTTCTCCTTCAGTGTAATCCTTCAAATTTCCTGGGATGAAAGAAGGACCAGATTACATGTCACAAATCACTTGTTTCCTACTTCAAAGTCTAGCTAAGTGGTTTTCAACTGGGGTCCACATGGCCCTTAAGAGTCCATATAAGACTTTACATTATTTATATTGGACGGATATGTGTCCCCATCTTGTTTGTTGTTACCACAACATTTTGGCTCATTTACTCTCCAGCCTTCATCAGGTGTACTGGTAGAATTTTGAACCCAACCCTGGGTTCTCATTCTTAAGGTATTTTTTTGCTGATGCTATTATTATTATTTATTCAAGGTACTGTCTGGAATTGAACTCAGAATCTTGGGGTTAGTAGCCCTCGCTGTTAGCCATTATGCTATGTGCCTCTGAGAAATTGTAACAACAAACAAGATGGGGACACATATCCCCCAATGTAAATAATGGACAGAAATCCTCAGAACATATAAGATTTTGTTGTTTATCTGCAATAAATTGGTTATGCTCCTACAATATGCAAAATATTTTAATTATTTTTATACAATTCCTAACATTTAATTATGTGTAACAAGATTTTTTTAAACACGGAATGGTTATTTGAGTCCACCCAAATAAAATAGGAATCAAAGAGTCCATAGGTAAAAAAATGGTTGAGCCATTAGTCTAATTTCTTAAGACATCCAGTTCCTGTCAAACTGTCCAATCTGTGCCAGCGTGGAAGATGATAGACATTAAGTAATGATGATGAAGACTGGACAAGGTAAATAGCCTGAAGGTCAATATGGTCAAATCTATGGCACTGGTGTCCTATAAAATACTCTGATGTATGGCAGTTAATGAAATGAAGACACAACTGAACAATATATGTGAAGTAAAGTACCATTTGTTGTGGATAAAATGAATTGATTTAAACCCTCGTCTAAATATTATTCCCAATCTTTAATTTACTGAGAGGTTAAAACTAATAAGTTCAGAGGTAGTTATCATTGATAATGTGTATAGTTACCTGTATTGAAGAGGTTAATTCACTGAAAGAAATGGAAAGGAAAAAAAAATATTTGAAAATTCCTCAATGAAATCAAGTATACAATATCTACTAAAAGACTTCGTTAAACACTATAACATTAATTTATACTAAGCATCTAACAAGATTTACATTTTCCCTATTTCAATGCACACCCACCTGCACGCATACATGTGTATATATATACATGCATATATATATATATATATATATATATATATATATATATGTACATGTGTATCCATACATATATGAACAGACACATGTATTATATGTATATAGTCCACTTTGCTGAGTGGTTGGTGTAAAAATCCTGCCAAAACAGTCACAGAAGTCTGGTACAGGCTTCAGCCTGGCCGGCTCTTGTGGTACTGTCCCACCCATACTAGCATGGAATACAGACGTTAAATGATGATAATGAATGTTGATCAGCTGTAATGTAAAATGTGTGAAAAATTTCAAACTGAAGTTAATAGCCTAGCAAGGTATCCGCCATCAGTTTGGAATGTTCTCAACGCACACAACAATGATGCCTTTTCTGGAGAAATGGTAAAACCGTTTTTTTTAAATTTCTCTGTCTACAAAGGAACATGTAAGATCTCTCCTAGATGTTGGTGTCATGTAAAAAACACCTGTGCTGGTGCCATGTAGAAAGCACCCAGCACACTCTGCAAGTGGTTGGCATTTGGAAAGGAATTCAGCTGTAGAAATTTTACCTAAGCAGGTAGTAGAGCTTGGCACAGCCTTCTGACCTGGCAAACTGCCCAGAATGGAAAACAGGCGTTAACTCTTTCGTTACCAACCCGGCTGAAACTGGCTCTGGCTCTGTGTACAAATGTCTTGTTTTCATAAGTTTTGAATGAAAATCTTCCACCAAACCTTAGTCACAATTTATGTTCCTAACACTAGCTTAATGATAACTAAGTTATTTTACTAAATTCTTTGTTACATTTAAAATTAATTGAAAGAAACACAGAGCATCTCAACAGAAATACCGTAACAAAAGGGTTAAATGAGGATTATGATGATAGTGTAGAGAAATACAATATATTTTATCTCACCTGAATGGTTTAAATGTCATGGAAAGAGAAGTATTTTGGGCAAGCATCATCTTTACCTAAAATGAAAAACACTGTCATCAGGTAAGAATAGAATAAAAAAGGACAAAATGGGAATTGAAAATGTGGAATGAAAGAAAAGATTTGCTTAGAAGTTTAAACATTCAGAGAACTCTAGTTTGATGATATTGAAATTTGGTAAAGAATAACATGGCAGAATGTTTAATTTGAGAGGGAGAGATGGGAGAGAGGGAGGGGGAAATGAAGCATTTTTTTTTTAGTCTTACAAGATTACATGGCTGTGAACTTTGTAGAGTACCACCAGACAAAGTGGCATAGAGGACGGATAGTTTGCCATACCGGCAGTCTTCATTTCTCAGCAACTATAGGACAGCTAGTCCATAGACAGGGAAAATACAATGGAAACTTAGCTCTGGTCTTGCTGCATCATCATCATCATCATCATAATAGAAAAATATTGATTTTGAATTTTGGCACAAGGCCAATTAGACTGACCTCAGTGCGCAACTGGTATTTATTTGTAGTAAAGATTGTTTACTAACATAACATGGCAGTCCTGGTTTAGGACAGAATAATTGTTCGGCTAGAGGTGGTACTGCCAAATTCCCATTCGAAATATACAGTTTTCGAAGTGATCTATTAAATTAGAAAATTACTATTTGTAAATCTCACAACAAGAGATATTCAGCAACAGTACGTTGGTGTAAAGATTGTTTGCCAACATAACATGGCAGTACTGGTTTAGGACAAATGTTGCTGTAATTTAGCCCCAGGAGACATCGTCTCCAGCTGGCAATACAACACGATCTGTGTCCTTATATTTCGAACAAGGGAATCTAACACCCCAGCTCAGCTCAAAACAATATCTGTGTATTACGATTTCCGGGTTATTTCCCTTCATCAGCACAGAATAATTGTTCGGCTAGAGGTGGTGCTGCCAAATTCTCGTTCAAAATGACAACTAGTCACTGATCTATAAATTAGAAAATTACTATTTGTAAATCTCACAAAGTGAAATATTCAGCAACAGTACTTTGGAGTAAAGATTGTTTGCCAACATAACGTAGCAGTCCTGGTGCTGATGAAAGGAAATAACCCAGAAATCACGATACACAGATATTGTTTTGGGCTGATTCGGGGTGCTAGGATAGAAATCAAACTTACTGTGTACTGGGCAAGGATTTGTTTAGCATTGGTAAGTAGATTCTCTGCTTTATAACCAAGATCACCACTCAGATATTCTAGAGGTAATTTTCCCTGTAACAAAAAAAAAATGATAATTCTTAATGTAATGAACATTAATTTCAAGTATGAAGCATAACTAAAAGATAACAAAAGAAAAATATAACTGTGCATGCATGCATGCACACACACACTTTGAATAAGACTTGACTTGGTTTTTGAAAACCCGTTCACCTCAAGCCAGTGTGATAAAGTGGGCAGACAGTTAGAGATAACACATAATGTGTGTACGTGTGTTGTGTATATCATCATCATCATCATTGTTTAATGTCCGTTTTCCATGCTGGCATGGGTTGGACGGTTTGACAGGAGCCGGCCAGGTAGAAGACTACCCCAAGCTGTGTCTGTTTTGGCAGGATTTTTACGGCTGGATGTCCTTTCTAACACCAACCACTCTGCAGAGTGGACTGAGTGCTTTTTAAATAGCACCAGCACAGGCAAGGTCAGTTTAGTATATATGTGTATGCACGTGTGTGAACAACATATATAAACACACATATATGATCTATATGAATAGTTTTCTCTCTCTCCTTGTGTGTGTATGTGTGAGGTGTGTGTATGTATGTGTATATATATATATATATATATATATATATATACTAGCAGTATCGCCCGGCGTTGCTCGGGTTTGTGAGGGAAATAACTATATAAGCATTTTTAGAGAGTTACTTCCCTTATATAATAGCAAAAAATGCATTAAAAATGGGAAAAAAATGATGGTAAATTTTTTTTTTTAATCGTAGACTCATCGTAGACGCGCACTAATACCCAGAAGGGCTCGATATGAATCATGACTATAAGATACCCGCTTTTGGTCAAACTGCACTGCAAAATGTGGGAGTAGTTACGAATCTAAATCGTAGGAGACAGACACACAACTTCACTTTTATATATAAAGATATATATAGTGGCAGCAGAATAAAGCATGTCTCCATTAACAGTAGGTTGGAGCCAATAAAGGACATCTCATTATCCCCATGATTTTGCTCTGTCAAGATACTACTGGTTCATTCTCACTCTCCTGACGCCAACCACTTTACAGAGTGTATCAGGTGCTCTTTTAGTGCCACTGGCACTAGTGTGGCCACCATACAGCTCATAAGTCTACAAAATCAGAGTTGTGGTGGTGAGCGTTGTGCTAAGTGGAGGTCATGGTACGAGAGAAAAGATTGGGGTTAAACAGGTTCTTGTTGCAGAGGAGCCATGAGGCTTCTTGGATTGGAAGGGAGAGTGAGAATGAACCAATATCTCCTTGGACCCATAGCAAATGTCAAACTGTCCAACTCATGTCAGCATGGAGCAGAAGACATCAAATGATGATGATATTGTGTGGAGTGAATGGAGGAAGAAGAGGATGAAACAAACTTACCACAGAGTTCATTGGGAAGGGGACGCCTATCAACGAAGACATCAAAGGAGCAATATCAGCCTACAAAATAAAAATAAAATCATAGTTACATAAATGGTAATCTGTGTGTGTTTGTGAGTGCATGCGTACTTGCGTGTGTGCATATGCTTCTACATGAAATTTATAATAATAAATGGCAAGTTTATGTGTTTGTGAATTTGATACTTTAACTCCTCCAAGTCTATCCAACAGACCTTCATGAAACTTGACACGTGTGTGGGACTTATGCCTATGTGGTCACTTACACACTTTTAAAAAAATCAATTCTTAATCAGCATCGATTTTTCAAAAATTGTAAAATTCCAGCATTTTTCGCCATTGTGACATCAATGTGATGAAAAATGCCAAAATTTGACAAAAAGTGTTGCGTGGGTATAAACATACAACTTATTAACGGTAATCTACTTAGCATTTGCTAATTCTTCATTCCAAAGTGAATTGTTTTGATTTGCCAAAACTTATTATTTCAATTCCACAGCGTTTCAGGTTTTGATTAGGTAAGAGCATTTTATTTCTTAAGCAAAATATAGGCATTTTGCATACTAGCTGTCGTGACATCAATTTGATGAAATCTACCCCAAAGCGTAAAATTTCGCCATTTTACGCACATGCACAAAAATGACAACATGGGTTTGCACTCCACACAATATCATCATCATCATTTGATGTCTTCTGCTCTATGCTGACATGGGTTGGACAGTTTGACATTTGCTATGGGTCCAAGGAGATATTATTGGTTCATTCTCACTCTCCCTTCCAATCCAAGAAGCCTCGTGGCTCCTCTGCAACAAGAACCTGTTTAACCCCAATCTTTTCTCTCGTACCTTGACCTCCACTTAGCACAAAGCTCACCACCACCACTCTGATTTTGTAGACTTATGAGCTGCATGGTGGCCACACTAGTGCCAGTGGCACTAAAAGAGCACCTGATACACCAGACCCTGCTCGTTTTTACATCAAATTGGTCCTACCCATTAATATAAATTTTAAATTTTTGAAAAATGTTAAAATTTGATGAAAAATGTTTCATGGCTATAAACAGACATCATATTAATGGTAATTTTTTTAACAGGTATCTCAGCTAGTGGCTTCTAACTGTTAGAATATTGAGCTGTAAGAAACTCAAATGAATTCTGCCTGAGAAACATGAAACAACAAAGAAAGGTCGTCAATGGTACATTACTGAGCTACAAGGTTTCAATAGTGAGGGCTGGTAACTAACTTAAAGAATGTTATGTTTTATTTAATTTAAAGGAGAGATGCAGGGCCTATTACTTTCACAGGTACCCCTTGATTGGTGGTGGTGCTGGGTTTATGCACAAGTTTTGCAGGGAAATTTAGTATAGGCGTGGTAAGAAATTTGCTTCCCAACCACATGGCTCTGGGTTCAGTTCCACTGTGGAATACCATAGGTAAGTATCTTCTATACAGCTTTGGGGCAACCAAAACCTTCTGAGTGGATCTGGTACATGGAAACTGAAAGAAACCTGTTGTGTGTATATAGATATAACTTGGGTGCCTTTGGATGAAGCAGGAAACATTTATGGTGGACCTGTTTTTTTTACTGCTCTCTATCTGTTTTCTCTCCTCATTGCATTCTCTAGAAGAGCATAGGCTCGAAATGTCAGACATCTTTCATTTTTCCTGAGCGTCAAACTAATACACCCTGTTTGTTGTTCCTTCACCTCTGTCTTTTGATATTTATGTTTTGTAGATATAGGTGTGGGTGTGGCTGTGTAGTTCCCGGTTCAGTCCCACTGCCTGGCACCTTGGGCAAGTGTCTTATACTATAGCCTCAGGCTGACCAAAGCCTTGTGAATGAATTTGGTAGAAGGAAACTGGAAGAAGCCTGTTATGTGTGTGTGTGTGTGTATATATATATATATATATATATATATATGTGTGAGTGAGTGTGTGTCTGTCTCCCCACCATCGCTTGACAACTGGTGCTGGTGTATTTATGTCCCCTTAACTTATTGTTTGGCAAATGATACTGATAGAATAAGTACTAGGCCTACAAAGAATAAGTCCTGGGGTCGATTTGCTCGACTAAAAGGTGGTGCTCCAGCATGACCTCAGTCAAGTGACTGAAACCAGTAAAAAGAATAAGGATTATCATTTCCTCATTTTGTGTGGGGGAGCAAAAAAAAGTAATATCATTGTCCTATCATTAAGGGGTCATTTGTGGATCCTTCAGAATTACTTTGTAATAATTCATCATCATCATCATCGTTTAACGTCCGCTTTCCATGCTAGCATGGGTTGGACGGTTCAACTGGGGTCTGGCAAGCTCGAAGGCTGCACCAGGCCAGTCAGATCTGGCAGTGTTTCTACAGCTGGATGCCCTTCCTAACGCCAACCACTCCGAGAGTGTAGTGGGTGATTTTATGTGCCACCGACACACCCTATTATTATTATTATTATTATTATTAAGGCAGTATGCTGACAGAATTGTTAACATGCCAGACATAATGCTAAGTGGCATTTCCTTTGGCTTGATATTCCGAGTTCAAATTCTGCCCAGGTCAACCTTATCTTTTATTCATTCAGGGTTTCATGAAATAAGTAATGGTTGAACATTGAGGTTGATGTAATTGACTTATTGCTCCCACCAAAAATTTCAGGCCTTGTGCCTTTATTATCTCTGCCTTAGCGAAGGTATTGTTTTCAGTTGTGTTTGTTTGTCCGTGGAAAAGAACTGCTGGATGGATTTGAATGAAACTTTCAAGAATGTTTGGCCTTGTGACTGGCATGAATTGATTAGATTTCGGGAACAATCTAGTACCAGACACGGATTCTGGATTAGTTTTCTTGTTTTTTTTACTTAATTCTTGAGAGCAGTCAGGTTCATTTTTAGTATTCTCGTTTGTGAGAGCAATCAAGTTTATTTCAGATATTTTCATTAAAAAAATTTCTGGCTAATCGTTGAGAGGACATTGGTGTTACCTTGGTGGAGGTTTGCACTCTCAGAGTGTTGTTGTTGTTATTATTACTATTATTATTATTATCATTATTACTGAAGGCAGTGAGCTGGCAGAATCGTTAGCACTCCGGGCAAAATGATTAACAGTATTTCGTCTGCCGCTATGTTCTGAGTTCAAATTCTGCTGAGGTTGACTTTGTCTTTCATCCTTTTTGGGTCAATAAATTAAGTGCCAGTGAAACTCTGGGGTTGATGTAATCGACTAGTACCCTCCTGCCAAAAGTTCAGGCCTCGTACCTTTAGTAGAAAGGATTGTTATTATTATTATTATTATCTAAAACTATACCAACCTGTTCAACATCATTTCTTAAAAGATGACTAAGAAACCAATCTGAAAGTAATAATAATAATAATAATGATAATAATAATAACAATGATGATAATGATGATGATGAAAATGATTTTCTTCATTGCCATGAACAGGAGGTACAATGAGGATGTATTACAAAACAATGCAGGCTTTACATCAAGTATGGAAAACAAATATAACCTTCCCATCCCAAATTTAAGTATTTACCATAAATAAGGGGACAGGTACCTAGGTCCAATCAAGGATTCTTACTGAGCTCAAAGAACATAGATGAGAGAGTGAGCTATTAAAGGACTAGGAGATACTACAAGTTATTAATGGGAGGGTGCAGTTAAGAGGGGTGGTTAGGGTGTTAAAGAAAGAAGCTATCCAGAAGCTCTATGTAAAGAAAGTACTAACATAATAATCAAAGGTCAAACCTATGTTAACGGAGTAAACTTAAGTAAAGTTAAACAAGTAAAGTAGGAAATTAATACCAAGAATCACCCCACCCCCATGGTACACTATGGAGTAAGTCTAAGTCCAGCGGTCTCTACATTGGTGAATAACAATTTAAAACAATTTAATTTGTTAAAACAATTCACAAGTTAAAACCGTTACAAAGGGTTTTTTTTATAGATAAACAATAATAACAGATACTGATAGTATATATGGATATCTTATCCCTTAGTTGGTCACTACAAACATTAAGAGCATCATCCGAGCATGATCGCTGCCAGAGCAGCTGACTGGCTTCTGTGCCGGTGGCACGTAAAAGGCACCATTCAAACGTGACCGTTACCAGCATCGATTTACTGGCACGCGAATAACATTCGAACAAGGTCATTGCCAGTGCCGCTGGACTGGCTCCTGTGCAGGTGGCACATGAAAAACACCACTTGAGCATGGCTGTTGCCAGTATCACCTGACTGGTCCTCGTGCTGGTGGCACGTAAAAGCACCCACTACACTCTCGGAGTGGTTGGTGTTAGGAGGGGCAACTAGCTGTAGAAACTCTGCCAGATCAGATTGGAGCCTGGTGCAGCCATCTGGTTAACCAGTCCTCAGTCAAATCATTCAACCCATGCTAGCATGGAAAGCGGATGTTAAACGATGATGATGATGATTATACATATATATATATACTAGCAGTATCGCCCAGCGTTGCTCGGGTTTGTAAGGGAAATAACTATATAAGCATTTTTATAGATGTAAATAGAGTTACTTCCCTTATATATGCCAAAAATGCATTAAAAATGGGAAAAATTGAAGGTAAATTTTTTTTAAATCGTAGACTCATCGTAGACGTGCACTAATACCCAGAAGGGCCTGATGTGAATCACGACTACAAGATACCTGGTTTTGGTTAAACTGCACCGCAAAATGTGGGAGTAGTTAGGAATCTAAATCGTAGGAGACAGACAGCACACAACCTCACTTTTATATATAAAGATATATATATGTATATAGATATCATGGACTCTCCCATCATTAGATAGCATATGAGGCTTAGGCAATTTCTTGTCAAACAACCACACAGATAATTTGTTTATAGTGATCAAATGTTTATGTACACATAAGCTCACTCCTTTCATTGATATATATATATATATATATATATATATATATATATATAAATGTTACCTTCTCGAACCATTCCAGGCTCATGAGGGTCGGTTTCCTAATTTCAATGACATACATATTCCCCACCTGGATGGGACGCCGGTCCGTTGCAGGATTACTCATTTTTGCCAGCTGAGTGGACTGGAGCAATGTAACATGAAGTGTTTTTGTTCAAGAACACAATGCACTGCCCAGTCCAGGAATTGAAACCACAATCTTGTGATCATGAGTTCAACACCTTAACCACTAAACCACATGCCTCCACTTACATATCTATATATATATATATATCATGTGTGTGTGTGTATGTGAGCACGCTTGTGTGTACCATTGTCTAGACATCATGTGATAGTAGTAAATGAGCATCATTGTTATATAAGCAACAACGTTCATTTTTGTATTCCATAAAAAACATGTCTGGCCTCTGGGAAATATTACTTTACTTGGAAACGAGGGTTGGCAACAGAAAAGGCATCTGGCCATACAGTCTGTAATATGGTTGACATTAGAAAGGGCATCCTCTCATAGAAACCATGCTAAAACAGACAATTGGAACCTGGTGCTGTCAAACCATCCAACCCATGCCAGCATGGAGAACAGGGATTAAATGATGATGACGTCTTATCATTGGATGTCTACAGAGTCACGGCCTGAATTCTGTTAATGTTCTTACCCACATAAGAACACTGATGTAAGTACATGAGTCTGTGCCAGTGGACAAGTTGAAAAGAACAGCCATCTCTCTCTTAAGTGATTATCACTTGCTAGTGTTTACCACGCTTTTGTTAATTGCTTTAGGTGGCCATGTTGTCATGAATACACTTTCTCAACCCCTAACCCAGTGGAATACTTGGAAGTGTAACAGCTAGATGGAAAGAGGGTAGCACCAGTACTAGGCTAATATTCAGTCTCCAATTGAATGAATTAAAGCAATGTGAAATGAAGTGCCTTGCTCAAGGACACAATGTATTGCCCAATGCAGGATTTGAGACCAGAGACTTACAAATATGAGTCTAACATCCTAATTCCTAAGCCATGAACTTTCACATGTGAGCAATGTGACACTTCATTGATAAAGAAATGTTCCAAGTTCAAATCCAAGAACAAGAGACCTAATAACGTACAGGGATTAAACTGAGTGAAACATCATCATTATCTAATATCTGTTTTCTGCGCTGACATGAGTTGATTGTTTGACAGAAGCTGGCCCCAGACTTCAAGTCCGTTTTGGCATGGTTTCTACGGCTGGATGCCCTTCTTGATGCCAATCACATTACAGAGTGTGCTGGGTGTTTTTTAAGCAGCACAAGCATGGGGGCATTTACGTGGCACCGATACAGGTGCTTTTTATATGGCACCAGCAGCCATGAACCTGCAAGGGTAGGAATGCAGGGGACAAGCCTCTATACTTTTATTTAGTTTGATGGGTCTTGTCAAGCACAGCAAATTGTTAGGAGTTTTGTTTCCTTCTCATCCTCTTTGCCAGTCCAAGCATCTGTAGATCCTTTCTTACCACTTCGTCCCAAGTTTTCTTGGGTCTATTCCCTCCACAGGTTCCAAAGTCGAAATATAGATACTGTAAATATATATTCTAAAGGTGAAGGTAATAGTCAAGAAAATAGTAATCTTGTTCGAATGGGAACATTGAAAAAACATTGCAAAGAGAGATTCTTTGAAATATAATAGCAAAACAATGATACCTTCAGAGAAATTATCAGTAAAGCCTGAGTGTTTTCCAGCAGGCATTGCTGTACGAATCCCTGCACCCCATGCAACTAATGGAGTCAATGTCTCATGTGGGTTACCAGCTCCATGGGAACCTGTGTGGAGAATGTAATAAAAAAAAAAAAAAGGTAAACAAATTAACAATAAAAAAAATAGTTTAAAATCAACTTCTGAGATTGAACATTATAATAACGATTTAAAATTTTGGTACAAGACCAGTGATTTGGAGGGAGCGGGGGAGTCGGTTAAATTGACCCCAGTGTTCAACTGGTATTTTTATTATAAAAGAAAGAAAGACAAATCAACTTCAGCAGAATTTGAACTCAGAATGTGAAGAAGGATGAAATGCTGCGAAGCATTTTGCCTAACATGCTAACAATTCAACCAGCTCACTGCCTTGATAATAATAATAATCCTTTCTACAATAGGCACAAGGCCTGAAATTTAGGGAGGGGGACTAGTTGATAACATCAACCCCCAGTGCTTGACTTGACCCCAAAATGATGAAAGGCAAAGTCGACCTTGCACAGTTGTATATGCAACTAGGGCTAACTTTGATAATGCAACAGTAATGTGTGTGTGTGTGAAATATATCTTTTACTTGTTTCACTCATTAGACTGTGGCCATGCTGGAGCACCGCCTTGAAGAATTTTAGCCAAGCAAATTGACCCCAGGACTTATTTTTTGTTTCAAAGCCTAGTATTTATTCTATCAGGCTCTTTTGCTGAACTGCTAAGTTACAGGGATGTAAATACACCAACACCAGATGTCAAGCAGTGTGCATGTGTGTGGGTGGGACAAAGACTGACACAAAGCCATATATGCATAGATACATACATACATATGTGTGTGAGCGTGAGTATGACAGGATTCCTTCAGTTTTCATCTTCTAAATCTACTCACAACGATTTGGTTGGCCTGACGCAATAGTAGAAGAGACTCACCCAAGGTGCCATGTAGTGTGACTGAACCTGGAACCTTATGGTTGGGAAGC
Source organism: Octopus sinensis (assembly GCF_006345805.1). NCBI lineage: Eukaryota > Metazoa > Mollusca > Cephalopoda > Octopoda > Octopodidae > Octopus > Octopus sinensis. The sequence goes on from NC_043013.1 coordinate 25,720,588, forward strand.
AAACTTCTTACCACACAGCCACAAATATATATATATACATATAAATAAAAGAATAAAATGATATAAAACTGTTTCCTACCCCAGTTAGTCATACCATGATCCGAAGTGAGAATATAGGCTGTTTTGCCATCATTGTTATAAAAGTTATCAATAACATGAACCATTTCTTTGATTCCTTCATCAACAATTTGGATATTTTCTATGTATTCTCTGCAAAATAATTCAAATTGGTTTACAATTAAGAACTGAAATCTAAAAGAAAAACACACACAAAAAGTATTCTTTGAATTTCATTTTGTCTTTTATTGGGGAGGGAGAGAGAGAGAAAATCATAATTGATTTTATTGTTTTATTTTGCAACCATGAGATTTTGGGCTCAGTTCCACTATGCAACACCTTGAGGAAGGGTCTCCTACTATCAGTCCCAGGCTGATCAATGCTTGGTGAGTGAATCTGGTAGACAGAAATTGCAGGAAGTCCATTATGTGTGTGAGTGTGTGTGTGTGTGCATGTCTGTATATATGTGAGTGTATGTGTGTGTTCATGAATGCCAATATTCCACATTTGCCACTAAGCAACATGGTAATAATGTTGGCATTCCCTGTTGATCTGTGCTTTCAGTAGCTGAAACACACACACAAAAATAAATAAAAATACAGGTTGGTGACAAGGAGAGCACCAGGCCTTAAAAATTTTGCCTCAATTCCCTATTTAACCCTTTTTAGCATGGAAAAATGAACATGAAATGAATGAGGGAATGAAATTATAAAATCTCAACTAAACTTCAAAATTCTCATTAATCTATGCAAGCATGGCTTGTCTTGGTTTGGGCAAACCATTGTAAAATATGGTGGTGTGTCTTGCATTTAAAATCTGATGAAGCCCTTTTTCTATGCAGATCTGACCTCATGGCCAGTGTCTTCCAGAAAGAGAAGAATGGACCCTCCACCACACCTCAGTACTGGGCTGGAAGAATGAAAGGTAAAGTTTTCCTTGGGAGATATTGAACTCAGAACAAGAGAAAACTCACACAAATAGTGCAAGGTATTTTATCCAATCTTCTACCAGTTACTGCACAAAGAATGAACCAATGAGGTTGCTGCTTCTTCAGGTCTGGTTGACCTGCTGCAAATTACTAGAAATACTGGTTTGTTAGCTCTGTTTGCCAGACATTTCAGCTGCTTAATAATGTTTCTCATAGATGGCAAGGAGACCCCCACCACCTTCAGGATGGGGAGAGGGATATGAAGATTGAAAAGGGGGGCAGACAAAATATCAAATTTTCATAAAATGAAGATGGCTTATTAAACTTTATATAATTGCCCAACATCACATAGGAAAATGAAAAAGGCATGAGCACAAACAGAGTAATATAGAAACCTACATATACATATACACACACGCAGACAAGACATACACATTCCAAAAACATAAATGTGCACATAGATACAGACAGAAATGCATGTGCAAAGAAGGATACATTCCACAGAAAGACAATTCATGATGGAATACGAGACAGGACAAAACTAGAGAGGAGAGAAGACAGAGAGAAGAACAGGTTGTCACTGAAGAGGTCACAGAATGTGTGAGGAAAGGACTCTGATAAATTAACTAATAATAATAATAACAATAAAACTAAAGTGAAGATCAAATAGTGTGTGTATGTATGTACTTGTTGGCAAAATGACCATCCCCAAATATAACAAAATCTATTTTGTTTTCTCATTAATAGTGGCGCTGGGAGGATGGTAATGGGGGCAGGAACACAAAATTTCACTAACATTTTTTGGTGTTGCGAAGAGCATCAAGCTGTAGAAACCTTGCCAGATCAGATTACAGCCTAGTGCAGCCTCCTGGCTTGCCAGTCCTCAGTCAAGCCGTCCAACCCATGCCAGCATGGAAAGTAGACATTAAACGATGATGATGATGTAGGGCCCTGGTATTTATGGGGTTGAGAGTCAAGTAAATGAAGGAACCTCCACTTGGTTACTTGATTTGCAAGAATTAGCAGCCAAAACTCACTCAAATTATACCCAGTCATCTTAATAAGAGTGGGACACATTGGCTAATGTGTTTCTAGATGTGTGATGCTTGAGAGATGGACAAGAAGATTGTAGCCAGAACATTTTTGAAAAGAGGTCTGCTTGTCTGGTTGGGGCTGCTTTTCAGTAAAATAACAATGGCTATCGTACAATGAAAATTTCTAACTTACCAGTAACATTTTTAAAACATGTTACTAAAAAAAAGTAAAAAGTTTCTTTAATTTTAAGAAGAGGTAAAGCAAATTTTATCTGTTTCAAGATAACCAAAACAATATACAAATGACGAGGACATGAAAGGGATTTTTAAGAGGCAAAGAATTTTTAACAGACATTAATTGCCTCTTCAAAAATAAATGAATTACAACAAAATTTGTTTAACCTATTTACTACCAGTCATGAATACTCTGGCATTTTTTGTGAAAATTACTGAATTAGTGCAGAACAGGTTTAATCTATTTACTACCAAATCAAGACATGCTTGTTTTTTTTTTTTGTGGTGCGCAATAACTTTTATACACGCATCAGCAATTGTAGCACTTTGCAGCACTGGAGATGTTATAATTATCTTTTAATGTTAATGATGGTTTCAAATTATGGCACAAGGCCAGCAATTTTTGGGGAGGGGGTAAGTTGATTACATCCACCCCAGTGCTCAACTGGCACTTATTGGTCCCAGAAAGATTAAAAGCAAAGTTGATCTCAGCAGAATTTGAACTCAGAACATAAAGACAGACGAAATGCTGCTAAGCATTTTCCCTGGCATGCTAACAATTCTGTTAGCTCGCAGTCTTCATCATCATCATCATAATAATAATAATACTGGTTTCAAATTTTGGCACAAGGCCAGCAATTTTGCAGAAAGGGGTAAGTCAGTTATACTGACCTCAGTACTTTCGACCTTGAAAGGATAAAGGGCAAAGTCAACCTCAGAATATAATGACAGACAGAAGCTGCTAAGCATTTTGCCCAGCATTCTTACGATTTTGCCAGCTCTGTTGGAAATGGTTTGTGTTCACGTATAGTATTGGAAGGATTTGGTGCACATTAGTATTGACATTTAGCAAAAGATCTTGCAATTTATTTTAATATGGGAGAGTCCATTGTCTGCTTCAAAACCTTAAAATGTAAATGAAATGACTTCACTAACAACTTCTAGACTATTCCAATTATCACACTCCAGAAACTAATAATGCCCTTCCTGTCACCAACCTGGCTTCCCAGACCCCAGTCGAATCATCCAACCTATGCCAGCATGGAAAACGGATGTTAAACGATAATGATGATATATACACACCACATATGACCTTTTGAGCGTTGGGTCTCATGGAGGCAGTGACATATGACTAAGACCTTTGGCAATATGCTGTGCTTGAGAAGACTCATGAAGCCAAGTGAAATTGTAGTCATGGCAGATAACGGTGTCACACAACTGGCACTTCAAGAGTGTAGTAGGTGCTTTTTACGTGCTACTGGCACAGGGGCCAGAGGAGGCTGGCAATGAGACCACGATCGGTTGGTGTTTTTTATGTGCCACTGGTATGGAAGCCAGCCAAGGCTGCGCTGGCATCGACCACATTCAGATGGTGGCGGTGCTGGCATCATCCACATTTGAATGGTGTATATATATATATATATATATATATATCCACCTTAATGTGGATGTTTTGTTAACATGCCAAATGCTGTGGTATTCACCTTGATGAGGACCTCTCATAAGGATGCATGGTGCATAAAAGCACTCATATTTATATTGTTGGCAGATGAGAATCGTCTGCTACAGGTGCAACTGCCAGATCACAATATTTTGACCAATCATTCTTATAGAAGGTAAAATGCTACTGAACCCTGACAAATTACAGCTTCCATTTGGGTTCCCTGTGCTTGGAAATTCCACAGAACTCAAACACTTCAAGGAATTAATTCAACATTATTCAAAACAGATGAGAAGTTCTGCTGAAATGGCAGTTCCATTATTGTCTAAAATGCAAAATAGGAGACCAATGTGTTTTTATTCAAATAGACTGAATAATGAAATAAAACCCAAAATAAATAGGTAAGGAAATAATTTTAGTCTCAAATGCAGGTTAATGCTAATAATATAGCATGAACAGAATAAACTATCAATATTTTGCAGAAAAATCTGTCAGCAGCCAGTCTCATGGCTGGCCACTGACAAAATTATTTCCTTATCTTTCAAAACATCTCAATGCTAGTAAAGCAAACTTTGTTTCTTGACTTTCAATCATCATCATCATCATCATCATCATTTAACGTCCGCTTTCCATGCTAGCATGGGTTGGACGGTTCAACTGGGGTCTGGGGAGCCCGAAAGCTGCACCAGTCCAGTCAGATCTGGCAGTGTTTCTACAGCTGGATGCCCTTCCTAACGCCAACCACTCCGAGAGTGTAGTGGGTGATTTTATGTGCCACCGACACAGGTGCCAGACGAGGCTGGCAGACGGCCACGCTCGGATGGTGTTTTTTATGTGCCACCGACACAGTGCCAGACGAGGCTGGCAGACGGCCACGCTCGGATGGTGTTTTTTATGTGCCACCGACACAGGTGCCAGACGAGGCTGGCAGACGGCCACGCTCGGATGGTGTTTTTTATGTGCCACCGACACAGGTGCTAGATGAGGCTGGCGAACGGCCACGATCGGATGGTGTTTGTCATGTGCCCACCGCACTGACTACGGCACTGATGGATTTCTTGTGTGCCACAGGCACTGGTACCACAGGATACAAATTCCATTGATGTTCATCTATTTTGTCTATTTTGATTTGATTTGGTTTTCACTTGCCTCAACCGGTCTTCACAGTGTCACAAGAAGGAAGGTATGCACAGGTGGACTGACTAGTCTTGCCGGGTCTTCGGAAGGTGTTTTTTATGTGCCACCGACACAGGTGCCAGATGAGGCTGGCGAACGGCCATGATCGGATGGTGTTTGTTACGTGCCCACAGCACGGAGGCCGGTCGATGCGGAACTGGCTACGGCCACGTTCAGATGGTTCTCTTGTGTGCCACCGGCACTGGTACCACAATGTGTGTGCCACCGGCACTGGTACCACAAAGATACAGATTCCATTGATGTTCATCTATTTTGATTTGTTTTGATTTGATTTATAAACTGAATTTAACATACAATAGCGTTTTATAAAGCTAGATATATATATCCTAAATTTGTGGAAGAATTTGTCATTGGGGCAGTTTAGCTTAATGGTAAAGCACTGGACACGCAATCATAGGGATGTGAGTTCTAGTCTCATGGCTGGCCGCCGACAGATTTTTCTGCTAAAAATTGGGATAGTTTATCCTGTTCAAGCTATATTATTAGCATTATCCTGTTTGAGAATAAAATGATTTCCTTATTTGTATCTTTCAATACATCTCAATGCTTCTAAATCAAACTTTGTTTGTTGACTTTCAACATAAGTTGAATTTAATATATGAAAATAAAGTTTTATGTAGAGGTAGAAGCCATTACAACAGTTAAACCAATTTAAGAAGTGCAGTATCATGTCTTTAACAACAATAAATTCAAACTTATTACAGGTCAATAGGCAACAGCTTTCCTTTATGACTGTTGACCCAAATCTACCATGAAAAGAAATGACTATGTTGTAGGAGACTAACTTTTAGGCTTTTCATATAAAATGCAATAATGTATGGCAAAAGAGAGAACTTGGCTGCAGGTTCTTTATGTGGAATTTCTGCAATTGAAGATATTGAGTCAATGTTGAATGATGAACGGAGAGATGAAACAGGGAAAATTCATGAAAAAATGGGACACAGCAGTTTAGATAGATAAACTGCATAAGTGAAAATATTCAATTATAATAATCTAAGTATATTACAGATGAAATTAGGTCATGTGATATGTATCCTAGGTCAAAACCTCATTTCAACAAATTAACAAATGACCAACTTATACTATTAAGGAATCTGACAGCAACTGTCACTTGATATTGCAGAAGCAAAACCAATATCTAAAACATGCAACAGTTATGAGTTACCCTTTCATGTTCCTCTTCAGAAAAGCAACTTCCCAATTTATTAACCAATTCTTCATTACTTTGTTTGTTTGGTGCCCTAGGCTTTGTATGTAGTGACCATTCTGCAGAGTGGTTGATATCAGGAAGGACTTCAAGCTGTAAAAACCATACCAAAACAGACAGTGGAGCTTGGTGCAGCTCTCTGGTTTGTCAGCTCCTGTCAAATCATCCAAACCATGCCAGCAAGGAAGAAAGACATTAAATGATGATGATGATGGCCATGGAACTCAATTTGAAAGCAATGAGTTTTGGGAATTTTTAAGACTAAGATGATTCCCTATCATAATCCATCATCAAATGGGCAAAATGTGTGTTACAATGGAGTCATGAGGAAAACTACTCGGTTACATCTCATGCAAACAAACAAGATACTAAAACAATGTGGTTAAGAACTGCCATTGGCTCTAATCAATGTCAGATGTCTGCCTTCTAGATTTTTTAAATATCTCATAGAACAATACTTCATTTTAGACATTCTTAATTCACTGACACTGACAAAATTACCTCCTGCTTGGGATTCCTTTGAAAAACATCTAGCTCCATTTTCATCTAACTCCTTTAGATGAAAAGTGATTGAAGAATTCTTTTTCCACTGCATTCCATCAATTCAATTTGCATCAAAGAAGTATAATACAGTCCCAAAAAGTCATTTATTTGGAGCTCCTGAGTTCCATATTCAAGACAACTTTGATGAAAACTGCAAACCTTTGGACATCCCATATCTCTTAAGAAGATACAACTGTCATCATTATTTTAATGTCCACTTGCATGGGCTGTTAGCATTTGTTGAAACAAATGCTCTACAGCTAGATGCTTTTCCTATCACCAACTCTCACCTGTTCCAAAGTAAGGTGATATTTCTCGATAACTGGGCATTTTTCATGGAAGGATTGGAAACAAAAGACACTGCATGTATGACAATGATGTTTTATGATGGTGAACAGTAACATACACATTTACACATACTTAAATGACGGGCTTCATTCAGTTTCCCCGTACCAAATTCACTCACAAAACATTGGTCAACCTCAAGCTATAGGAAAACACTCTTCTAAGGTGCTGTACTGTGGGACTGAACCCCAAAACCATGTGGTTGGGAAGCAGACTTCTTAACCACACAGCCATGCCAGCAACTTAATACAAAAAAAAAAAAAGCTGATGATAAAATAACTTGGGGGAAAAAGTAGACAGTGAGGAGGACATTCCAAATCATTAACTTAATTACAGCTAATTACTGTATCAGGCCAAAAAAGAACAACAAGGTCACCTCTCAACTGGAATGATTCTATGTCGTAAAGACAAGCAATGACATCTTTTTTGTTAGATTTTGAGTTGGAGATTACTAAGTTTCGGTTTTATTCAAAACTTACTCAGCTACCTTTTTCACATTTCTCTGAAATGCTGGGTTTCTTTTATCATGCAGAGAAATGTAAAACTAAATATTCTGTAATTATTATTATATTGTAATGTAAAGAATTATGAGTGGAGAAGTATTTTGGTCATTAGGCTGTGGCCATGCTGGGGCAATGCTTTGAAGAAATTATAGTCAAATGAATCGATCCCAGTCCTTTTTGTTTCTAAGCCTGGTACATATTCTATTAGTCTCTTCTGCCAAACTGCTAGATTATGGGGATGTAAACACACCAACACCCATTGTCAAGTGGTAGTGGAGACAAAACAGATACACATACATACATCTGTGTGTGTGTATGTATATGTATATATATACACCGTAGAAACCCATGTAATTTATGCCCTCTTTTTTGTAAAAATAAACTTTAGTGGGTGTGTAAATTATGTGAGTAGATCGTTGTTGGAAAAAGATGTACAAAACGTAGACATTTGTACTGGAAGTTGACTCATTTAATGTGAGAATAGGTATTTACAGAAAAAATAATGACTTAAATATAATGAAGCTGACTTTTATTTATGCTGGACAGTATAATGTTTACTTTTTCTGCATAAATTTACTAAAACCATTAAATGCCTAACTACTTATTGAAGTTTGACGTTCATGCTGGTAAACATATGGTCTCCATTTTACAGATTGTAAGGAAGGAGAACATTGGAGATCATCTGAAGGGGATTCCAAAATAAATAGAATTTCACCAGTTTCAGAGAACCTGCAAAGGCAATCAGTACAGTGCCTTCCACAAGACACAAAAATGAGTGGCAGGCCTAAGATTGCGTAGAAATTTGCTGAAAGCACAGGTTTACTTACTTAGAATGTGGATGATGAGAATGTCCATTTGTGTCAATACCCAACAAATGTAAGAAGAAAACGATTTTATCACTCATCAACTTCTTCATAAGGTCTGGATCTTGCTTGGCTTGATGAAAGAAATTCTAGAAAAGTGAAAAATGAAGCAATTAGATTTTATACTGTTGGTAGTATGCAAACAAAACAACCAACCATACTAGTGCCAAGTAGAAAACACCAATGATGCTATCACATAAGAGGCAGTCTTTTGATGGTGCTGTGTAAAAAAGCACCCATGCTGGGGCCATGTACAAAGCAATGGTACCATGTAAAAGCACCCAGTTACACTCTGTGAAGTGGTTGGTGTTAAGGACAGTGTCCAGCCGTAGAAACCATGCTTAAACAGACAACTGGAGCCTGGTGCAGCTCCTGTCAAATAATACAACCCATGCCAGCATGGAAAGCAGATGTTAAATGTTGTCGATGACGATGACGATAGTTTTTTTTATAACAAGTTTCCAGTTGGCCCAGCATTGGTTCAATGCATTTCATATGAGAGAGAGAGAGAGAGATAGAGAGAGAGAGAGCTGCACAACAAAAGCAGTGGAACTCATTAGAAAGCACTGATTCATTAGCTTTTTGCAATTTTTTTTTTATTTTGAAGGTGTTTGCACCTTCCACTAATAACCACAAATACATGTATAGATAGGGTTCCTACAAAAGAGCAATCTCCCTCAATGGATGGTGTAGCACAGAGATCAGAGAATCTTTCATGGTTGAGCTGTTTGTTTTTACTTCTCTGCACTGAGAAGTCACAAGCTCTGGTACTACGGACATGTGATTACAATGTCACAGGAAAGAATCTCAAGATGGATTCTTCAAGCTGAGCCAACCAACAGGAGACCAAGTAGGGGTAGACCAAGAATGAAATGGTTGGATGATATCCATAGTTCCAGTTGGTCACGTTTGGGAATTCAGCCAGAAAGCGTAGTGATGGGTGCTTCTGATAGGATCCTACCCACAAAATCCTCCTTGAATAATGGGTAGAGCATATGGTTGGGTGGTGGTATATATATATATATATATATATATATATATAATATAATTCGAGACAAAACCACTATTTTAAAACCAAACAAGGAAAGACTTAATCAATACATAAAATTTTAATATAAATTAAATAAACCGCCACTACAAATGTTTCATGTCTGCTACCGACAATCTTCAGGTGGATTTTCGATCTTCTAATCAGTATCAAATTTTTACTATAAAATTGGATTTAACCCTAAATCTGATTTTTCCCTGTAATTTTGGATTCATTCCCTAATATTTATTATATATATATATATATATATATATATATATATATATATATATATATATATATACACATACATATATATATAGTAGTATGGGGGTATGTGTTGTACAATCACCATCACTGCATCCATTTGTTGGTGATTCCTGATTACTCTTGGTTGATGATACCTTTGCACAACTCAGATGACAACCTCACAACCCATGGGTCTGTTTGGGTAATAGTTGCTGGGGAGGGCTTTATGAGGTCAGTTTAGTACTTTAATCTATCATCATCATCATCCACCGACGTTTACTTTTTCATGCTTGCATGGGTTGGATGGAATTTGTTGAGGCAGGTTTTTCTATGGCTTGATGCCCTTCCTATAGCCAACTTTCATCTGTTTCTAAGCAGGGTAATATTTTCCCATGGCCAGATATGATTGCCATGAAAGACTGGAAATGAACAACCTCACTTATATGACAAGGATACATACAAATATATATTTTATATGATGGGCTTCTTTCAATTTCCATCTACCAAATTCACTCACTAGGCTTTGGTGGTACGTAAAAAGCACCCACTACACTCTCGGAGTGATTGATGTTAGGAAGGGCATCCAGCTGTAGAAACCTTGCCATTCCTCACTCAAACTGTCCAACCTATGCCAGCATGGACAACGGACGTTAAATGATGATGATGATGAAGACACTTGCCCAAGGTGCCACACAGTGGAACTGAGCCTGGAGCCATGTGGTTGGGAAGCAAGCTTCTTAACCACACAGCCACACTCGCACCTATTTCCAAAACAGAATTGAAACAGGTTCTTTCTTTTTTACCATGTGGTAACACTCATTAATCATATTAGTTCTGCCTACATGTTGTTTAACCCCAGGTCATCAATCCTGACTGAACAGAATTATGATCAAAAGTATTTCAGCCATGAATATCCCAATTTTTTTGTGTAGTGGTGATGGTGGTGGTATCAAGGACTACATTATCTAATATATTGTTTTTTTTTTTTTTACCATTTTTTAAGAAATGAAAAATGCTTTGCTATTTACATTATATTTATTATATTTGGAATAGTTTGCTCTTCAGTCATCTCTATTTTTTGCCTATGGACCCCTTTGGTTCCCATTTTACTCTGATGGACCCTCAGGTTTAAAAAAAAAAACCTTTATATTTTTATGATTAAATATTAGGAATTGTATTAAAAGAATGTTAAAATATTTGTGCATATTGGTCATAAACTTTAACAACAAAATCTTATATTGACCCTCCCCCCCACTTCAAGGGTTACAGGTACTTCCCAAGGGTCTTATGGACCCTAGTTGAGAACCTCTGCACGAGGCCATTGACACATACCCAGATTCACTCTACCTGATTTCACCATGAAAAAGAAATCCGGTGAGGATCCTAATCAAGTAATAATAAGTTGTTTACATCAGTTTTGCTCTGATTCACAACTTTGAAGTAAGATGTTCCAGAGACATTATGTCTGGGAACAAGAACAACAACAAAAAAACATGGTCACAGTTGGAATGCTTTTGTTTACACACACACATGCTTATTTAGAGTTAAATTCAGGACATATAACACCAACAGCCAAATGTATTTTTGCTCTGCCGTTTTTCTTCTCTGTGATGGAAGACTTTTCCTCACCAACACATAGTGAGGGTGTCAGAGTTTGTTTAAGAGGTGTATGCATGGTTGTGTGGTAACAGGTTTGCTTCCCAATCATATAGTTCTGGGTTCAGTTCCACAGTGTGGCATTTGGGCAAATGTCTTCTACTATAGTTCGAGGCTGGACAAATCCTTACGAGTGGATTTGGTAGACAGAAACTAAAAGATGCCTCTCTCTCTCTCACACACACACACATATGTATGTACATAACTATGTGTGGAAGTATATGGCTTAGTAGTTAGGGTGTTGGATTCAGGATCATAAGATTGTGGTTTCAATTCCTGATGCAGGCAAATATGAGTAACCCTGCGAAGGACTGGCATCCCATCCGTGGGTGGGGGGGAGATGTGTATGTTACAGAAACCAGGAAAGCAACCTTATGATTCTTTATGACTTGGGAAGGAGTTATCCTTCATTTTTTATTTTTTACATTTATGTATGTTTGGTCTTATTGTTTGTGTTTGTCCCCCACCATCACTCAACAACTGGTGTTGGTTTGTTTACATCCCCATAACTTAGCAGTTCAGCAAAAATGGTTTGATAGAATCAGTATCTAACTTTAAAAAAATAAATACAGGGGTTGAATCATTCAACTAAGATTTTTCAAGCCCCAGAATGGCCATAGTTCAATGACAGAAAGCAAAAAAAAAAAAAGATAAAAAGATGAAAAGTAACAGTTTCTTTGTTCTGAAGCACATTTTAATTAAAGGTTGTAATTAAAGCCAGTCATTATGCTTACCTTAACACTGGAGAAAACATAGGTGTCAAGCCTGGATGGGTCAGTGCCACCGAAATCTATTTCTTCCTCTGCATACATTGTCATGTAAATGTGTTTGTAGGAATCTCCTGCCAAGGAAGAAATAAAGGAAAGACTGAAAACTGCCATTTGTAGAAAGCCTTAATTTCTTGACTCTTTTTCTTACCACATTTCTGTTGAAATACACTGACTTTGTTTCAATTACTTTCGAAATAATGAAGAATTTATTAAAATAGATATGTTGTTATTAACCTGGTGTTTGGAACATAAATTAACATGAAGTTTTGATGGAAAGTTTTCATTTAGATCCCATCAAAGAAGAATGAAGAACCAGGGTTAGCCTTGGGTGGGTTGGTATGAGAAGGGTTAGATATCAGAGCAGAATGACTGGACAGCAGATTAAGGTTCAATGTCTACCAGAAGATTAGATTATAATAGAGAGATAGAAATAGGTGTCTTACTATAGAGGAGATATTTGGCTACTCTAGCAGCAAACGACTGGAGAGGATGGAGACATAGAAAGAGAGAAAGAGAGGGAAAGAGAAACAGATGGTGTTGGAGCTACATCAGGACCTACGCTTAGGTAATAGTGGATGGGGGAGTATAAATAGTAGAGAAGGGATCAATGAGACACTGGATGAAGATTGGAGATCAAATCAACTGAAATACATTGCAAATGTTTTAAGAATATTTCATTTCTAAGGTTAAGAAATTCTGATGTTATTAACAAAGTCTCATCTCGTACCTTTAAACATTTGAGAAATTTGTTGTTATATCTGTCGTGTGAACATGACATCATGTCAAACATAAAGGGTTTTAAATCTTCAATAGGAGACAAGTTAGACATACCTGAAGGAACAATATCATGAAGTTATCTATATATCTGTAGCAGGAATATTCAGCAATTGAACCTGGATCACTGTGTCTGATGTGAAAGTGCAATTCAAGAACACAATCAAGATTTACTTGAATATTACCAATGAATTAAAAAATCTGGCCATTCAAGACTTCATGTAGAACTGGATCTAACAACAGTTCAAAATTCCACTCGGACACACCTGATGAAGGCTGGAGAGTACATCAGCCGAAATGATGTGGTAACAACAGACAAAGTGAGGACACCTATCTGTCATCGTCACTTAACTTCCGTCGTCCATGCTGGATGGGTTGGACAGTTTGACTGGGCTGGCAAGCTGGAAGGCAGTGCCAGGATCCAGTCTGATTTGGCATGGTTTTCTACACCTGGATGCTCTTCCTAACACCAACCACTCCGAGTGTAATAGATGTCTTTATATGCCCCCAGCATGGATGTCATTTGTGTGACACCAGTATCTGCCATGACTGCAATTTTGCTTGGTTTGATGGGTTTTTTCAAGCACAACATAATGCCAAAGGTCTTGGTCATAGCCTCCATGAGGCCCTACATTTGAAAGGAGCTTGGCCACTTTGCCTCCATGAGGCCCAATGCTTGAGAGGAACTCAGCCACTTTACCTCTGTGAGGTCCACTCAAAAGGAACTCAGCCACCTCGCCTCCGTGAGGTCCAATACTCGAGAGGACCTCAGCCACTTTGCCTCCGTCCAATGTAAATAATGCTGATATAATATGTTTTACCATTGTACAGATGAGAAACTTGTCTCAAGGCAAATTTTTCTACAGCAAAAACGTTTATAGCAGAATTTCCTATAACCTCACAGTTGGCAATGTCAAATCACCAGCATCCAAACAGCTGTACCCAGTTGCCTGATTCCATTGAAGCCATGGTAGCATCTCATCACTCATCTTGCACCCATAAAACAACTGAGAGACACCAGCGCCAGCTTTGCTGTGCATGTCTTTTCTCTTGCTTTGATTATGGCTGTGTGGCTGGTCCACCCCTTCCATCTCCAATCAGTTCACAGTACGTTATTGTGGCACCAGCATTAGAAAGGTTTTCACCAAAAAATATATATAAACAAAATATAAATAACAATACCTTTAGCAAATATTGGAAGTATATCAGGGCTGCCCCAACACCAGGTGGAAAAGCTTTCGTTAAAAACCGAGTCGAACTCTACTGGGTTCTCTTTCCAACCTAAAACAAAAGATTTAAGAAAGTTTATCAAAACAGACTGTCAACACTTGTTTCCAACGTGAAATAACCAGTTTATCATAGATTCATCATCATCATTTAGCATCTGGCATGGGTTGGGTGGTTTGACCAGGGCTGGAAGGCTTCACCAATCTAATGTCTGATTTGACATGGTTTTCTATGGTTGGATGCCCTTCCTTATGCCAACCACTCCAATAGTGTAATGGGTTCTTTTACATGTCACCGGCACAGGTGCCATTTGCGTGACACTGGTATCTGCCATAACTGTGATTTTATTTGGCTTGATGGATCAGCTCCTCAAGCACGACATAATGCCTAAGGCCTCAGTCATTGCCTCCATGAGGCTCTACACTAGAAAGGAGCTCAGCCACTTTGCTCCCTTGAGGCCCAATGCTCGAAAGATGCCTTTTACCTGCAAGTTATGTGACACCAGCATCAGCCATGACTACGATTTCACTTGGCTTGACCAGTCTTCTCAAGCACAGCATATGGCCAAAGGTCTTGGTCACATATGTTCTTTTGCAACAACTAAAAAAAAAAGGCTGAAAGGGTAAACATCTTTTGGTGTAGTGTAGTCCACAGCTTTAACTGATTTTTACTTGTTTCAGTCACTAGATTGTGGCCATGCTGGGGCACTGCCTCAAAGAATTTTAGTTGAATGAATCGACCCCAGAAATTTTTTTTGAAAACTTGGCACTTATTCTATCAGTCTCTTATGTCAAACTGCTAAGTTACAGGGACATGAACACACCAACACAAGTTGTCAAGCAGTGGTGGGGCACAAACAAAAACACAAAGTCACACACACACGACAGGCTTCTTTCAGTTTCCTCTAAGAAATCCACTCACCATGCTTTGGTCAGCCCAAGGTACTGTGCAGTGGGAATGAACCTGGAACCATGTGGCTGGAAAGCAAAATTCTTTCTCATTAAGGTGGTGAGACGGTGGAATTGTTGGCACCCAGGCAAAATGCTTAGTGGCATTTTGTTCATCTTTACATGCTAAGTTCAAATTCCACCAAGGTCAACTTTGCTTTTCATCCTTCAAGGGTACAAGAAATAAGTAGCAGTCATGTGATCGACTTACTCCCTCCCTTAAAATTGCAAGCCTTGTGCTAAAATTTGAAACCAATGTTCTTTCTCATTTAAGTAGTTATCTTGGGTTTCCCTTGAGCTACAGGGACGCAAAAGGTCAGAGTTTAACCAGGTTTCCATGGTGTGCAAGTGACTGAAGATTATGACACACTCCCATTGAATAAGATGCTCAACTGTCTCAGGGTTAACTGCTAAACTATTGCTGGAACTCGTTTATAGCTGAATAGCTTAGAGCAATGGAAAATGAAGTGTTTTGTTCAAGGACAATGCATTACCTGGTTCAGGAAGCGAAACCACAATCTTGTTACCAGGAGTGCAACACCCTAACCACTAAGGCCACGAGCCTTCACTCATTTAACCCTTTAGCATTTAAACTGGTCATATTTGGCCCAAATATTCCACTTGTTCTACGTTTGAACTGACCAGGTCTGATCTCTCACACCTACCCTACAGTGCCATTCTAGAAATAAACAATCACATCATCAAAATCTCAACGCTATGAGATAAATCAGGATTATATATTCAAAACACTGTGAAGAAATAATGATTATGTTTGACAGAGGAATATGAATGGAAAAGGGTTAAGAAATAGAAAGAGAATAATGGAAACAAAGAGAAATGTCACCTTTAGCAATGGAACTAACATCTTCATAAAATCCTGCAATGATGGCAACATGCCCAGGACGAGATTCTGTTGGTACTCTGGTATGTGAGATGCCAAATGAACCATTCTTTTCCATGATACTTCTGAAAGATATAAAGAAAGGAAGTATGTTGGTTTAACTTCCTTGTTTTACTTTTAATAGAGGGGTTTAGCCAAATAAACCAACATTCATGTAACAGCGGTAGTTATTTGATAAATCCTGGAAGAGTAAAAGGCAGAGCCAAGTTTGGAATGATCTTTCTTTTTTAATTTACTGTTTCCCTCTTATAGAAAACTAGCAGCATAGCCTGGCGTTGCCCGGGTATGTAAACGCCTCTAGTAGGCCACAACTAATCCCAATCTAGTCCTTTCCCTCTAGGGAACGAAGGCGCATGTGTAGGTTGCAATGTCTTCTCTTCACTCCTAAATAACTATCAAACAGCTATCGATAATTCAACCCAACCAATTCCTACCAGGAAGAAATTACATTCGAGACTTTACCCCCAACATCGCCACTTCTGCTAATAGCTGCTGCAGCCGCAAGTTATTCGAATACTTTTTTTGTTTACACTTTCTTTATAACTACCACCCCAAACGTTTTACCTTAAATTTTTGACTTACCCTAAGGGTCCTCGGACGCTACTTGCAAACTCTTGGTTTATTATAAACCGCTTTTGTCGTGTGCACCAAAAAACCTTTTCCATTCGTTTGTTCAGTTTGGTCACTTTTGACTTTTTTGTTGTAACTCACATTGCTGCTCGCTTTTTTGCCGTTTTTGTACATTTTTATACAATTTGGGATACTTACCCCACGTGTTCCGAGAGTTAAAAAGGTCGAGTTGCGTCCCCTAGACAGTCTGGAGAAAATGCGTTGCATATAAAAAGCTTAGATTCTCGACCCATGTCGAATTCATCGATTTTTTTTCAGAACTGGGGGAACTTTTCAAAATTTTCGCTGCGTTAGTTTTGAATTGACATTGGACTATGTGTGTGTCAAGTTTCGTCAGAATCGGTTGAAAGCCGTGGTCAGGGTGAGGGTACAACCTGACAGACAAACTGCCGTTTATATATAGAGAGATATGTTGAATGTTACTTGCAGTTATGAACATTCAACATATTTTATATAAGAGTGAAACACAGCATAATTACAACTAGGCTATTGTAAAAGTACATGTATACATATGCTACCATGTACAAGGGGGTACCGAAAAGCTTCTGGCTTTAAGAGTATCGCAAAAAGCCTAGTTGGAAGCTCAACCTTCTGAGTTCTTTTATAGAGCTTAGAAAAAAACTAAAGGTTTGCTGCAATATGTGTGTGAATCTGAGAGGGGTATATGTTGGATAATATCATAACTGATCCTCCTGTATTTTCTTTCACTCAAGGCTAGGAACTTTTCAGCATCCCCTCAAATACGATAGACATCTGAATTTTTGAATCTAAATTGTTTCAAAAAAAAATTATGAATACCAGAGAAAAACAGAGGTTTACACAACTGCTCCAAAAGTGCTGTAATCTGATTTATTAGTCTTTAATATTTCACTGAATGTAAAGGCAGTGGAGCTGACAGAACCCTTAGCACACTGGACAGAACGCTTAGTGACATTTCATGTCTTCATCCTTTTGGGATCAATAAAATAAGTACCAGTCATGCACAAGGATTGATGTAATTGTCTAGTCCTCTTCTAAAATTGCTGGCCTTGTACCAAAATTTGAAACCAATATTTCATTCAATGTAAAATAAATTAATGTGATTAAAATATACAAAAAAAATAATAAAGCTCTCTAACATAATCATTTTGTTTTTCTTGAGAAAAGTAGAAAAAAGTAAAGACTCCCTTCAGTCAAGAACGACCATGGGGCTACACTTAGAATGTTCCCTCCCTAGACACAAGTTCAGACAAAGTTGTTTTTGGAAGACCAGCAGTTGCCCAGGCTTACCAGCCTCCTCTCTCCACACCATGTTTTGTACAGAATAAAGGGGAAAGACCCCCTTCAGTCATGAACGACCATGGGGCTGCACTTAGAATGTTTCCCTCCCAGGCACAAGTTCAGGCAAATACCTTGAAACTATAGTCCGTATGTATCACTTAGGTTTTCGAGGGAGGATGACCTCCCTTTGCAAATAACACAAGGGCACTGAAATTGTGTCTAAGGCCAGCTGGAGACGTTGATCTCCTGGGGCTAAAAGCATCAGTAACACCCCACCCCCAGTGGCTAGCCACATTCAGATGACTAGTACACTTTACGTTAAAGTTTAAAAATTTTTGTTTAAAACTCTGTTCAAAACATTTTATTTAAGAATAAAAAAAAAAAAAAAGAAAATAAGGGCATGTTAAGTATTCGAGAAGGAAGTGAGATGGAAATGTGTTTTGGTGAGATACACCGCAAAGAACATGCTACATATTTGTGTATGTGTAGCAATATTAATTGAGAGGGATGTATATAATAATGGTATATAGCGCTATTTAATAATGGTATATAACAGTGGTTTCCAATCTGGGGTCCGTGGACCCCTGGTGGTCTGTGAACTTAATTCAAAATTTCATATTCTTTTATTCTTTTACTTGTTTCAGTCATTTTGACTGTGGCCATGCTGGAGAACCGCCTTTAGTTGAACAAACCAACCCCCAGGACTTATTCTTTGTAAACCTAGTACTTATTCTAACGGTTTCTTTTGCTGAACTGCTAAGTTACGGGAATGTAAACACACCAACATCAGTTGTCAAGCGGTGGTGAGAGTGGGAGGGGGCAAATACATACATACATATGACAGGCTTCTTTCAGTTTCCATCTACCAAATCCATTCACAAGGTTTTGGTTGGCCTGAGGTTACAGTAGAAGACACTTGCCCAAGGTGCCATGCAGTGGGACTGGACCCGGAACCATGTGATTGGGAAGTGAGCTTCTTACCACACAGCCTATATATATATATATATTATATAAAAGGGCTTAGTAAAATAAATTACTTTGCCACATACTGAACTCATTAGAAATAGCAGCTAAAAAAATTTTTTTAAAACTATTTCTAATACTTAAAGAAAATCTCTCTCATATAGTGTTTGCTCAATTCAACTCACGAAAGTATGGGGGTAAAGACATTAAAAAATCAAATGCAAAGGTTATTTGAGAACGTACGTTTCTAGATTAGTCAAATCGACATTTCTTTCGTCAGCTCAGAACTCCTTGGTTCGGATCTTTACATATATATATATATGTAAACATAAAGATAAGTATATTAAAAGATTTATGAATTTCTGTTGCAAATTTCTGATGTGAAGTCGTGTGTTCAAACCGATGTATTTCAGGATGGTCCTTTTTGTTTTGTTTTTATCAAATAAACACCTGCACTATATATTTGTTCTTCACTCGTTTATTACTGTCCTTATTCTAACTCATGTCCATTGTCTAGAAATCTTTTGTCACACATCTGTGACCTCCTCAGCAACACTTTCCGTCTTTGTGTGTGCTCTTGCTCTGCTTATTCTATTCTGCGAGAGTGATGTGGAGTTTCATGGTGTTGACATGGAAAAACTGGGCCTCCTCCTAAGTCAGACAAGTGACAATGGTTATTTAGTTGAACATGACTTTAGTTGTTTCTGCCCTACTAGGTCAGTAAGAGATAAAGCAAAGATGGAATGGAATAAGCTGAGCAAGAGCACACATGAAGATGGAAAGTGTCACTGAGGAGGTCACAGGTGTGTGATGAAACATTTCTGGAAAATGAACATGAGTTAGAATAAGAACAAAATCAAGTGAAGAACGAATATATAGTGTGGGTGTTTATTTAGCAAAAAAAAAAAAAAAAAAAATAAAAGACCATATTAAAAGGGGTCTGTGGGAAAACTCATCTAAATAAAAGGAGTATTTGATAGTGAAAATGTTGGGAACCACTGGTACATAATCATTGCAGAGATAGGAGAGGATAGCACAATTAATACTGTCAAGATGGATGATAGATTACAATACCTAATAAACGACTGATAGACACAAGGTCAGGTAGTAAGACACCTAGAGTTATGTAATGCAAGCTGTCATAATTTATGCTGGTTATATGCTTTCCCCATCTAAACAGGAATAGCAGGCAGGAAGACATATCCTGATAACATCAGTTTTTGCTAATTCGGATTTTAATCCAAAACAATCTTTATAATAACACTAAGAATATCCCTACATAACAAGATAGTGTCCTCGTAACCCTTTTGATTGTAAACATAAGGCCTGAAATATTATGGGGAGGCGGTAGTCGATTATATTGACTTCAATACTCATTTTGTACTTATTTCACTCATCGACCCTGAGAGGATGAAAAGCAAAGTCAACCTTAGTAGGATTTGAACTCAGAACATAAAGGCAGACAAATTGCTGCTAAGCATTTTGTCTGGTGTGCTAACGATTCTACCAGCTCACTACTTTAAAGATGGTATCATCATCATCATCATTTAATGCCCATTATCCATGTTGGCATGGTTTGGATGGTTTAACCAGAGCTGGCAAGCTGGAAGGCTGTACCAGACTCCAGTCTGATTTGGCATGGTTTCTGCGGATGCCCTTCCTAACGCCAACTTCTCAGTGTAATGGGTGCTTTTACATACCACCAGTATCTGCTACAACTGTCATTCTACTTGGCTTAATGGGTTTTCTTCTCAAGCACGATATACTGCCAATGTCTCAGTCATTTGTCATTGCTTTCATGAGGTCAAACACTTACTCATAATAAAATATTTCAATGGCTATGTCAGAAAAACAACAGGAGATCTTGGTGCAATCCTCTGGATTGCCAGTTACTGTTGAACTATCCAACCCATGCCAGCATGGAAAACAGACAAACAACAACAATCGTAATGGTTATCAGTTGAAACTTGGGTCCCAAGACCAAGTTGTTCCATTTTATAAGTGCAAATATACAATTACTGTGAAATCTGAAACACTTCTGGTTCCAAGTATTTTGGATAAAGATTTATCAACTATGCTAACTTTTTATTAGAAAGCTCAAAGAGTGTTTTATTGGTTTAATCACACTACATCATGGATACTGACTGATGATAAATAAAGTTGAATCTAGTGTGATTTGAAAGCAGAAACATATGGCACCAAATTAGAAAATGTGAGCTATTGCTCCGGTGTTTATTTATTTATTTATTTGCATTAAACCAAGGCAAAATAAATATCAAATCAAAGAATAAGAAATGGAACACCAACCTTATAAATGGTGATCTTGATTTGCCATCTTGTAATTCATAGAACTTATCGGCTCGTAAGCCATCAGCAACAAACAATACAAGGCGTTTAGCAGGAGGTGAAGTAGGACTGGAATGTGGTGTCATACCATGAACAATTGGAGATTTAAAGTAGATATCGAATATGGAATAAAAGAGAATCAAGTGAACTACTAGTCCAAGTAGTAATAATTTCCAACTGAACATACTTTCAGCAGTTTACAGGTGACCACATAAATTGCTTCCCAATCTGAAATAAACAAAAAACTGAAAACATAAGCATCAGTATTTATGAAATCTTAATGACATGGGGAAGTTTCCTAGGAATACCTGTCACATGAAGAATGTATATAGAAGTGTGGGTTAATATAAAGTAATGAGCACTAAAGAATTTCAAATTGTGTTCAAATTATGCTCAGAATGAAAAGAAAAAGCAATAGTCATCATCATCATTGTCGTTTAGCATCCACCTGCCATGCTGGCATGAGTGGGACAGTTTGACAGGAGCCAGTCAGTTAGAAACCAGCACCAGACTTTGGTGACTGTTATGGCAGGAATTTTACAGGTGGATGCCATTCCTAACACCAACCACTGAGTGCTTTTTACATGGTACAAGTACAGGAGGGGTAAGTTTTGGCAAGGTTTTTACAGCTGGATGCCCTTCCAAATACTGACTTTACAGTGAGGACTGGGTACGTTTAAGTGGCACCTGCACAGACAAGCTCACCAAGTAACTTTGCAAGACAAGGAATCTTTGAGAGTGGAGGGGATATTGTGCATGATGATGAAAGGGTAGTGCTAATGGTAATTCTTCTCAAAGGCAAGAGAGACAATTCTGAAATTCAAGAAATGGATTCTCTAATGAGTGCTGCATGGCAAGGATGAAAATAAATGCTGCAAAGACTGAGACATTGGTCCTCTCAAGAAAGTGTACTTTCCATGTTAGTGGAACATCACTGAGACAAATGGCAAAGCTAAAGTATCTTGGGGTTGTAGTCACAAATGATGGGAAGCAGAAGGCCAAGTTGAATGTGCAAGAATTGCAGGTGTTGGTATAGCATCAGCAGTCAATCCTCAGAAGAGAGGAGATTGGCAAAAAAAGCCAAACTTGCTCTTTTCAAATTGGTTTGCATGCCTATTCTCACCTTAGGTCATCACTGTTTGATAATGACCAAAAGAGTATGTTCATGAATCCATGACCAAAACGGGATTCCTCTGAATAATCGTTGATAGGCAGTCTCTTCCAGTTGAGCTGCTGCTTAAGAGGAAGGATTTCTTAGGCAGAGAAGCACAAAGGTTTCATGGATGGTTCTTTGCATTCCTTCAGTCGTTGTTTAACTGACCAATAATCAAAAGTATTCCTTCCTGTCTTTTCAGGGATATCTAGGATGCCAATTTAATGAATAGTGATGGGAATATTTAGTGTGGTTTCTGATATTTGGGCTCCATGCAAGCATAGTTGTGGAAAGTTCATAACTTGAAATTATAGACTTACTGGCTACTTAAAAGCTATCAGGCTTTTTGAAACAGCCAGAGATCAATGGGGTAATGAAGCAGGTAATCAATAGGGTTTTGGAGCAAGTCAGTTCATATCAATGGGGAAAGACTTCAAGGTATGAATTTTGAATAGGAGACACTCTTCATTCTGGCATGTCAGTATGGTGGATTCTTTCACTGCAAGTCCTATCCTTTGTTGTACTGTTCTTTAGGGTTCTGCCGCTTTCTCAGCAGGACAAAATTATTTTTAAATACCCAACGTCACCTACCAACGTCATATTTTCATCCAAGTTCTTCTAAAATCACTTGTATTCGCAATTCTTTGACAGGGTCGTTTTTGTCCGACTGGTTTAAGACTTAAGACGACGGAGGAAACAGCAAGAAAACACATGGTTTCGTGAAAGAATCTGACTATCCATTAGTCTAAGAGATCCTACTAGCGTCTTCTCTATTTTAAAATTACTATGTGCTAATATTTTATGTAAGTTATCATTATCTAACTATTAGTAAGGTGTAATATATAACGAATAACTGAAGGAACTAACAAGATATCACTTTGACTCTCGTCGAAACTATCTCCAGAGAAACGCAAAGACTGTTTGTATTTATTTGGATAAAACAAATTACACCACAAAAACCCAAACAAACAACTGAAGTAAAACACGTGGCGATAGATAATAAACAGTTCTTGCATCCCTTTTAATATATTTCCTTTTCAAATATAAAAAAAAAACAAAAAAAAAAAAACACGCCGAGGTTCTGGCTGTCAAAAGAAAAAGAAAGAACTTGAAAGCTAAGACTGAAAATTTTACGCTGCGAAAAAATATTTTCATTTCTTTAACTAAACATTACCGGCGTTTGGGAAAAAGTCTTGAAATATTTCAGAAGTAAACTTACTGCTTAGCTTTTACCGGGATTTAAATAAGTTTTCCACTTGTTCAGAACAGTTATTTTTTTAGACGAAATTTAATCCGTATACTAGAACTTATTATTCAGTAATTTTCTTTTTAAACGTCTTTAATTCAAAAAGAAACAATTTCCGTAATTAAGAAGACGAATTGTTGCTATTTATATCTTCATCTCGAAAATCAAATGGCTGTTTCGTATTATAATTATCAATTGTGATTATTTACTATTATTGTAATTAAATATTAATTAGAGTGGTAAATATATTACAGAAAAATATTAAGCGAAAATTTTAAAAGGAAATAATTTCTTTTTATTATTTAAATTTTGAAATGTTTTATTTCTTTATTTATGACAGTGTATTTGTGTTGACATGACAATATATGATAGCTCTGTATTATAGTGTCATTACAGCTGATGATACGTGTTGACCACTTCTCTGATCGGATCGTCACATCTGAACTCAACCATGGGGCAAATCGAATGGGCTATGTGGGCAAACGAGCAAGCAATCGCAAGTTCATTAAGTAAATATCTTTTTTTATATTCATTTATTTATTTCTCCCATCATTGTAATGTATAATCTATTCTCGTTTTCTATTTATACTAATTGGGCATTATTCAATGTTTCTGTTTCTGAGATCGCTTTTTTTTTCTAAGAACCCATTACTCTATATCCAAAGAAAAAACGGGATGGTCATTGCTGGAATGCCGGTGAAATTCTGCTTTAAGCACGCCATATAACCCCTTTTAACTTTTTTTCGAAATTAAAAAAATTTTTTGAATTTTTCGAATTTTTTAAAAATCACAGTCTGAATTTAAATCCCAGCAATAAACCATTAAATGTGTTTATGGGGACAAAGATATTGGAAAACAATACACGTCAGACTGACAAATAAACGAGGGTATGGGTGGTCGTGAGATGTGCTAAAAATGACAGCTAAGTAGTCCTTAAATCTTGCACTAAATTTTGTTTGTTTTTGCATAGTCGTATGAATTCCCGTGTATAGAACACAAATTTACAAAAATGTTTGGAAAATTCTAAAAAAATAGAATGCTATGAGGAGTTATATTGCACAATTCCGCCAGAATACCTTTGATCATCGACCTGCTCGATCGTCGATGACGCGAGCAGGTTCTCCGAGAGAAATTTAGCAAAAGTAGCTTTCGGAACACTCGGAGCGACGGGGCAGGGTATTTCTTTCAAAATTAAAAAAAGGGTAAGGAAGTATTTTTTATTCAATTTTTTTTTTCTTTCAGGGAAGGGCTCAACGGATAGTTACGGGTCCTTCGGCATTCCTGGCCACGGACCGATGTATCGGTTTAACCCCGCTCTCGTAGGAGTCGGATATAAGATAAACAACAGTAGATAAATGCATTGTTTTGACGTAGTTGATTAGAATGAATGTATTGTATTTTACAATGGATTAATTGTTTTTATATTTGCTCAACATTTACCGAAAGAGTGTCTACTTATAACGATTAACATCCGTGTTGTACATATAGTCTGTTGCCTGTTGATTAGCTTTAAGTTGCATATGCGATATTTTCTGCTCCTTGTCTCAATTGCCAATTTTTTTTTTCCCAGACATAAAAACAACGGATGTGGGTGCGGGCTATTAGACTAAATCTACTTTGCACTAATTTCTCATTTAATTTGTTGGCAGTTTTATCGCGGATGCAAATAATATTAGCAAACACAATGTTACCCACTCTGTCCCACTCGCACGTATCATTTTACCTGCGTTTTACATCCAGGCAAGGATTGGACGGACCGACACAGCCCGTATCAGTTCTTATTGGGTGTCACTGCTCTCATAGACTGGGAAGGTTTTAGTTGAATAAACCGACCCCAGGACTTATTCTTTGTAAGCCTAGTACTTATTCTATCGGTCACTTTTGCCGAACTGCTAAGTTACAAGGAAGTAAACACACCAACACCAGTTGTCAGGTGGTAGTTGGGGACAAACACAGACACAAAGACATACACACACATATATATATATATATATATATATACAATAGGCTTCTTTCAGTTTTCATCTACCAAATCCATTCACAAGGATTTGGTTGGCATGAGGCTATAGTAGAAGATGCCATGCAGTTAGACTGAACCTGGAACCATGTGGTTGAGTAGCAAGCTTCTTACCACACAACCATGGCTATAATATATATGATATGTGTGTGTGCCTTGTGTCAGTTCATACAATGTTGCAGCCAATCATTGTTATTAACCACAACCATCTGTGCTGCCACATGTGGCCTTATCTGTTATACTTGGCTTGTCCATTTTTACGTTCTGAGTTCAAATTCCGCTGTGGCTAACTTTGCCTTTCATCCTTTCGGGGTCAATAAATTAAGTGCCAGTGAAACAATGGGGTCATCTAATCAACTAGTCTCCTCCCCGCAAATTTTAGGTCCTGTGCCTTTAGTAGAAAAGATTATTATTTGGTCGATCCCAGCACCCCTGCCTCGAGTGACTCCTGTGCTGGTGTCACGTAAAAAGCACCATCTGAGTATGGCTGATGCCAGTGCCACCTGACTGGCTCCTGTGCTGGTGGCATGTAAGAAGCACCCACTACACTTTCGGAGTAGTTGGCATTAGGAGGGGCATCCAGCTGTATAAACATTGGCAGATCAGATTGGAGCCTGGTGTGATCTCCTGGCTTGCCAGTCCCCAGTCAAACTGTTCAATCCATACAAGGATGGAAAACGGACCTTAAACGATGATGATGATATTGTTGTTGTCATTATTGTTGAAAGCTGCAAACTGGTAGAATCAAATGTTAGGCAACATTTTGTCTGTTATTACATTCTGAGTTCAAATTCTGCTGAGGTCAAGCAACTTTATCTTTCATCCTTTCAGAGTCATCATTGTTTAATGTCTGCTTTCCACGCTGGCATGGGTTGGATGGTTTGACTGAGGAGTAACAAGCCGGGAGGTTGCACCAGGCTCCAATCTGATCTGGCAATGTTTCTACAGCTGGATGCCCTTCCTAAAGCCAACCACTCCGAGAGTGTAGTGGGTGCTTTTTATGTGCCACTGGCACAAGAGGCAGTCAGGCAGGCCTGGCATCGATCACGTTTGGATAGTGCTTTTTATGTGCCACCAGCACGGGAACCAGTCAGGGGGCACTGGCAGTAAAATAAAATACCAGTTAGGTACTAGGGGTGATGTTATTGACCATCCCCTACTCTACAATTGTACCAAAATTTGAAACAATTATTATTATTATTATTATGAAAACACAATATCATAGTCTTATTGTATTAATAAAATATAATGATTCTATTGTTTTTAATTAATTATACTAAAGACCCATTGTATTAACTAATATGTGAGTGCCTGTTTTTTCTCACACATGAAATATTAGATAACATGTATATATACACACACAGCTCTCACTGTGTTCTATATATACATGTTGATGCTTGTTTCTATGTTGTTATAATAAACACAATTAAATATTAAAATGAAGAAATACTCAATTTTTTTTTAGTACATATCATAATTTTGCAAGAAGGGCATCAGTGACTTCAAAGCTTCGGCCGGCATAGCTATGTCGTAAGAAGCTTGCTTCCTAACCACATGGCTCTGGCTTCAGTCCCCTTGCATGACAGTGAGAACACTTGGGCAAACATCTGTGTCTCCTACTATAGTCTCAGACTGACCAAAGCCTTGTGAGTGGATTTGGTAAATGGAAACTGAAACTTGACTGAGCCTGAATCATTTGAGGCACAAACCTGAGTACCAACTGGTAGAGTTCCGCCATCAACTGGAACCAAAGACTTCAAAGTCACCAGAAGAGGAAAGGAATTAGCATTTTGCTACTAATATAACCCTTTCTACTATAGGCATGAGAACTAAAATTTTGAGGGAGGGGGATAGTCAATTACAGGGACCCAAGTATTCAACTGGTACTCGTCTTATTGACCCCGAAAGAATGAAAAGCAAAGTCGGTCTTGGTGAAATTTAAACTAAGAATATGAAGATGGATGAAATGCCACTAAGCATTCTGTTTGGCATGCTAACAATCCTGACAACCCGTCACCTTATTTTGCTACTAATATAATAAAGTATTGTGCCTTACCATTATTCCAAATGACTAGAAAGAAAGCCATCAAGTGGAAGTGAAAGCAGTAGCGACAAAGGGAGTTATAAAAGGATTCTGTTATACAGTAATCTTGATGCTTTAAAAAAAGTTTGATTTAGGAGAGAAATTCAGTGATATTTGGAAAATGTTTGCCATGTCTAGTTAGAATTAAGGCAGTGAGATAGGAGAGTAATGTTTAATGGCATTCCGTCTGTCTTCACATTCTGAGGTCAGATTTGACTTTCATCCTTTCAGGGTTGAAAAAACCAGTACCAGTTATGCACTGGGGTTGATGTAATTGACATACCCCTTCCCTCAAAAATTGCTAGCCATTTGCTAAAATTTGAAATCAATTTCTATAGATAGAATAAAATTAGGATAGGCACAGCTGTGACTGTTCTCTTAAATGTTTGAAAATCACTTTTCATACATTTCATACGATTTTTAACATTTTTTGTGACTGTGAAGGACAACAATGAAACTAGATGCAATGGGTTGCAATGCTCATTCATATGAAAACTGAAGACTGGTATGATGATTTGCAGAAAGTGCAACTCATGTTGTGAAGCTTTTTCTGACTAAAGAGGACTTTTTCTTGTCAATGTTAAAATAACTAGTAAAGCCTTCAATACTGGTTTTCTTTATCAGAGAAAGCGATCACACTCTGCGGTAACATAACAAAACAGATGTTCAAGGTCGATGTAAATAGCTTTTCTGGGAGTCCTTGCCTGTCAGGACTTCATTTTGAAAAGTTCCAAAAATTGTGCTACACTCTCAGTTGGATGAAATTAAGGTCCCTCACTTCAAAAATGTAAGAGTCTTTAAGGGATGCATTAAGTTTAACTCTTTAACATTTAAACTGACCATATCCTGCCAAAATATTCTACCTAATTTATGTTGAAACTGGCTATACACAGCCTCTCACACATGCCCTACAATGTCATTCTAAAAATAAGCAATCAGCCATGCAGTGGGACTGAACCCGGAACCATATGGTTGAGAAACAAGCTTCTTACCACACAGCCACACCTGCGCCTTATTGTTGTTTATTTTTAAGTTTAAAAAACGTAAGATAAACTGCTATGAATAGTGTTTCTTGTCACGGAATAAGTCAATCCTATTGCCTTCATAGAAGAGTCATGAACTTTATTGTTTGTAAACTGGGTTGGACTGTGTCTCTTCTCATTTAAGACTCAAGTACTTGAAGTTAAAAGGTTCAGATAACGATCAAATTTTCTTTCAACAATTGCTAGATGTGTCTTACTTTTGATTTATTGTAGAAACTCCCTGTTCCACATCATTTGTCATCAGTGAATGAGTTCATGTATCATGTAACCACTTGTAGTGTCCTACACACACGCACGCACACACACACACACACACACACACACACACACAGAGTTATATTTGGAGATGGTAATTTTTTTGCCAATAAACACATGAACTATATATTTGATCTTCACTTAAACTTTATTCTTCTTCTTATTGTTGTTGTTATTATTTATTATTGTTATTATCATTATCATTACTATCATTGCCTTTGCACAGCTTCTAATGCTGGAGATGTGTTACAGTGTCAGCTGTTCACTACCAGTGAACTAAGGTAACACTTCTTATTTTTCGAGCACCTTCTGGAGTATTCGAGCTGTTCCAAACAGTGTTGTTTTCTGCAAGTGCTCTATCCTTATTGCAGCCCCTATTTATTCCACATACTTCTCAAGATTTTTGCTCACTGTTCCCAGGGCCCTGACAACTATTGGTACTACTACCACCTTTTTCATCGACCACAACTGCTTAACTTCCAAGCTAATCTGTCATATCTCTCAACTTTTCTTTCTTCCTTATCGCATACCTTGTTGTAAGCTGGGCATGCTATATCTATGATCCAGCATAGTTTGCTTTCTTTCTCAATTAAGACTATGTCTGGCTCATCATCATCATCATTATTATCATTATTGTTGTTATTGTTATTATTAGATTTTTGTTAGGCTTCTTTTGTTACATGCTGAAAAAGGAATAGACGGGACAAGAGGAGACACAGAATGTGTGACAAAACTCTGACAAATAACTAATAATAATAATAGTTTCTTTATTGGCCACAAGGGCCGAACACAAAACACATAGGGACAAATATGGTTTAGTACAAAGTCTTGTAAAAATAACAATTAACAATAAAATTAAACTATAAAATCCTCAAAAGTGTTGAGTTCATCCCAAGGACAACCACACATCCTGGTTATCCCAACCACTAAGTGAACCTCAGCAGATGCCTCTCTCCTTCACAACTCCTCCGGTTTACAAACGAATGTTCAGTCTAGGCCCATTTACACAGGTCATCTTCATCACATTCACCCACCTTTCAACAAAAATACTGGGAGCAGAACTTCTATCTCCACCCTTACTTTCCTTTTTAATTGGAACTTGTAAAAGTCAATGAGGGTTTGACTGGAGAGGAAAATATTTGTCTTCACTCCTTTCAGTCTTGTCCACCACACTAACTCCTTCGCCACCAGACAGGAAAACTGTCTTTCCTTCCTGGCCAAAGCAAGGTGACAGGACAATCTTCACAATAGACTCAGCTGATAACCAGATCCGTCCTACATACGTCAACAGCTATTCGACAAAGCTCCATGAGTCAGTAATGCTCAAACACTGGATGAGTATATGTAGGACAGTTTTGTTGCCCTACAAACATCTTGGACAGATGTGTCTGAAGAGCTTGTCTTGAACCAGCAGAGCTCGCTGGTAGCATTGTCAGGCCAGAAATTTCTGGAAGATTTCCATTGTCCCTGTCCCAAAAGTCTTCTGGAAAAGACTAGCTAATTGATCCCTCCCAGGGATGTTGTCACTCTTACCTACCACTAATTTCCTATAGAAATCTATAGTGGAACTTCCACCGACTTGACAGAATGCTGTGAGTGCTTGCCAACACTCCAGGAGCCTAGCACCCATTCTTGGTCTATGCTTAATCCAGAACTATAGCTCTGTCAATGAGATGAGCTGCAGAAAATCCTGTCTCACAAATGGCGACCATGCTTGCTCACTGGACATGTCTCAGCCTCAGCACATTGTTAGCCAATAAACACATACCCACACACACACATATATATATATATATGATGGGATTTTTTCAGTTTCTTATTTCTTCACTGCCCACAAGGGGCTAAACATAGAGGGGACAGACAAGGACAGACAAAGGGATTAAGTTGATTACATCGACCCCAGTGCATAACTAGTACTTAATTTATTGACCCTGAAAGGATGAAAGGCAAAGTCAACCTCTGCGGAATTTGAACTCAGAACATAACGGTAGATGAAATACTGCTAAGCATTTCGCCCGGCATGCTAACGATTCTGCCAGCTCACTGCTTTCATATTTTTTCAGTTTCTGTCTACCAGATTCATTCACAAGGCTTTGGTTGGCTTGGAGCTACAGTAGCAGATACTTGCCCAAGGTGATACACAGTGGGACTGAACCCGGAACCATGTGGTTGGGAAGCAAACTTCTTATAAGCTACTGCTTATTCCATTGGTCTTTTGTGCTGAACTGTTAAGTTATGGGGATGTAAATGGACCAACACCTATTGTCAAATGATGGTGGGGCAGACACATACACACAAATGTGCACACACACACCCTGGGCTTCCACCCAGTTACCTTTTACCAAATTCGCTCACAAGATTTTGCTCATCTAGAGGCAATGTCAGAAGACACTCGTCCAGGGTGCCTTGCAACAGGACTGAACCCAAGGTTTCATGGTTGGGAAACCAGCTTCTAAACCATGCAGTCACACCAGCACCTTTGTTTTTTTTGTTTTTGGTTATTTCTAATATTGTATTTTCTGTTTTATTTCTAGTTACAATTCTTGGTGGAATCATAGGCATTGTTGGATTTTTCAAGAGATGGCAGTTTGGGATTTATGGCGTGTATCCTTTTAATGTGAATGAAGTCAAAAAGATCTGTTATTTTTTAAGGAATTATTTCATTTATATATCCATTATCAGGAGATTCCCTTCTCTTTTTTTATTCCAAAAGCAATGAGCAAATGTGTTTATATTCTTATATTTCTATATTGCAGAGAATCTTTTTAATACTGTTCCATATTTTAGAGATGAGGAATTATGTACATTAGACAGATAGGTATCCTCACTTTGTTTGTTGTTGCCACACTGTTTCGACTGATGTACTCTCCAGCCATTACACCCTTGGAATGGTTGGTGCTAGGAAGGGCATTCAGCTGTAGAAAGGGTTGGGTTCGAAATTCCATCAGGATATCTGATTAAGGCTAGAGAGTACATCAGCCGAAATGTTGTAGTGACAACAAACAAGGTGGGGACACATCCGTCCATTGTAAATATGGCTTTTTAATATTCAAATTTATTTCAGTCTTTCTGGTTCAAGCTATTTTATGCATAAAATGTTTATTCAGTACTGTCCTACTGGCACCCGTGCTGGTGGCATGTAAAAAGCACCATTTGAGTGTGGCCGATGTCAATGCTGTTTGACTGACACATAAAAAGCACCCACTACCCTCTCAGATTGGTTGGAATTAAGAAGGGCATCCAGCTGTAAAAACCTTGCCAAATCAGATTGAAGCCTAGTGCAGTTTCCTGGCTTACCAGTTCTCAGTCAAACTGTCCAACCCATGCCAGCATGGAAAGCAGACGTTAAATGATGATGTATGTGTGTGCTTACAAAGTTTGATCAAAGAGTATGAAAGCTGTTGCTATGGTAATGGAGCTAAAGTATACAGGGTGAAGCTGCTTGGCACAGATCGACTTTGAACTCTGTCACACATGCACACTAAGTTCTCTTCTGCCATTTATAGCAGTGCTTGAACGTAAAGTGCATAGAGTGTGGTTGACTCAAAAAGAAGATCAGGTTTCAGCTGTGCAGGGTCTCTTTCATTGTGTTGAGGAAGATGAAGACTTTTTGAAAACGGTCATAACAGGTGATGAATTGTGGGTCTGTGGCTATGACCCCAAAACCAAGGCTCAGTCTTCACAGTGGAAGACCCCTGCAAGATATCAACATGTCAAGGAAATCCAAGAGAATACAATGAAACAGTTGCTTGCTGTCTCCAAAAAGGAGTTTCAGGGATGCTTCCACCTATGGAAACAATACTGGGTAAAAATGTGTGGCTTCGGAAGGGGACTACTTTGAAGGAGGTTAAATGCCAAACTGATATGTGTTGTAGCTGTCTTTCCATAGCACCAGTCCTGATACTATTTGATCAGACCTCGTATGTGTGTCTCTACTATTTTTTAATTATTATAAATCTTCCACTGAGGAGGGAACCAGTTTCTGCCAAGGATACAAAGCTCCATCTTTGAGATGTAGTTAACACAGACAAATCCACATTTGGAACTCGAGAAAAGTCTTGTATATTTTTACTGTTCTACTCACAGATTGCACTTGTGATGTATGAATCAACCAGTCAATTTCTCTTTCTGAAAATCTCAGGTTATCCAGATTCTCCTTTAAGCATTTACTAACAAAACCTAGTTCTCCAATTATTATTGGTATGAATATAAATTCATAGTCTGGATATAGAAGCTGGAGGTTTCGAAGCAGTTGTCAATAGATATCCTCTTTTTCTTTGATTGTCAAAGAGATATTTATATCTGCAAGGCAGTTGACCTCTATGATGGTACATACCTTTGCCCCTCTGTCCCAAACAACAATATCCAACCTGTTATGTTTACATTTGACAGAAGTTTTGATGGGAATAATATTCCACCAGTATTCCTTGAGTTGGTATTTATGAATGGTATTGTAAATTGAGCTGCATAGGGAGGTAGTACCGTGATGACATTTTAGGACAGCGTGATGTCTTCCACAAAAACATGACATAGCCTAAACATGCAGTTGCACCTTGGGATTACAAGAACATCACTGTCTCTCTTGTTCACCAGGTATTTTGTGGCAACAATAAACTACATCAATAAAATACAGGGAGAAAAACGAGTTTGCACCTCACCAACTCTACCTTTGACAAAAATTAATGAAACTTTATGGCAACTCTTCACACCAAGCTCTTGAGGGAAAGCTAATCACTTTAAAACATGAACTCAGGACAATGATACTATGTATGTATGTAGATTCGGTTTTGTTTTACGTTTGTATTCTCATGCATATAGTTACGTATCTAGACATGCTCATATATATTTAGATGATAAACTTCTAGAAAGTTTTATAGATTTTTACAGTTCCAGTAATGTATTCAATCTATAGTCTTCGAATTAGCTTTTACCTTTCTGGTCTTGAGAAGCCTAATTTCTCAAGATTAGTATTTAGGCAGTGTGTTACATATCCCAGAGCCCCAATAATTACAGGTATAAACCTGAATTTGTAATCTGGTTAGAGTAACTGCAGATTTCTCAATAGTTCAGCATAGGTGTTTTCACTGATCTTCAGGTTTATGCTAATTTCTGCAACTGTACACAATTTTTCTTCTCTATCCCAAATCATTATGTGAGGTTTGTTGTGCTTACATTTACTAATGTGTGTGTGTCTGTATATAGGTGTAGATATGTCCCAGGTATGACTTTAAATTGCATCTGGTTCTGGGATTTCAGAGTTATGCAGTGTGTGGAATAATTTCTTTGCCACTGTTGTTCCCAGGTCTGCTCTGACCTGGAGAAGTAACACCTGTTAAGGTCCCAGCTATTAGTTAAATTTCAATGAGTATCAGGATGTACAAATACCCTGGTTGGTGTCCAAACGCACAGTAAACTCATTGGGTGTGAGTTAAACTTGATCTTTGTTAAGGCATCCTTCGAGGAAAAAGCTAACTTGTATATAAAACCTGCTACTCTGCTGAGCTGGAAGATCTTGCATTTTGCTTATCTCTGTCTTCCTTGGTATTGCTAGTGGCAGGAAAAACCTTTGCACAGACATTGTTGATACTACCTGTCAGTGATGATCATGCTTGTCTAACTAGTTGACAACCATCATGTGTAGATATGTGTGTATGTCTTTCGCTTATGTATATTGGCAAAGAATGTAAATATCCACAAGAAGAAATGCTGCACCAACTTACAGACATTTCTTTGTTACTTTGTTCTTAGGAAATACAGTGAATTTATTGTTGGCTTGTCAAGATTCTTTAACCAATAATGCTGTAGTTTCTCAACAGTGATGTTAACAAAACAAAATGATTAAATAATAAAACCCACCCTGCATCTGATTTGAACATCTGAACTGTGAGGAGGTATTCTAATACTTTATCCACTGCTCCATCTTGTCTCTACAACTGAAGTAAAAGTGGGAATACAATTTTTCAGTTGTTTTCGTTGTTGCTATTTAACACCTGGTTCAGCTCCAACCTTGACTCTCTTGGTCAGTGGATTTTGGTGTTAGAATTTATGTGCAACAGATTCATAATATTTCTACAACCCACAAGATATTTAAATGTCTTCTACAGTTCTTCATAATATTTAATCATAAAAGTATAATGGAGATTTTAGAATCAAATGCCTATGAGTAAAATAGGAATCAAAGGGGTCCATAGGTAAAAAATATTTGAGAACCACTGAACTAGGGGCTTTTCCTTGTTTTTATGACTTGTGCCTGTTTATATTAACCCTTTTGTTACCATATTTCTGTTGAGATGCTCTGTGTTTCTTTCAATTACTTTAAATATAACAAAGAATTTAGTAAAATAACTTAGTAATCATTAAGCTAGTGTCAGGAACATAAATTCTGACTAAGGTTTAGAGGGAGATTTTAATTCAGAACCTTTGAAAACAAGACATTTGTACTGCAGAGCCAGAAGTGGTTACAACCAGGTTGGTATCAAAAGAGTTAATCTCTCTCTTTCTCTCTCACTGATGTTTTC
Organism: Octopus sinensis; assembly: GCF_006345805.1. Lineage (NCBI taxonomy): Eukaryota > Metazoa > Mollusca > Cephalopoda > Octopoda > Octopodidae > Octopus > Octopus sinensis. Next base: position 25,756,005 of record NC_043013.1, read on the forward strand.
AAACACCTTTTTTAAAACTCTACCAATTTGATATGTTTTATGATTTCCAAGTTTTTCCTTAGCACTTCTTAGAGCAGCAGGTGTTTTTATTTTCTTGTTTGAATACCCACGCAGTCTGCGAGCTAAAGGGAAAAGTTCACCCAGAAAGTAAGTATTCATTTAGATGGTAAACTAATCTATTAATTAGGCAGTGAGCTGACAGAATCATTAGCATGTCAGGCAAAATGCTTAGTGGCATTTCATGTTTTTACATTCTGAGTTCAAATACCACAAGGTCGACTTTGCCTTTCATCATTTTGGGGTTGATAAAATAAGCACCAGTTAAGCACTGGGGTCAATGTAATCAACTATTCCCCCTCCTCTGAAATTACTGGCCTTGTGCCAAAATTTGAGGCCAATATATTAATCTATTTCCTGAATTCACATCTTCACCACCTGGCATATAGGGAGCCCTTTAGCAAACTCCAGTTTCAGGCTCTTAGGAGAAATTTCTGCTGATATAAAGGTAACTTCTGTCTACTCGACTAGGAGACCCTGATAAGGCTCGTGGCTAATGTCCTTCATTTGAGTAAACCATAAGAAAATATAATTGAATTGCTTCACTACCAGTTATACCATGCTGTTGATTTCAAAAAAGAACGAAATCATGCCCTATTGTCTTACAAACGAATGACACATTAAAAAAATGTGACTCTGGGCACTAGTTTACACTGTATCGGGGGAAAATGACGGGAGGGTCATAGATGGAACGTTTTTAATCATCAAAGCTGATATGAGGCTTAACAACTACAACTATAGGTGTGCGAGTTCTTGTTCCAGAATTAACAAGTAAATTCTATTACAGACACCGAAACAAAACACTGCACTACACGAGGAATACAGCAGAACTGCACTCAGTGGTGCAGTGAAAGCATGCAACGAATATACGTCTTAATCTTCCTTTCTACTAAAGGTAGAAGGCCTGAATTTTTTGTGAGGTGGAATAAGGCGATTATATCAGTTCTAGTGCTCAACGGGTACTTATTTTACCGACCCCGAGAAGATGAAAAGCAAGGTCGACTTCGGCGGAATTTGAAACCAGAAGGTAAAGTCAGAAGAAATGCTGTGAAGCATTTTTCTTCCCGATGCTTTAATGGTTCTACCACTTCAGTCTTAAATTGGTATTATTGTCGTGACAGAGTTGTTTCCCTTGCATTAAAGAAAACGTCAAATAGAAATACGAGCAAAGGGAAAGAATTCATTTAAAAAGTTTTGTTCTGTTGATATACCAGATCAGAACTGATTGAGATCAACATGAAAGACATTCCGATCGTGACCATCACTGCTTTTTCTATTCCAAGCATAATTTATCTTGTCTTCTTTAACCAACATCTTTTTCTTTCTATATTTTAACTGTACCAGTCTCTTTTATTGAATCGTTAGGTTACGGAGCCGTAAACAAACCAACATTGGTTGTCAAGTGGCGGTGTGGGACAAACATACATACACACATACCTACAAACACACGATGGGCTTCTTTCAGTTTCTGTTCTTCAAATCCACTCACAAGGATTTGGTCGTCCCAAAGCTACAGCAGAAGACACTTGCCCAAGATGTCATGCAATGGGACTGAACCCAGAGCTATGTAGTCGGGAAGCAAGCTTCTTACCAGACAGTCACAACACTAAGGATTTTTTTTTATAACCTCTAAATAATTTCTAATCGCTATTTGGTGAAATACTGTAATTAGAAAAAGTATTTAGAATTAATATCATTTTCTAAGCAAAGGCGAGCAAAATGTTTTGTGGCATTTATGTTCCGATTCCAAATTCTACCAGGTTCGACTTATCAGCCTTTCGGTGTTGATAAGATAAGATAATAGTCAAGCGCTGAGGTCGACTTATCTCAGCCGCCCAAATTGCCGACTTTAAGCTAAATTTTAAAACCAATGTTATTCTCGGATCTAGTATGCAAGGGAAGCAACTCTAGATATTTTGCTTCTGTAGACTTCATTGAGATGAGTATGGCCTTCACAATCGTTTGATGGTCCGGTCGTAACTAGCTTAATGCATGGAAATGTTTACAGCAAAAACTATTACATAGTACCCGGAAATGAGATTGATTTATAATTTAGTTCGAAAGGACATTATCGTCATTTAATGTTCATTTTCCACACTGTCTTCGGTTGGACAGCTTGACAAGATCCAGCATGAACATGGGGCCCTACTGAATACCAGTGTTAGTTTCAGTATTGTTTCTACGGATGTATCCTCTTCCTAAAGTCAGCCACTTTATGGAGTGTACCAGGTGCTTTTTTTTTTCATGCTGATGACAAATTTACAGTCTAAGTGAGCAATTAATAGATGACAAATTTACAGTCTAAGTGAGCAATTAATAGTTTACAAATTCACACGAACAATACATCTTCATCATTGTTTAACGTTTGCTTTCCATGTTGGCATGGGTTGGACGGTTTGACCGAGGACTGGCAATGTTTCTACAGCTGGATGCCCTTCCTAACGCCAACCATTCCAAGAGTGTAGCAGGTGCTTTTTACATGCCAGTTTGGCAGCACTATTTTCATTATTTAAAAAAATACATCGAGAGACAGTATCTAACTTAGAGCTTAAGTCTTTGATTCTCATGACCACGTTATAATCTGTTAGAGTGTTATAAACTCGTGTTGTGCTCAGTGGACAAAGCACCAAACTATATTCGCCTCAGTTTTGATTGACAAGTTATGATTACTTTGGGGCAAAATGGTTCGCAGGAGGAAGGATATTAAACTGTAAAGAAAACTTAATTAAATACTGTGTGATAAGAAGTTTGCTTCCCAACTATATAATTCTTGGTTCGGTCCCACTGCATGGTATCTTGGACAAGTGCCTTCCTCTATAGCCCTGGTTAGGGGCTAGTGTTAGGGTTAGCGTTAGGTTAACTGAGGACGGTGAAATGGATATAAAATTAATAAGCAAACTAGTCCACATGTTGTAGATGCTCTGCTAATCTTAAGACATACCTCTGCCTACTGGTTCTTGATTACTTTCAATAGGGTTTACACTGTTACAAACATCTAGGCGGGAGGTGCCAAAGCTAATTCACTATCTTCAATTCAGTGGTAGACTGCACCAGGCGCCAGCTGTCTGTTTCGGCATGGTTTCTATGGCTGGGTGGCCTTCCTAATGCCAACCACCTAGTATACGGGCTGCCTTTTACGTGGTGGCAGCATGTAATAATAATCAAAATTTACATAAAATTTATAATTTATTATTAATAAAATAAATATGCTGTATTAAATCTTCCAGTCACTTGATGATAGAGCTACTCCAAATATACTGAAATTCTTTCCATTTTCAGGTGCCAGTTTCCATTTACAGTTTTTGTCAACCTATTTGGTCCGATTGCAAGAATATATTATTTTCGGTTTGTCCTCTATTTCTTGTAAGTGTACCAACCATTTCTTGTTTGCTTCCTTTTTTAAAGTTTATCTTTTGTGTTGTTCTGCAAATCAGTTCTTCACTTCATGATCTGAGTAGAATATCAGTTTTTCAATGAGAAGTGTTTGCTAGTCGCTTGCTCAACCTATTTCATTTCAAGAGGAAGAGACACTGTGAATGGTTCCTCATGATGCTTATCATGGCACAAGTTGGCCATTTTCTGAGAGAGAGAGAGAAGAATTGGTCTTAGTACTTGATTGATACTTTATTCATTGACCCTGGGAGGATATAAAGAAGAGCTGGCTTTGGCAGGATTTGATCTTGGAATATTCAGAACACAGAGAGCTGGAGCAGATATCACAAGGCATTCTATTCAGTCAATTTTTTGCTTATTTTAAGGCGGTGAGCTGGCAGAATTGTTAGCACGCTGGGTGAAATGCTTAGCGGTATTTCGTCTGCCATTATGTTCTGAGTTCAAATTCCGCTGAGGTTGACTTTGCCTTTCATCCTTTCGGGGCCAATAAATTAAGTACCAGTTACGCACTGGGGTCGATGTAATTGACTTAATCCGTTTGTCTGTCCTTGTTTGTCCCTCCTGTGTTTAGCCCCTTATGGGTAGTAAAGAAATAGATATGTCATCTGTCTTTACATTCTGAGTTCAAATTCCGCCGAAGTCGACTTTGCCTTTCATCCTTGCAAGGGTCGATAAATTAAGTACCAGTTGCATACTATCTAATCAACTGGCCCCTTCCCCTAAAATTTCGGGCCTTGTGCCTAGAGTAGAAAAGAATTTTCTGCTTATTTCTCTTTTCACCCTTTAGCATTTAAACCAGCCATATTCAGTCGAATATGTTCAAACTGGCCATATCTAGCCTCTCACACCTCGAAATACTTGATTAATTCAAAACAATGTGAATAAATGAGCAATACATTAACCTTAACCCTAATCTGAATGCTAAAGGGTTAAAGAAGTCTTTGAGTTTGAATAATGTAGATATAGACATCTACTATTTGTACAAGTGTTGCAATTAAATGATGATGTATGACTATAGAAAGGTGCCATGAATTGATAAGTGAAAAGTATGGACTGTAGAGAAGCAAATCGAAGCACATTTGTAGAAGTCAGGAAAGCTATTTTGGTTGTTGCGGCATAGCACAGTTGCGCTATGGCATACTTCAGTCAATCAGAGCTGGCAGAAACGTTAGCATGGCGGGCAAAATGCTTAGCAGTATTTCTTCTGGCTTTATGTTCTGAGTTCAAATTCTGGTGAGGTCGACTTTGCCTTTCATCCTTTCGGGATTGATCTAATCGACTGATCCCCTTCCCCCAAAATTTTGGGCCTTTGTGCCTGGTGTAGAAAAGAATCAGAGCTGGGCACGTATTAATACGTAAAGCAGTTATCTGCTCTATAGATGAGCATGCGTTTTTAAACAGTCAGTAGAAGAACATGAAATGAACCACATCGATTCTCCAAAGACGAGACCTGTCTTTTTGTCTTTCTCACCAACTTAACGCTGCAAGCATCTGAATCATATTAAGCTTTCACGCTGACCACATTATTGACATCCTATTTCGTTTTTGTCAACTTCGCCTTGCAAGTACCTATTCAGTTAGTCTATATCAACACAGCTCCACCTATATCATGAGTAGCTTATATCAGTCTCTGCTAGCTTTTAATAGCTTACAACCAAATCATTTATACAGTCATAAGTTTAAACGCTTTTCTCTGACTCTTACACATACGTCCGCTTCACTCATCACTTTTCAGCTCTCATTACTATTTGAATAAAATTACAAAGTTTTGTTGAAAAGCTGCCTTCTGATATTCGTTTACACATGCTTCTCAAAAGCACATTTACTGGACTTTTCCACAAACACTTTCATACTTTAAACCACTGACCACTCTCACTAAATTGCTTACATATCACATACAACACAATAATCTGTAGTAAAAGCAATCTGGAGAATGCTGGGCTTCACAGAATAAGGTGGTAAGAGACTTTTGTGAGAGCTCAATAGCAGGAAGTCTTAAGAGAAAAAAAGAGGTGATGGTCACGGCTGGAAAGCTAGACCAAACTAACCTCAGATTAAACAACAGGTAATACAGATTAGTAAAAATGTATTTATTGATTATTAAATTTTGTAATAATAATTTTTCTTGCTAATTTTCTTTTCTTTCTTTTTAAATTCCTTTTTATAGAATGTGTGTTCCACTTGTATTTATTTTACCAACATTCCTTGGTGGACTTTGCCTTCTGTTCACAAGCGCACTTTATTTTGTGGTTAGTAAAGCACATTCATTTTTACATCCATATTTTGTCTGAGTTCTTAGTCAGTGTCTTTTATTTTATATTCTTGATATTCAAATACTGACCCACCTGCCATAATTAAACCTGTAACATGTCAAATATGAGTGGGGCTGAAAAATTCCTGGCTTTGGAAAAAAGAAAATACAGGAGGATTTTATTCAACATATTCCCCTCTTAGATTCACACACTTATTGCAGCTGGTCCTTTTCATAAGCCTTGTAAAGGAACTTGGAAGGTTGGGCCTCCAACCAGGCCTTTCGTGATACCCTTAAAGCCAGGAACTTTTCAGCACCCCCTCGTAAGTAGCATTTTAAAAATTATTTACTCGTATAATTAAGTGGCAAGCTGGCAAAATTGTTAGCACAATGGAAAGGCATGCATAAGTGGGCTGGGCTCACTTGTCCTGCCTGGTCTTCTCACGTACAGCATATTTCCAAAGGTCTCGGTCGCTGGTCATTTCCTCAGTGAGGCCTAAAGTTCGAAGGTGAAGCACGACCTTCGAACTTTAGGCCTCACTGAGGAAATGACTAGCGACTGAGACCTTTGGAAATATGCTGTATGTGAGAAGACCAGGCAGGACAAGTGAGCCCAGCCCACTTATGCATGCCTTTCCTCCCTTGGACACAAAGACCTGTTGAGGCAAGTGAAGTCGATATAGAACCTCATCCGACGACAGGCACCCATGCCAACCCCCTTTGCTTGCGAAGACATGTTGGGGCAAGCGAAATCGAATTGAACCAGCCAGGATCCCTGGTCTGGTGGTACGTAAAAAGCACTATCCGACTCGTGGCCGATGCCAGCGCCGCCTCGACTGGCTTCCGTGCCAGTGGCACGTAAAATACACCAATCCGACCGTGGCTGTTGCCAGCCTCGCCTGGCACGTAAAAAGCACCTACTACACTCATGGAGTGGTTGGCGTTAGGAAGGGCATCCAGCTGTAGAAACATTGCCAGATAAGACTGGAGCCTGGTGCAGCCTTCTGGCTTCCCAGATCCCCGGTCGAACCGTCCAACCCATGCTAGCATGGAGAACGGACGTTAAACGATGATGATGATGATGATGAATGGGAAAGAGTGCTCAGCAGCCTTTCTTTAGGCTTTTTATTTTTCTGAGATCAAATTCAGCCGAGGCCAGCATTGCTTTTACTCTTTCATAGCCACTAGAATAAAGTAGTTTTCAGGTAGAGGGGTCGATGTAATCAACTTGCCCTGTCTCTTTGAAAATTGCAGGCCTTGTGCTGAAATTTGAAAGAATTACTTCCTTCAATAATCAAAGTAAGTGGGTATCTGTCAGTTTTGACAGTGAGTGCTCAGTTGTTGAACCAATTGAATTAGAATATAGGTGGCTGAGTACTCCACAGACGTATGTGTCTTTAATGTAATGTAATGTAATTCTCTGGCAAACTCAGTGACAAGATTTCTTGAAAGTAGTGCTCCAGCATGGTCACAGCCTAATGACTGAAACAAGTAAAAGATAAAAGATTGACCATAGGGGAAGAAGTGCACAAAATACTCAGTGGTGGGGGATAATTAAAACAGAAGATTAACCCTTTCATTACCAACCTGGATGAAACCACTTCTGGCTCTGTAGTACAAATGTCTTGTTTTAATAAGTTTTAAATTAAAATCCTCCACCAAACCTTAATCACAATTTATGTTCCTAACACTAGCTTAATGATAACTAAGTTATTTTACTAAATTCTTTGTTATATTTAAAGTAATTGAAAGAAACACAGAGCATCTCAACAGAAATATGGTAAGAAAAGGGTTAAAATATATAATAGAGAAACAATTCTTAACCCTTCTGATATCAACCTGGCTGAAATCACTTCTGACTCTATAGTACAAATGTCTCGTTTCAAAAGATCTGAATTAAAATCTTCCACCAAACCTTTGCCACAATTTATGTTCCTAACACTAGCTTAATGATAACCAAGTTATTTTACTAAATTCTTTGTTATATTTAAAATTGAAAGAAACACAGAGCATCTCAAAATAAATACAGTAATGAAAGGGTTAATATCCTGATTTTGAATTTGGATTTCTATTTCTATTAATTAATTTCCAATTCTTATTGCAGGCTGCACTTAAAGGAGAGCATTGGCATGCGGATCTACCACAAAATGACAGTACTACAACTGTTGATGCCCCAATTACACCTGTTCCTCAAAGACGACCACCACCTCGAAGGCCTGAAGTTCCTGTTAATCACATGTAGCTGTAGCTTCTGCGACACCTTGGGCAAACATTTTTAATCCTGGCATCAAGTTCATAAAAATCTTGAGAATGAAAATTGGTTGATGGCTCTTTATGTGGAAACCTCTTGAATCTCAAAGTGAGAATTCCTATCTTTGGGTGATAGATTTAACCCATTAGCATTTAAAATGGCCAAATCCAGCCCAAATAATTCTACGCATTTAATGTTCCACCGGCCGGGTCTGTCCGCTCACATTTACTATGTCCTTCTAAATATAAATGATCACATCATTGATATCTCAAAGATTAGAGATAATGCATAATTAATTCAAAACAATATGATGATGATGTGAATAAACAGGTGCTATATTTGAGAGAGCAATCCAAATGCTACAATGGTTAAACTCGCATCAAATTTAAGTCTGCCACTTATCTGGCCCTTGGGTGTCTTTGAGATCACTTCATATTTCCAGTCTAAGAAAACAATTTCTCTTCTTCCATTTGCCAATCTCGGACCCTCTTCCTACTTCAACAAAACAAAACATAACAAAAAAAAAAAGAAAAGAAAAAGAGAAAATACTGCTGCTGCTCACATGTGATCCCTTTATCCTATTTTGCAATCAGAATAGTCACATTAAACATTCCCTTGAACTGTCTTCCACAAAATGTTTTAATTTCTCCAACCTTGAGAAATGTTTCCAGTTCCATTCAAACTCAACATTAAGCTTGTTGCAGCATTAAATGCAGTTCCTTTCTTTCTTTTTTTTTTTTTATAAATGTATATTTTTTATTCGTATATATTTTCTTTATATCTTGTTTTTTTAAAAAAGTTTTTACATATTTTCTGAAGCATTACATTGATCTGATGAACAGCATTTGTATCCCTGTCTCACTAATCACTTCCCACTCTGTCTATCTCTCACATATGTACATACACAAGAATATGAATACAGATAGGCAATTGCACACACACACACACTTCAACAACAAAACAACAATAACATGTTTTGCGTAAATTGTTCTCAAGAAACTCAGAGTTTTGAATGTAAGTGTCCCTTGCCTGTGTCATTTAAAATACATACACACATATATATTATTGTAACTTTCAAACAGAGACCATTATACTCACAGATATTTAATATCTGCTATTTTGCTATTTCAATTTCTCAAACATTACCATTGCCATATATATATATATATAATATAAGATATAAGTTAGAGGTAATTAAAACCATCTAAGGGATAGATGTATCCAAAGGCACTCCTGGTAATTACCTCAGTATGTTTGGTACTTGTTATAAGGTATACAGTAGTAGGTAATTCAAGAGGTAAACTGTAGTTTAATGTATATAAAGACGATAAGAAAATGCAGAAATAAGTAACAATGAGAAGTGGATCTTTGGTGTTATAAAGCCATTATTTAATTAAGATGAGATTATCTTAGAGTAACTCTCATCTTAAATAATGGCTTTATAACACCAAAGATCCACTTCTCATTGTTACTTATTTTTCCATTTTCTTGTCTTTACATATATATATATGGAATAGGAAGGGTTTAGGCCACTGATGGTCTAAACCAGAGGTTCCAACATTATTTTGCTTGTGGACCCCTTATATGCACATGTAAATTTTTGAAATAAAATATTTGTTTGTAGGTTCATAAAAACTAACAAAGAAACAATTTTGTTATATTCATAACATAAATTCCAAATGTAAATCTTGATAATTTCAAATACAGGTACCTCCCCTTATAAACAAAATTTATATATGGACCCACACATTACAATTTTTTACTCATGGCCCCCAGTTGGGAACCCCTGATCTAAACCAATAGGTACACTGCGTAAGTGGTGTAATTGGCAATCCATTAGGATCCAGGTTCACAATAGAGGCTCGAGCTAGAAATTCGTTGCAAGCTTCCTTGATAATATATATATATATATATATAATGTGTGTGTGAAGGTGCATGGCTGAGTGGTTAGAGCATTGATCTTATGACTGTGAGGTGGGTTTGAATCCTGGACCGAGCTGCATATTGTGTTCTTGAGCAAGACACTTTATTTTATGTTGCTCCAGTTCACTCAGCTGTAGAAATGAGTTGCAGCGTCACTAGTGCCAAGCTGTATTGGCCTTTGCCTTTCCCTTCGATAACATCGGTGGCGTGGAGCAGGGAGGCTGATATGCATGGGCGACTGCTGGTCTTCCATAAACAACGTTGCCTGGACTTGTGCCTTGGAGAGTAACTTTCTAGGTGCAATCCCTTGGTCATACGTGACCGAAGAGGGTCTCCAATATATATATATATATATATATATATATTGTTTTTAGAAAAACAAATCCAGAGAAGAAGCACACTCTAAGCAGAGCAGTCTATATTTTTCCCTGGTGAAGGCCAGTTTATGGGGTTACCCTGGGTTTCTTGTCCGTAAAGGGTTTAACTTTATGGCTATCATCAGACAGTTGATTCTAAAACTTCTTTAAAATATTTTAAAGCAGTCTTAGGCCAACAGATCTTGGAGTCTGATGATGCGCCATAAAGTTAAACCCTTTATGGACAGGAAATCCAGGGTAACCCCATAAACCAGCCTTCACTAAGAAAATGTATATGTATATAAAGGCGGTGCTCCAGCATGGCCACAGTCAAATGACTGAAGCAAATAAAAGTATAGAATAATAGACAAGCTGCATTCAAAAAGTATCCGTCATTATTTTCCCCACTGAAACCAATCCCATGTGGGCAAAATCCTTAGAGTGGGAGGTGATGTGGCCCTTCTTACATACATTGTCCATGTTTATAACATTCCTTCACTTCTCTTAACTGCAACAAAGTCAAGACTTAATTTCCAAGATGCTGAAATCCTCCAACAAATGGGTGCAGATATCGCTGATTTGGAACCACTTGGTTCTAGATTTGATTGCCCTCAAGTTGACTAATGCAATGTGACCTTGTGAGTGGAAACTGTGCAGAAGCCCAAATATCTATTTATCTGTCTGTCTATCTACCTATCTCTTTATCTGTCTCTCTTTCTCTCTCCCGCCCTGTATGTATGTATGTATATATATATATATATATGCTTATTTAATCATTAAATGGCACATGGTTTTAAATAAGGAAAAAAATGTGGAAAAATCACATGTATCTTTGTAAAGCTGTAATCAGTGAAACCAGACTCTGGTCAGTTAAATACAACCTTTTTTTAATACAAAGAAACCCCTTTTAATTGTGAAACTCAAATATGTATATATGAAGACCTTTTTCTATACAAAAGACTCAAAGCAACATGTAACTCCTGACTTTTCTTTGTTCTCTTCCACTTTTGTTATATATGTTTATAAAAATTGTATGCCAAATTTACATTAAGAATAAGTATACCTATATAATTTCAGTTGAACTATGATACAAAAACATTTATTCTATAAAAATGTATTGTTATATTTTTATTTTTCATACATATGAACTCATTGAATAAAGTTATTCTCTATATATTCTAAAAAGTTAAACTTGTTTTAATTATACACTATATACATACATACATGAAAATTACAGAGAGAGTTATATCTCAACTAATTAAGGATAGAATTAAACTAGATGAGATGCAGTTTGGGTTTGTTCCTGGGAGAAGTACCACATATGCCATTTTCATAGTGAGACAGTTGCAAGAAAAGTATTTGGCCAAAAGTAAGCCATTATACTTAGCCTTTGTTGACGTGGAGAAAGCTTTCAACATGCTTCCCAGCCCTCTTATCAGGTGGTCTGTGAGGAAGCTAGGAGTAGAGGAGTGGATTGTTAGAGCAGTTTAAGCCATGTACAGCAATGCTGTCAGTAAGGTGCGAGTTGGCCTTGAATACAGTGATGAATTTAACATACAAGTTGGAGTACATCAGGATTCAGTTCTTGGTCCACTCTTATTCATCATGGCTCTCCAAGCCATAACAGATGAATTCAAAACTGGATGCCCATGGGAAGTACAATATGTTCGTGATGTTGCTCTTATTGTAAAATCTGAAGTAGAATTGGAGAAGTTCTGGATTAGCTAAGACTAAAGTTGTTAGTGAGAACGGAGATAAGACTCTCATTCTGGCAGGCAAATTATCCTGTTCAATATGTAAGAAAGGAGTGGGATGTAATCCCATTTGCTGCACCAAGTGTAAGCTATGGACACATAAGAGATGCAGTGGAATCATGGGAAGGTTATCAGATAAGGTCACTTTCGTGTGTGGCAGATGCACAGGAACAATACGTACTAAGAGCACGAGGGACATAAACTCAAATGCCCAGGAGGCTCTCTTGAGGTAGTAGATAGTTTCTGCTATTTAGGTGACCAAATTAGTAAGGGTGGTGGATGCTCTAAAAGTATTGTTTCTAGAATAAGAATAAATGGAGGAAGTTCAGAGAACCACTACCTCTGTTGGCAGCAAAAGGACTCTCTCTCAGAGATTGTATAATGCTTGTGAGAGCAGCTGTGTTACATGGTAGTGTAAAACAAATACAGTCATACAAATATATATATATATATTTATATATCATCATCATCATCGTTTAATGTCTGTTTTCCATGCTAGCATGGGTTGGACGATTTGACTGAGGGCTGGTGAACCAGATGGCTGCACCAGGCTTCAATCTTGATCTGGAAGAGTTTCTACAGCTTGATGCCCTTCCTAACGCCATATATATATATATATATATGATGGGCTTCTTTCAGTTTCCTCTACCTAATCCACTCACAAGGCTTTGGTCAGCCCAGGGTGATCGAAGATACTTGCCCAAGGTGCCATGCAGTGGGACTGAACCTGGAATTTGGCTATATATATACACATGTATATATAATATATATACGTCTAATATGATATATATAGCCATGGCTATATATATATACATCTAATATAGTAAATGCAAAAACTAATTTCTGTGTGTAGGTGTGTCACACTTTCATCCCCCTCTCTCACTATTCAATGACACTTCTACTATTGCTCATGACAGTAATAGTAGGCATAGAGACCGTGAGGGCAGTGGCAAAGACAAACACACAGAGAGAGGGAGTGAGTGAAAGAGAGACAAAGAAATTTAGGGAGAGTTGATGTTTTATTAAAAGTAGTAGTGTTGATGGTGGGAGTAATAAGAGAGAGAGAGAGAAAGTGTGGGTATCAGAGAGACTGAACCAACATACTGCATGAACACACATTCAGCCTTTTTGTGATGGTAATAGGGTGATAGTAATAGTATGAGCAGTAGTTCTGATAGAGGCAGAGGTGATGATGGTGGTGGTGGTAGCTGAGGGGGTCAGGGATGACAGTGAGAGGAAGGAATGTGAAAGATAGTGGTGATGGGGGTGAAGGGGAAGGTGGCAAAGTCAAAGGTATTTATTCATCCTGGTTCATCACCCTCTCTCTATCTCTACATTTACTCGGCATCCTTCTATCACTGTAGCCCCCCCCCTTCACATCATCGCCTAATTTCTCATCAACAGAATCTTATTACAATGCTACTCCCCACCCCCTTTCTTTGTACTGCCACTCATTACTCCCTTCCTCCTGACCCACTCCTACATCCTTCACCTTCCACTAAACTGATATTTGCCACTGACCATTCTCTCCTCCTTCCGTTTGATCTTCACTGCATCTCCTATACCCCTACCTCTCGAGATCTGTTGCTCACCTCACACTCTTGTGAACTTAGCTGATTACCTGTTCCGCTGTGACCACCCCATCACAGCCACCTCCTTGTACTTTAACAATACATCCTGACATCACACCACCATCGACACCACTGGTTGGGTTAGCCACATATCTCCTGTCTTGCAAGAGCCTTGTTCCTATCCTTTTATCATATACTTGCCTCTCAACACCCGGAATAAGCCACTTCCATCAAGAAAGTTGTCTTACAAGCAACATGGTGGCTTCACTAATGCTGGTGCCACATAAAAAAGCAGCCAGTACACTATGTAAAGTGGTTGGCATTAGGAATGGCATCCAAACCATGCCACAACAGACATTGGAGCTTGGAACAGCACTCTGAACATTTAGCATTATGTTTCTATTGTTTCTGTCCTGTTGTTATGGAAGCAGTACTGGACGAACCATTAAAGCCCAATAAGCATGAGCTTAGAGCATCAAGACAAGATGGTGGTGGTGGTGGGGCACCACAGAAATGGCGAATGGTTTACAGCCCAAAATAAATCACTTTAAACTTGCTTAAATAAACATTATTGAGTGTACCTTTCCAAATATAGACATTGCCTTTCTTATATCTTTAACATTTTTGGTGAGTTGGTAGTCGCGTGTTCGAATGTAACAATGTATCAATATAGCATGGAAATATGCAGGTATAAATATCAGAAGCTCAATTTTGTTTTTAACCCATTCATGCCGAAATTTTTCTAGTGAATGAAATTGCCTGAAAATTCAGATACTATTATTTTGAGCTAAATAACTAATGAAAAAAAAACAAAACATTTCATTGAAAATCGTTTGATACAAACTGCATACACGTTAAGAACATGTTTCATTCTTTGATACAGATCATACACAAATCACAATTTGTATCAAGTACTTGTTTTATAGCCTTATAAATTAAGTGTCAGCTTAAACGGATGATTGGCATGAAAGGGTTAAAGTATAATAATTTATTCGAGAGTGTTGACAAGTGCTGAGCAAAGTGAGCGTGGCAAGACTTCCTCGGGAGGAAGTCTTTCCGTGAGCGTAGATATGTAATAGTCAGAGGGAAGCCATAAAAACTTACAATTGCACAATTAAGTTTGCAGTGCTAAGGATGTAAGAAACACAAACAGGCAGCAACCGGTGGGACGAAGGCTGGCGTGAAATGTCAAGATCTGTCTGCTGACGGTTGTGCAGCTCTCCTTGCAGATGGTTGTGGCATTAAAGTCTTCTGCCGACTGGCTGCATAAAAGACTGCTCTTTTTTTTCCTTTTGTGGAGATGGCGAGTCATGTATCTATGCGCGTGGTGATACGTTTGGCCGCACACTAGCCATATCACGCATAAATATAAGACCACTACGCCAGAAGAAAGTAGTTCCACTACACATTAAATGGTCACAAATTACTTAGGCGAACATTCATTTTTTCAGTTGAATCATCATCATCATATATTAAAACCCATATCAGAACAACCATGCAACAAAGCAGGCTGGATGCTTTATCTCTACTAAGTATAGAAGCAGATGTGTTATGTAAGATTAATTTTGATGATCTAATCAAAGACTTTGCAATTAAAAATAGGAGGAGAAAACTTTTCAAATATACATAAAGCAGAAATATACAAAAATAAACATTATTTTCCATCTTACTGTTAGTTTTTTTCATCATGAATGATAATTTATTTCCAGGTTTATTATGCTTTATATTTAAAGGCGGCAAGCTGGCAGAAACGTTAGCACGCCGGGCGAAAAGCGTGGCCGCATTTCGCCTACCGTTACGTTCTGAGTTCAAATTCTGCCGAGGTTGACTTTGCCTTTCATCCTTTCGGGGTCGATAAATTAAGTACCAGTTACGCACTGGAGTCGATGTAATCGACTTAATCCGCTTGTCTGTCCTTGTTTGTCCTCTTTGTGTTTAGCCCCTTGTGGGTAGTAAAGAAATAGGTATTTCGTCTGCCGCTACGTTCTGAGTTCAAATTCCACCGAGGTTCGACTTTGCCTTTCATCCTTTTGGGGTCGATAAATTATGTACCAGTCGCGCACTGGGGCCAATGTAATCGACTTAATCCCTTTGTCTGTCTTTGTTTGTCCTCTTTGTTTGTAGCCCCTTGTGGGCAATAAAGAAATAAGAAACGTTAGCACGCTGGGCGAAATGTTTACCGGTATTTCGTCTGTCTTTACGTTCTGAGTTCAAATTCCGCCGAGGTCAACTTTGCCTTTCCGGGTCGATAAATCAAGTCCTAGTTGCATTCTGGGGTCGATCTCAACAACTGGGTCCCTCCCCCAAAAATCCGGGTCTTGTGCCTAGAGTAGAAAAGAGTATTGTTTATATTTTGAATTACATATACATATATGAATTGCCAAAATCTTTTAAGAGCTTACGTCTTCTATGGGTTTTAATCCAGCCCTGCAAGAATGGATAGTTTTTCTTCTTTGATGCCATTAACTTTTGTTTTGCTGTCTTATACCATACCAAAGACCCTTCCACTGAGAGAAAGAAGGGTCTGGAGAAAGGTGCAATGTCTGTGACCGTTGCATGCCTTCACTGACTGGTGAGATTGGAACTATTAATGTTCTTTTAATTTCAACACTTGCAGGAAAGATATGAGCGGCAGGGAAATTCCTGACGGTCTCTATTCTGGGAAGGAAGAGCTGCTCATAGTGATTAATGAAGAAGCTAAAGGATTGGACGCAACAGGGAGAAAAAGAGAAGGAGTCACAAGTAGGAATATGAGAATATCTGATAGGAGGTGACGTAACCCTAGTCAACTTCTTCCTGAAGTGTGTGTGTGTGTATATACATATATATATATATATATGTATACGTATGTATATATATATATGTGTGTGTGTGTGTGTGTGTGTGTATATATATATATATTATATATATAATATATATATATATATAATATATATATATATATATATATATATATATATATATATATATATATTATATATATATTATATATATATATATATATATATATATATATAAAACTAGAAGGCGGTGAGCTGGCAGAAACGTTAGCACGCCGGGCGAAATACGTAGCCGTATTTCGTCCGCCGTTACGTTCTGAGTTCAAATTCCGCCGAGGTCGACTTTGCCTTTCATCCTTTCGGGGTCGATAAATAAAGTACCAGTTACGCACTTGGGTCGATGTAATCGACTTAATCCCTTTGTCTGTCCTTGTTTGTCCCCTCTATGTTTAGCCCTTTGTGGGCAGTAAAGAAATATATATATATATATATAATATGTGCATACACACACACATCAACATACTGCGACAGACATGTCCAACTCTTGTAAGAACAGATAAATGAACGTAAGGTGATGATGATGATGAGGAGGATGGTGGTGACGGTGTCAAACACTTTATTCAGTTTTAATGTATTTTTCATTATTTTTTCCTACTTCAGTTATTTGGCAATTTGCTTATAATGTGCTTCTTTTGCATAAATAATAACCTAGTGAGGAGGTGGTGGAGGGTCGTGGTGCCCCAGCAGTGTCAATGACCTTTGCAGCTTCTTTCACATCAGTGAGACTGATGCAGTTGATGCTAGCGATCAACCATTTACTGCTTAAGTTTTGCGGCAAAAACGTGTTCGAAATGAATGTAGGTGTTTAATCCATTCGCATTAGAGTAAATACAGCAATAAGTTCCCCAGGACCAAGTGATGCTATGAAACCAGGTAGCATGCAATATCTGCCACCTGGGGTTTATTTAAAATTTAATGCCCCCCCCCCCCCGATATATCAGTGTGCCATGTAAAAAGCACTGGTGATGATGGTTCCACGTAAAAGGTATCCTGTGCACTCTGTAAAGTGGTTGGTGTTGGGAAGGGAATCCAGCCGTTGAAACCATGCCTGAACAGATTATGGAACCTGGTATGGTTCCTGGCCTTACCAGCACCGTTCAAACCATCCAACCCATGCCAGCATGGGCAATGACGATGGTAATAGTGTTAAGTATGAACCAAAACATAATTCTAATGTGTAGTTATGTTACTTTATATCCTGATTTCTATATCCTATCAAGGTGGATAATACCTTTGATCCTCTCTGAGTCATTAAAACATAGGGCGATTTAATGAACGGTGTTTGCCCCCAAATTATCAGGTGCTTGTGTTGACCTGCCAAGCCAAGTGAGATCATAGTCATGGCCGATACCGGTGTCAGGTCAATGGCACCTGTGCTGATGACTCGTAAAAGGCACCCACTACATTCTCAGAGTGGTTGGCGTTAAGAATGGCACCCAGCCGTAGAAACCGTGCCAAACCAGATTGGAACTACACGTAGCCCTCCAGTTTACCATTTCCAGTCAAACCATCCAACCCATGCCTGAATGCAAACTGGACGTTAAACGAGGATTAACTTACAGGGATGTGTGTCGCTACTCGTGTCAAATATGGTAATTGCCAAATATGGTAATAGTGAAGACTAGATTGTAACAGATTGCTCCTTCAATTCGAGATGGAAATGCTGTAAGATCGAATCCAAGGAGTAATCTGTTACTATCTGAAGTCCATAGTGTTATATGTTTCATTCAAATATACGCAGAAATATGTAACGAGATCGTTACACAAAAAAAAAAAAAACGAAGAAAAGAAAAAAGAAAGAAATTATTCCAGTAATTGCCAAATGTATTTTGTCGCATAAATCATAATTTTCTAAAATTCATAGAACTCCTACCTATATTCTACAGCCACCTTAATTTTAATAAAGCACTAATTGAAACAAAAATTGTTTTAGAAAAACTTTATATACTGTTACGTTTATATATTTGTTTTGCAAGATTCTTGATGTGAAATCGTGTGTTGAAATAATATTTATATACTGTGTTTCTCGCCAAACAAGTCCATGTAGTAAATCGTGTAAACATGTGTAAATTTTCAACTAATGTTATTTTCTTTCCAAATCCCGCTGCATTTCATATGGAGTTTTTGGTCCTCAAAAGTAGTTTTAAAGTGTATGTCAACGTATCCTTTTTGGCAACAAATTTTGGTCCGAAAAACTCGACTTTTATGCAGGAAAACATGGTATGTAAATGACTAAAGCAAAATTATTTTTAAAATTATTTATAATTTTAAAAATAATAGACCAACGTCATTGGTTATATGTTTCCAATCGACCAATTCCAACATTTCTAACGGTAGAGTGACATGAGAGTCTGTATAGTTCGAAGTATTACCGAAGTCATTCCTAAAACAACGGTTACTTAGTTTTCTAATTAACTTGACTCCCCATCGATTTACTGTTCAATTATTGATTTTTCCTAAATGCTTCTCTAACTTAACTAACGTCATTGTATGGTCGCTATACACATAGTAAACTCACCTGAAGATCTGATTTCGATTCTCACTTGGTGTAGTTTCTATAGAATTTTATTAAAAAACATTTTATCTCACGGAACCCCAGATATTTTTCATGGTATTTTGGAGTTCTTAGGAACCCAATTTAAGAAACACTCTTCCGTTCTCTTTGTGAACACTCGTTCATTGAGCAAAGTTTATCGTCTGTATTAATGGTAATTTCTTACCTTGATAAAAGATGGCACATTTTAGAAGAGGACTGTACTGAAACTAATTGTCCAGAGTATTTTACTGGATCTGGTTGGATGAAAAGTAAATTCAATCTCATCGGTATATAGAGAAGGAGGGAGGGATGGAACTAAGTATAGTTTTTTACCATTCTGTCAGTCTTTAGTTGTCTTTTATCTTTTTCTTGTTTCTGTCATTAGGTTGCAGCCATACTGGGGTACCGTCTTGAAGAACCTCAATGCTTATTTATTTATTTATTTACTAGCAGCATAGCCGGCGTTGCCCGGGTATGTAAGAGCTCCTAGTAGGCAACGACTAATCCTAATCTAGTTCTTTCCCTCTAGGGAACGAAGGCGCATGTGTAGGTTGCAATGTCTTCTCTTCACTCGAATACTTCTATGTATACGATGTTCCTAGCTGTCTCCCGACAGAAAATGTGTTGCGTATAAAAAGCTTAGATTCTCGACCCCATGTCGAATTTATCGATTTTTTTCAGAAGTGCGGGAACTTTCCAAAATTTTCGCTGCGTTAGTTTTGAATTATGACATTGGGCTATGTGTGTGTCAAGTTTCATCAGAATCGGTTGAAAGCCGTGGTCAGGGTGAGGGTACAACCTGACAGACACACAGACACACAGACAGACAAACTGCCGTTTATATATAGAGAGATTTATTGAAGATCGGTACTAATTCTATGGTCTCTTTTGCCGAACTGCTAAGTTATGGGGACATGAACACACCAATACCGGTTGTCAAACTATGGATGGGGACACACACACACACACACACACACGCACACACATACACACACATAGACGCACGCGCATATACACACTCACATATACATATACACGACGGGCTTCTTTCAGTTTCCTTCTACCTAATTCACCCACAAGATAATTTGGTCATTTCGAGGCTATTCGATGCTATAGTAGAAGACTCCTGCCCAAGGTGCCACGCAGTGAGACTGAACTCGGAATCATGTGGTTCGGAAGCAAACTTCTTACCACACAGCCACGCCTGCGCCTGTAAGTGTTTGTTTAAAAAAATAAGACGCCTACAATAAATTTGCAATCACAACACCTCGTCGACCAAACCATTTAACTTTTACATAAATAGATTTGAACGATTGCCTATTTTTGTATGAACTTATTCATCGTTGAATGACGTGGAACATTTACTCTCTCACGGCTCTCTATTTTCTGCCGATGGCTTTTCATAAGAAGTAAATTGCCTGAGTGAATCGGGAATTTTGCATTGCCAGCTCATGGGGTGTTTATTCAAACATAACACAAGAGTTTCTTTGTATTTTTAGGACAGAGCACTTAATTTGAGATTGTCTTATTTGATCCGGTGAGAGTACAGGACGTTCACTTATCAGGTGTATTCTATTACATAAATTTTTCGCATACAAGTTCGTACGCGATACAACTGTACCAAATTTCCGATCTTAAAATAATCAACGAAAAAAACTCGGTTTCAAACAACAGGTAGACTAAAAATGACATCAAATTCAACATTTTATTTTCATACCAACGACTATATTGCGTTATTTACCGTGAGAGGGACTCTCGTATGGACACATAGAGCATAAAAACATCGGGCAGATCGAAATCACATGATCTGGCCGTTCCGTTATCCGTAACAGACGATTCAGGTTTGTCAACGATATAAATATGAGTGCTTTTATGCATCATGTGTCCATATGAGAAGTCCTCTCGAAGTAAATAACGCAGTATTCGATGTTCTAACAAAATATGCACGTTGGATTTAAAGATCACCTTATATATATATATATATATATATATATATATATATATATATATATGTGTGTGTGGTGTGTGTGTGTGTGTGTAACATATGGTATAATTATAAACAGGGCAAATTTTAGCTATTTCTCAGGAGACTGAAAAAATTATGAACAACCTTAATCGATTTTCAAACCTTATTGGGTCCTCATCAGAGGCGTCTACAACATTCTGGCAGTCTCCAGAGAAATAAGCAGCCAAACTGTTTATGTACTCAACAAATGCAGCATCTACTCTATGAAGGAGTCCCTAATATTTTATATATATATATATATATATGATATTTTCTACTTCCTACGGAGTTCAGAATTCGTTAATCTAAGTGTTGCTCAAAAGGGGAAAACAATATAATACAAGATGTTATCTGAGGAAATTAAGAACCACAAAAATAACTGAATAAATAAATAAATACAATAATGAAAAATATAGAATAAAAAAGATAAAGACATTTCGTTAACCATCAATTATTCCAGTGTTTATCTCTTATTTACAGCAGTGTACACTGACTTTTATCAATTGTTTACCTGCTGTTAGACATTACACTGCCTCCCACTCTCTCCAACCTTTTTATCTATCCACGCCAGTTACTCTGTGCTGAAAATACGAGAGCAGCTAACGATATTATATATCAAGGCACCTGGTGTTTTTCAAATTATACAATATCAGGATATAAACTAAATGCGATTTATTTTGTAATACGCCTTTTTCACTCAGATATATCCCTCTTTTCTAACTTTGTTCTTTGTTTTATTTCCCGTTACCGTCGTCTTCTTTGACCTCTGTTTTCTTCATCGCTTATACCTTATTCATTTAAAGTGATAGAGACTTAAAATCTTTTCAATCTGTAGCGGTCACCGTTGGTTACTGGGCTTATCATCAGACGAAAGATGGTGTGGGGTGGAACGGAAGAAATGGTAATGTTTGACATCATGCCAGTCAGTATTTAGCTACAACTAAGGCCTAAAAGAGAGGCGTTCAATAAGGAGATTGATTTGTGAGGCCTGCAGTATCAAGTGGAGGTCCATGACTATCTGCCGATGTCCACTCGAGAAAAAAGAAACCATAGCCTCACAGCTTCCTTGAATTTTAAGTCAACTTCTCGCTTCCAAGACACAAAAGCAGTCCTGTTTCGTCTGGTAGCAAAATTTCTCTGGTTACAACACCTCTTAATGCATTGAATTCTTCAAATGAAATAAATGCCACTTCGTGACAAATTTCAGAGTGGCCTGTGACCAATGTAAGAAATTGTTAGTTTAAAGGGAAAATATCACAAATGACCAAATATCTGGTTACTAGTCGAAGGTAGTTCCAAAGAAATCTTTTGTATGAGTCTATAGTTTGTTTCAGCTGTCACAGTTTAGGCCATGATGGGATATGGACTTTGGAGTTGAATGCCTTTTGTGTGTTTGTGTCATTTTTATATAAGTGCAGTGGTTTTTCTGTATATGGTGGATCAGAGAATTTGTGAAATCTGCTCTGCTTTTGTGGTAGCCTTTTGCAAGTGGCTGATCTAGAATGCAAGAGATAAAGTGATCCAGATGCGCTTTTTAAGTCCCAGGAAGTATTTTAGTCACGTTTTCGGTTCGTAAACCTTTTGAGAAGCAGTTATATAATCGTGGGTCTTTAAATGCCAAACAGTTGTCGTCATGGAAGACTTAAGAAGTTTAATGATCATTTCAATGCAGATAAGGTAGGAAAGGAACTTCGATTGCGTAGATTCAGTAAAAGGTAGGATATTAACAAAAGCCTTCGAACAAGTCTCCGAATAACTTTACGTAGACTCTATCCACGAAGTAGTCTTTTTCCTACTCAAGGATATTTTTGGACGAACACATTATGAAACTGGAAAAATATATTAAAGACATATTAAAGCTGTGATTGATGTGAAAGGCGGGGGGGGGGCAGCCTTTGCATTAAATAATAAAGTTTCCATTGGACAAGGTGTTTCTGTTATTTTGTCCAAGCGCTGTATGTACGCGCGTGTTTGTTTGTGTGTGTGTGTGTGTGTGTGTGTGTGTGTAATATCCTATTTTGTAATATTTCATTTGTATCGATTGGCAGAATCGTTAGAGCATCGGACAAAAGATCCTGCGGCGTTTCTTACCTTGCCTTACGCTCTGAGTTCAGTTCATGCCGGAGTCAACTTTGCCTTTCATCCTTCTGGAGCCGATAAAATGAAGTACCATACAAGCAGTCAACTACTGGTGTAGATATAGTTGACGATCCCATCATGCAATTTCTAGCCTTGTGCCTAAATTAGAAATTATATATAGATATAAGGTCAATTTTAAACACACACACATACGTATGTATGTATGTATGTATGTATGTATGTATGTATGTATGTATGTATGTATGTATGTATGTATGTATGTATGTATGTATGTATGTATGTATGTATGTTTATGTATGTATTAACGAATTTATATAACAGAATATCTGTTTATATAATATATGCTTTGTTTGAGAAAATATGAGGACTCCGAAATATGTGCAAATTTCCTTCACTTCTTGTAGATGTCATTGCTATTACGCTTAAAAAAAATTTCTTCTGCCAGAAAGAAAAATTGAACAAACGGTTTTTTTGTTGGAAGTGACCGACTTCAGAAAGCACCGTGCCATCAGAAGCAGATAAATAATCTCTAAACTCCTCATAAAGGACACTAACTACTAAAGAAACGACAATACAGCTGTCTGTTAATATGTTTACCACTGTCACAGAATTTAAGAAATGCATTTGAAGATCTGAAGATTGTTTTTGATTTACGTAAACACGAATGACCAATGAATAGTGCTTTGCTGATAATTGAGTTCCTTCGCTCGGAAAAGAATTTTATGACAGTATAAGCGGGTATCAAACGTGTGTTGTAGATTCAATTTCAAATCTTTCGGGGGTAGAATTCGCTTATCATCCTTCCTACTCCCCACCAACAACCCAAAATGGACCCATCCACAATGACCTATTCTTTATTTTGCAACTTAACTTTCATGATATTTTAATATTCTTTTCTACTCTAGGCACAAAGCCCGAAATTTTTGGGGAGGGTCCAGTCGATTAGATCGACTCCAGTATGCAACTGGTACTTAATTTATCGACCCCGAAAAGATGAAAGGCAAAGTCGACCTGGGCAGAATTTGAACTCAGAACGTAAAGACAGACGAAATACCTATTTCTTTACTACCCACAAGGGGCCAAACACAGAGAGGACAAACAAGGACAGACAAACGGATTAAGTCGATTACATCGACTCCAGTGCGTAACTGGTACTTAATTTATCGACCCCAAAAGGATGAAAGGCAAAGTTGATCTCGGCGGAGTTTGAACTCAGAACGTAACGGCAGACGAAATACTGTTATGCATTTCGCCCGGCGCGCTAACGTTTCTGCCAGCTCGCCGCCTTTGATAGTTTAATATCGAATCCATTATATCGTCCATACTCCTTCTTCTTAAAAAAGAACTTGGTATAGAACCAAACGAAGAGTTTTCAGCACAAGTTTCGCAGTGGTGTAGTAAGGGAACCTATCATGAAATGGAGTCACACACACACATTTGGTGGGCACACACATAACTTTATTAGCAGGCATAATCGGCCAGAAGAAATTCCGCATCTTTTCACACCAGCACCCAATCAGGAACTGCAAACGCACCACCTACCCCCAGTCTTGTTACACTTCTACAGGCACAACTTTTACAAACCCGTGATTCCGGGTTCGGTACTATTGCACAGCATTCAGTAAATACCTTCTCTAATGGCTTTGGATTAACAAATAGCTTTCGAATGGAAATGCCCCGATGCAGTACTAGGCAGTGGCTCTCATGGCTTCTGATCGTAACTGACTGAAAGTGCTATCATGTACATGTTTTGTCTTGGTATAAAAGATGGGCTACAGCAAAAATCTGCTCAACACTACGGATTTGCTTGTCAGTTGCTTGACCTTAACCATTTGAGCATGTCCTTTGGTGGCTGACGGTATGTGCATCTCTGATCATGAGCAGGAGTAGTAGGAGAGCATCATATCGAGAGGGTCTCTTTGGGGGTTTGAATAATTCATCCTTGGAAGCCTGGGTGTTTCGTTCTACATCCTTAAACAACCCTTATTCAAGGACCTTTTGAGCAGATGACCTGCTCAACTTGAATAGAATTGTGACTACACCTCACCTGCAAGGTCATGGGCTGTTTATCTTGATATGAAACTACCACGTTGCGCACATGTGGTTGTGATGCATATACCTGGTGTGCCCTTATGAGACGGGTAGTCATGTTGGGTATACTCGGCTTCATATATTTTTTATCCAAGTGTCACTTTGATGGCATGCGCTGCTCTCTCACTCAGTAATAATAATAATAATAATAATAATAATAATAATAAATAATAATAATAATTTATTCTTTTATTAGGCACAAGGGCTCGCATAAAAAAAACATTAAAAGACATGCAACAACATAAAAGACAAAAACAGCACGACTGTCCTTGCAAAAATCTAATACATTTTCAGAAACAAAGATTATGTCACAGTGAAGGTGTGGTATTTATAGAAGTAGCCAAGAATTTGTTTATACGAACACTGGCGCAGAAGGTTCAAGTCGGCGGCGAGAAAAACCCGAAAAAATTTTGCACAAAATTCCACGCAATATTTGTTCTGTATTGGTCACACTTACGATACATATATCTTTGGTTGTCTTTTTATGCTAGTTTAAAACAATTCCATAGAAGGAGGAGAAGAAGAAGAAGAAGAAGAAGAAGAAGAAGAAGAAGAAGAAGAAGAAGAAGATACAATGTCTGCTTCTTTTTATGTTACGAAATATATTATCATTTAAATCACGTTCGTTTATTGTTTATGAACGTATATGAAATCTAATCCTTGATAAACTTGTATATCAATTTACTATGTCATACAGCTTGTTGCTTCACTGAAACATCTCTCTTATATTCTCGCTCGCTCTCTCTCTCTCTCTCTCTCTCTCTCTATCTCTCTCTCTCTCTGTCCCACTCTCCTTCTACTCTCTTTCTCGCCTCCTCTCTCTCTGTGCTTACAGCAATTAACTTTCCAAGTAAGGCTACCGAATTAATTTGAATATATCTTTCAATCCAATACATGTAGTAGAAGCGGGATAAAATTCTTTATACTAACGACAGAAGACCTGAAATTTGGTGTGTCGGGGTGGAGAGATTACATGAACACCCGTTCTTAGCTAGAACTTGTTTGATCGACTCTGAAAGATTGAATGAAAGGCAAAGTCGATCTCAGCGAAAATTGAACTCAGAAAGTAAAGCCGGAAGAAATGCCACTAAGCATTTTATCCGGCGTGCTATCGATTCTGCTAACTCGCTGCTTTAGAAAAAGTATAAAACTTTAAGAGGTATCGTTGGAAATACGTCGTTGAAAACGTTTATTTACTGTGATATTTATTCAGAAATGAAGTCCTTTATGGACGTGCCTGTTTTAAAAACTACACACACACACACACGCGCGCGCACACACACACACGCACACACACACACACACAAACTCATACACATAAGAAAGACGAAACACAAAAATCCTCAGTAGCTGCGCGTGAGAATGCCAGTGGCATTTCGACCTCGTTAGGCCTCGTCAATGGCATATAATCCCAATCAACCACATGCTTAGACGAGATTTGTCACTTCTGATATATAAACAATAAAACAAAACATTCACAGGTATCGCAAATAGCCATCCTGTGAATAAAAATCCATTATATATAATAGAAGCAGCGTTAGATTAAAGGTGTTGTCTTCGGACGAACTCTGCAGTAAATTTGCCTTTCAACGATGTATTTAATTAAGTAAGATACGTAGATGGCTTTTATAGCTTTCAATATTTCAACCGCAGCATGTTTTACAAAATGCCCTGAACTCGGATTAAAAAGAAATGCAACTGCACGCTACAAGGATGCTTAGTTTCGTTGTTTCTCCATTCGGAACTCAAATCCCGATTGTGCGTTTTTCACTCTTCCGGAATCAAAACAAAAGTCGATTGAGGATCGCTTTACTTGGCTTCTCTCTACTTCTTTTTCCCAATTTGTGAATTTGCGCAAACGTTATTATCGAATGTACCGTCGAAGTAAATGCTTTGTAACTTTCTTCTCATTTTCCTCAACTTACTGAACGGAACTTTAGATGTTTTGGTCAAAAATATTTCAAATTCAAAGTTACTGTGCAACAATCAAACTTTTGTAACGAACAGCTTCCTAGACTCTGAGCCAAGATTCGAAATCTAAGCCTAGATTTTTCTCCGAGTCTTTTCCTGTTATTCTCAGCTTTTGCACTAGGAAATTTACGAGTGTCAATTGTTAACCTGTAACCTTTCGAGTGAAACTTAGATCAAGGTTGATAGAAAACGGAAGATCCTTTGTTCAGCCTGACCTAACTTAGAAAAAATATGAATACGGAACCCAAAATCCATTCTACCGATTTCACTTAACCCCTTGTCAGAAAGGCACATCTGTCTGTTTCTCAATGCATGTATGGCTTCTTTTCGCGCGACTACACAACTTTCATCCTTTCTGTTGGCTAACACAGACAGGTAGATTATTTTACTCTTTCTCTCTCGCATTTTCCATCCGTTCTCCTAGCAGTCAAAAAGAAAAAAAAGTGAACTTAACTACCTACAGAATGGATGGCAGAATGGGCAAATAATCTGTGCGTGATAACAACTCGAAGTTGTACCTTACATTGTAACGATAGAATAAAAAAGCCACATCAACTAATATTTTTCTTCCTCTTCATTTATTTACTACACACAAATCGTTACAATTTTGGTGACTTTCCGACTCAAGAACTACTTGTCTTCTCTACGAAATACCGCATAAATCGTTACACTTTCATGCAGCTTAACTAACAAACGTTTCGAATAAAAAATGCTTTCGTGAATTTTATTAAACGATATAATAAACAGCAAACATAAGTCGGCGATGGTTCAACATATATTTTCCTGATATACTTTGCCTTTCATTCCTCCAGGGGTCGATAAAATAAGCATTAGTTAATTATTAACTACTGATATGACAGACTGTTCTCTTCCGCCTCCTAAATGTGTGGCTTTGAGCCAATGCGATGAATCAATATTTGTTTACGCCGCCCCTTACGTTCTTATGAAAATATTGCTTTTTATTCTTTTGAGTTCGATAATTTAAGTAGAACAAGTTATACACTGATGTAGATTTGCTCGGCACCCATCCCCTTCAGAGAGGTGGCCATTTGCTAAAATTTATTTATTCATTTTTTTATATAACACTTTGTAAATATTAGCGTCGTTGGTTTTTAGGTTTCCAGCAGACCAATCACTGTTGCACTGTGGTTCTTACAACGAAAGTTAATACAAGGTTTCTCTATCTTTTTTTTAGACGACACACAAACACACATTATACGATATGCTTTCATATAGTTTCCGTTAGCGAAATTCCACTCCCAAAGCAAAGGTTAACCCAAGCCTACAGCAAAAGGCTCTTATCCACGGTATCACAGAGAAGCATCACGGGTAAATGTCTTCAACTGCGTGCAAAGTGAAGTTCTTAATCATACAACCACCATTACAATCATTGATTACAAACCAATGCTCCACGTCTTTAGTGGCGAGAACTGTGGACCACACAGCTTAACTCCTGGTTGGAAGCCCCTCTCATTTGCTCAATTTATGCTATAGAATAGTATATAAGCAACATGGCTTAAGTTTGTCATAACGCCAACTTAAAAAAAAAGACGAGTTACTTTATTTTTAATAATAATAATAATAATAATAATAATAAATAATAATAATAATAATAATAATAATAATAATAATAATAATGGTGGTCTCAAATTTCGGTACAAGGTGAGCAATTTCGAAGGAGGAGGTAAATCGATTATATCAACTTCAGTGTTCAGCTGGTAGTCATTTTATCGACCCCGAAAGGATGGAAGCCAAAGTCGACCTCGGCGGAATTTGAGTAGGGTCAGCAAGTTCGGGAGAGGGCCAGCACGTCCGGGGGACGGCCAGAAAGTTCAGGGGAGGGTTCAACTGGTAATTTTAATGACTCCGAAAGGATGAAAGGCAATTTGAACCTGGAACGTAAAGACGGACGAAATGCTGCTAAGTATTTCGTCCGTCGTTGGCCGTTTCAATATCAAATTGCCATTTCCTTATGATTTGGAGAAATATTTGAACTGATTGAATAGGCGGTAGAGCATCAAACAAATTATCTTGTATCTTGGTATTCACTATTTCTTTCTGACCCCTAATCATACTGGGGTTAACTTTGACTTTCGGTCTTCTGGGGTCGATGAAATAAAGTACCAGCCGAGTACTGGAGTCAGTTTACATTCCTATGATGTATTCTAGATTTAACTGAAATTGTAATAAACATCATAAAAGACTGAACATATATCCTAATTAAAACTAGCATCTATGCACAACTCTGCCAGTAAATATTCACTGGCATTTGCGTTCAGTGACGTGACGTGGAATATTAATGAAGCCTCACAGATAAATAAATAAATAAATAAATAAATGACTGTGTGTATATGTGTGTGTTTCAAAACAACCCGATCTCGTTTCCCAAAGCACACTTTAAGAATTAAGTTTTTATCTAAAGCCATGATAGTGTCTGTAACGAAGACAAAAACATTTAAATAATTTGTACACAACAATATTACATAATCCTTTCCCAGTCACTGGAAAAAGGCTGTTTTCTGGTACATATATTTTGTCTCTTGCCGAAACGCTAGGTCACACACACACACACACACACACACAAACACAAACACACACACACACTCACACACACACACACGACAGGCTTCTTTCAGTTTCCACCTACAATATCCGCTCACAAGGCTTTGGTCGGGTCCGAGGCTATAGTTGAAGAAACTTACCCAAGCTGCCACGCATATGCAGACGACGTCACCGTAATGGTGGTAGGCACCAAACGCTCTGAGGGATTACGAAGCGGTGACAGGAACAAAAACTGACCTGGAGAAGTCGGTAGAGCTCCGCATCCGGGGAAGCAGGTCCATGCTATCCGACAGAGTCGTGGGGCACTGGACGGACGTACCAGTTAAATTGCTCGAATTTTGTCTTGGTCCAGTCCTCTGAGTTGGCATGAACTGGAGCGAGGTGGCGGGCAGGGTTGCCGATCTCATGACTGCGCATTCATTATCCAGAACATACCCAGTCCTCCACCCAGCTGAGCTGAGAGGAAGTTATCTCTGCTGCGGGCGAGTAGAAGTAGCTTATGCCTACTCTGCATCCATCATCTACGACCGCTTAACTGTCGAATGGCTGACCAGCCAGAGACGCTTGCTCTTCCACTTTCTGTGGAAGGAGCGTGTTCTAATAGTCAGTGGGTCTACTTGCTCTCAGCATCTACATGGTAAAGTGGACATTAAGATGATGGTGATGATCAATAAAAGTACTTTAGACAGGGCATGTCGTGGCTAATGATGCTCACGCATGCGCTGAGGCTGCGACATTTCTTGCGCTTCCTCGACAGTGAACAGGCGTGGTAGCTGTTTGTTAGACCCACTTCTCTGCAACTTGTTTCTTTGACAGAGCTGCAGTACTACACCAAGTATAGACCGAGGCATAGTGTCTGGCACCTAGAGTGTCGCCAGGTGTCCATAGCCTCTGTCAGTCGGGCATTGCGGTCGCTGGAAGGTCTACCACGGCGTTCTATAGGGAATTATGGGTGAGCAACAGCGACGATGACCTCAGGTGGTGGGGTCAGGTGACGACGTCAGGTGATGGAGTGCTGGCTTCGACGAGAAACAACTGGCCTGTCTGGTACAGAGGACTTTCGATCCAGGATTTATGGATAATTTCCAGAAATTTCTGGCTTGGTAGTAATACCGAAGGGTATTGCCGGTTTGAGATAAACTCTACAGGTTTGGTAGTGCCGTTAACCAGACCTGATCGAGATGCAACTAGAGCGACGGAACTGTCCTACCCACGCTCGTACTGTGCTCCAGTATTGCTGATTTTTGGAGTCACACAGCGAACAACTGGGACGGAACCAGCTATCAGCTAATTCCATTGTGAAGATCATCCTACCGCTTTCTCCTCCCGGGAAGGGAAAACAGTTTTCCTCTGCCCAGTGATTATAGCGAAAGAGGTGATGTGGTGGACGAGGCAAATTATTCTGAAGACAGACACTTTCCTCATTGATTTCTTTAGGTTCCATTGAAGAGATACTTATTCGTCTGCTTTCTGTGGACGGGACTGGTTTCGTTTGTCAGACGATCCATTTGTTGTCAGCAGCAGCTGGGTGGAGGACTGGGTATGTTCTGGATAATGAATGCGCAGTCATGAGCTGAGGCTACGACACCTCCAGCGTTTGCTTAACAGTGAGCAATTGTCGTCGCCATTTGCCCGTGACTTTCTGTAGCTCCTCTTATTGAAGGAGCGGCTGTCCTGGATTAAACGTAGACCGAGAAAGGGTGATTAGTAGCAATCAAGAGCAACGACGCCCTCGGGAAAACTCTGGGCGTCGGTAGAAATCAGCTGATCTGTACAGAGGATTTTCAGGCCGGGGTCTATGGATAATTACCAAAAATCCCTGGCCTGGCAATGTTAGAGGAGAGCGCTGCCAGTTCGAGACAATCACAACAGGCACGGAAGTGCTGACGGACCTGTCCGAGTTGTGTGCCGAGCGATGAAACCGTTCTGCATGCACTCGTCCAGTGTCCAGGCATTACTGACTTGAGGAGCTTTGTTGGACAGCTGTTGTTGCGTGTAGGTTGAATCCGGTTACTAGCCGAGTCCAACGGGAGGATCACCCCGCTGCCTTCTTTTGGCCAGGAAGGGAAGGCAGTTTTCCTCTGCCTGATGCTCATAGTGAAAGAGGTAGTGTAGTGGACGAGGTTGAAAGGACTGAAGACAAATATTTTCTTCATTGGTCAAGCCATCATCGACTTTTTCGGGTGAATGTGACGAGGACAGCCTACTCTGTGCTTGCACCTGTAGGCTGGAGGGAATAGAAAGGAGAGAGGTGCTTGTCTAAGGCGCCCTTGGCTGTCGGGAGAGAGGGCCTAGGATGTGTGGGGTTCTTTGGTTGGCTCTGGGTGGAGCTTTCACTCTTGGGAGAATTTTATTGCTTGAATTTTTTTTTATTGTAGTTATTGTTCTTTTACTGTTTAAACGCAGTCCTCACCGTCCTTTGTCTCGTAACGTCTTTTATTTTGAGAGCGGCCCTTGCGTCCAATAAAGAAAAGATTATTATTATTATTATTATTATTATTATTATTATTATTATTATTATTATTGTAGACGAGAAGCTTCATTATAGATACGCACTCTTTCTCCTGTTTGTATAAATTATCCGATATATATATATATACATATATATAATATATATATATATATACACACACTCATACACACACACACACACACACACACACACACACACACACACACACACATATATATATATGGATATATACACACATATGCACGATATATAAGTATATGTGTATGTAGCTATGAATATATGTGTGTACGTAAGTATGTATGTAATGTATGCCTGCATGTATGCATGTATGTATGTGTATATATATAAATATATTGTATCATATTACATGATATTATATTATATTGTATCATATATTATATTTATGTATGTGTAAGAAAGAAATGAGAAACACGAAGGACGGAGTGAGAGGGAGCAAGAGAAATCTAAAAATATCCATCAGCAAATCTGGTTGCTAATATTAGCGCCAAGCTGTTGCAGACGATCTGGACACGCTGTCAAGATTTTGCGCAGTTTTAATCTTGACAGCACTTTTAGTACTACGGTGTTTGCTTGTATTATGTTCTATTTATGAAGAGTCTACGTCATAGCTACCAGGTGTGATGCTGTAGTAAAGAGCATTCAATCTGTTTACTTGCATAGATTCAAGCCACATGTCAAGCCTGCAACTTCAAAGGAGCAGGCGAAGGTGAAGTTGAGGAGAGAGTGAAAGTATAAAGGTAGTTAAGACGTGGTTTGGAACAATCGCTAGAGCGTCCGATACGATGCATTGCGGCATTCGCTCTGAAACTCAGCGTTCTGAGTTCAAAATCCTACCGAGGTCACCATTACCCTTTATCCTTTCGGGGTCGATAAAAAAAAATGTACCAATCCATAGCGATGTACTAGCGGAACTTAGCGGACCTTTTTCGAGAAGCGGGACGCATGGAACATGATTCTGTTATTAGGCACTACTAAGAAAACTAAAAGTAATTTTTCGTCAGGTGTGCCATTCAGACAGTCCCGCGGGCTGCAGTTTTCCCATGACTGTGTTAGAGGGTCAAACAGGATTGTTTTGGATTATCTGTTTTGGCTCTCTGCGATATGATGACAACAATTGCTGTGGGGGGCACTAGCACCAAGCTTTGTAGAGTTGTGATTCCCTTGAAAAATATAAGAGATTTGCATGCATGGGCAACATGTAGCCTTGCGCTAAACTCTTGCCCTGACCTGCACTTGATACAACTGTAAAAAAGAAATCCCTCAAAACCTGGCGCTCCATCGGTTACGACAACGAGGGTTGCAGTTGATCCGATCAATGGAACAGCTTGCTCGTGAAATTAACGTGCAAATGGCTGAGTACTCCACAGACTCGAGTACCCTTACCGTAGTTCTCAGAGAGATTCAGTGTGATACAGAATGTGACAAAGCTGGTCCCCGTTTGAATCACTGATACAACTAATTTTTGCCAGCTGAGTGGAACGGAGCAACGTGAAATAAAGTGTTTTGCTCACGGACACAATGTGCCACTTGGAATCGAACACATGAGCTTACGATCGTGAGCCAAATACTCTAACCATTTAACCACGCGCCTTCACTAAATACAACAAGATACAGGAGTAAATACAGCAAGGTACAGGAGTAAATACAAGGTACAGGAGTATATACAGCGATATACAAAAGTTCATGCCTTAAAATACTATGTGAATCTTCAAACCCCAAGTTTTTCCACTCCAAGACTCTAGAAAAAAAACCCGTCCTAGGTTTACTTTTCATGTAACCCTCAAAAAATCCTCCCCCCATCGGTCGTGAGCTGTACCTTGCTGTATTTACCCCTGTACCTCGATGTATATACTCATGTACCTTGCTGTATTTACTCCTGTACCTTGTATTTACTCTGGTACCTCGCTGTATATACTCCTGTACCTTACTGTATTTACTCCTGTACTTCGCTTTATATACTCCTGTACCTTATTGTATTTACAAGTTACAGGAGTAAATACAATAAGGTACAGGAGTATATAAAGCGAAGTACAAGAGTAAATACAGTAAGGTACAGGAGTATATACAGCGAGGTACCAGAGTAAATACAAGGTACAGGAGTAAATACAGCAAGGTACATGAGTATATACATCGAGGTACCGGAGTAAATACAAGGTACAGGAGTAAATACAGCAAGGTACATGAGTATATACAGCGAGGTACAGGGGTAAATACCGCAAGGTACAGCTGCAGATATATGATCAAAACCACGACCGATGGAGGAGGATTTTTTGAGGGTTACATGAAAAGTAAACCTAGGATGGGTTTTTTTTTCTAGAGTCTTGGAGTGGAAAAACTTGGGGTTTGAAGATTCACATGATATTTTAAGGCATGAACTTTGACATTCCTTCTTTTTCTTAGCAAATCCGGAATCTATTCTTTTCGATTACAGCTATTATCTTTTATATCTTATCTTTTTCTTGTTTCAGTAATTGGACTGCGGCCACGCTGGAGCACCACTTTGAAGGGTGTTTTTTTTTCAGTCAAACAGATCGCTCCCCCCCCACCCCCAAAGGACTTATTTTTTTATGTCAGCAACTTATGTTCTTTTGCTGAACCGCTAAGTAGTGGGTACGTAAACAAGCGAGTACCGGTTGTCAAACGGTGTGGGTGTGGGTGGGGCAGGTACAAAGACGCGCGTGCGCACACACACACTCACACACACACACATATATATACATATACGACGGGCTTCCACACAATTTCCGTCTACAATACTCATTCACAAGGCACTACTGTAGCTAGAGTGTGTGCCGTCCGGGGCTGCCATTCCATTTGCCGCT
The DNA here is from genome assembly GCF_006345805.1 of Octopus sinensis. Lineage (NCBI taxonomy): Eukaryota > Metazoa > Mollusca > Cephalopoda > Octopoda > Octopodidae > Octopus > Octopus sinensis. The sequence goes on from NC_043013.1 coordinate 25,790,982, forward strand.
CCCAGACCCCATGAAAAATACATATTACCTACAGCAGACCCAGAAGTGGTGCCCCTTTAAAAGTGCCGCCCGGGGCGGACCGCTCCTACCGCCACCCACCTAGCTACGCTAGTGTCACAAGGTAGAGGTCGGGCAAGGGCTTTAGCGGAAGTCACTTGATCAAGGTGCGGTGCAATGGTATTGAACCCGATAGCATATAGTTGCAAAGCGAGTTTCTTAATTACTAAGTTTTAACATGTTGAGTGTTATTGTTAACATGCTTAATGCAAGGAACATAAAAAAAAAACTAACTAGAAATAAAATAAAATGAATAAATACATAAATAAATAAAGTTGTGTACAGTTCGTGTACAGTGTACAAAACAAAACAGGCTCTCCGTAAGTTACGACGAAGAGTACTCCTGTTGATTTGAGCAACAGAACAGCCTGCTCGTGAAGTTAACGTACAAGTGGCTAAGTACTCCACAGATACGCGGACAGTTAACGTAGTTCTGAAGGTAATTTAGTGTGACACAGAATGTGACAAGGCTGGTCCCTTTGAATTACTAGTACTACTCATTTTTGCCAACTGATTGAACTGGGGCAACGTGAAATAAAGTATCTTGGTCAAGGACAAAACGGAGGCCGGGTATCGAACTCATGACTTAACGATCGTGAGCCGAACACTCTAACCACTAAGCCACGCGCTTTCACGGTTCGTATATACTCGGATGTGAAAAGACCTTCGTTACAGAATCTTTCTCGGAGAAGAGAGTCTTTTTATGGACAATGTATATTGCATGAAAGTCGACGGATTTCTTTACTACCCACAAGGGGCTAAACACAGAGAGGACAAACAAGGACAGACAAACGGATTAAGTCGATTACAGCAACCCCTGTGTGTAACTGGTACTTAATTTATCGACCCCGAAAGGATGAAAGGTGAAGTCGACCTCGGCGGAATTTGAACTCAGAACGGAACGGCAGACGAAATACGGCTACGCATTTCGCCCGGCGTGCTAACGTTTCTGCCAGCTCGACGAATTTAGTATCTGCTTCTGGTGAAAGCCCAAAACACGGAATGACGTGTGCTACAACCCGATGATGTCATTCATATCTCATCTTGGCATGTTGTCACGCACATTTGTTTCTAAGGAGAATTTCTCTTCCGACGCAGTTTTCGCAGCCAAGGTCATTTCACATTCGACTGTACACAAACATGTTAAATATAACCGTCATCATCGTCGTCGTCGTCATCATCATCATCATCATCATCATCATCATCTCATCATCATCATCATCATCATCATCATTTAGCATCCGTTGTCCATGCTGGCATAGGTTGGACGGTTTGATCAGGGCTGGCACGCTGGAAAGCTTCATCAGACTCCAGTCTGATTTGGCATGGTTTCTACGGCTAGATGCCCTTCCTAACGCCAACCACCCCGGGAGTGTAATGGGTGCTTTTACGTACCACCGAGACTGGTGCCATTTGCGTGACACCAGTATCTGGCTGCGATATCACTTGGTTTGATGGGTCTTTTCAATACTTGGCTTAAAGGTCATGATCTAAAACAACCATCAGAAAGGCTTGTCTAATAGTAATGCCTGGACAATATTTTATAATCGATATCACTAAAAAGCTGACTTGGATCTTGCTAAAATAGGGTGCCTCGAATGAATTGAATAAATAAATATACCTTTTTAGAACAAAGGGTTTCGAAGTACATAATCAGTGGAACCCGATCATTTTTTCGCCTATGGATCTCTTTGGGTCGTATTTTACTCAGGTGGACCCCCATAGCTTTTCAATATTCTAAAAAAGTCAGGGCAGCGTGCTGGTAGAAACGTTAGCACGCCGGGCGAAATGCTTAGCGGTATTTCGTCTGCCGTTACGTTCTGAATTCAAATTCCACCGAGGTCGACTTTGCCTTTCATCCTTTCGGGGTCGATAAATTAAGTACCAGTTATGCACTGGGGTCGATGTAATCGACTTAATCCGTTTGTCTGTCCTTGTTTGTCCTCTCTGTGTTTAGCCCCTTGTGGGTAGTAAAGAAATAGGTATTTCGTCTGCCGCTACGTTCTGAGTTCAAATTCCGCCGAGGTCGACTTTGCCTTTCATCCTTTCGGGGTCGATTAAATAAGTACCAGTTACGCACTGGGGTCGATGTAATCGACATAAACCCTTTGTCTGTCCCTGTTTGTCCCCTCTGTGTTTAGACCCCCCCCCCGTTGGCAATAAAGAAATAAATTGTCTAAAAAATCCCTATGCTTTTAAATAATTAAATATTAGGAATTGTGTAAAAAAAAATTAGTGAAATATATTGTGTATTGTAGAAGTATAAGCGATTTTTTACAGATAAATTTTGACAAGGAAATCTTATGGAGAACCCTAACTGTTATGTGGACCCCGGCTGAGAAGCATTGCTATAAATACCAGCATGTAAATATTGGGGTGAATAGCTCTTTAGGACAGAAACAATCCAAGTCAACATTATGCGCCTCGAGATCCTTTATCCCATCAAAGAATTACAGTAATCCCTCACCATATCGCGGTTCATCTATCGCGGTTCACCTATCGCGGTTCACCTATTGCGATTCACCTATTGCAGTTCACCTATTGCGATTTACCTATTGCAGTTTATTATTTAAGCTTACGTCGATTCCTCCGCGGTGCTGTTTTGGGCAAGTGTCTTCTATATATATATATATATATATATATATATATATATATATATATATATATATATATGTATGCATATATAATTTTCGAACCCAATTGGGTTTGGTATCAACATCACTTGACCAAACCTCAGAGAAGCAAGCTTGCCAACCTGTTTTTTACATCCGCAACAAATCGACTCAACTCCAGAGAAGTGGAGTGACTAATTTGGCTATTATAAGTATTTAACCCTTTATTTAATATCAGCGTCTTATCAACGGGTATCTCAATCCACACAGTATCATGCTATAATATTTATTAGTTCGTCCGTCGTTGTCGACGATGACCAAGGAGATCACAAGGGAGAAGGAAACGAGGTACGGTGTGTCCAGATGTGGCTGATCAGTCCGATGCATGCTGGAAGACTCTGTTGCAGGTTGGGCATTGGAAATCTGTTGGGACTGAAGGCAAAGATTTGACTCTGAAGTTGTGTAGTTCGCGTTGTCTTTCTGCCCCTGTAGTTCTTTTCGGTTTGTAGAAGGTTTGCACACCTCTGTTGGCGCAGCTTTGTCAGGCAGGATGGTCTTGTGCTTGCGTATCCCATGTGTCGGGGTTGCGCGCGCGTGTGTGTGTGTGTGTATCTGTGTGTGTGTGTGTGTGTGTGTGTGTGTGTGTGTGTGTGGTGTGTGTGTTGTGTGTGTGTGTGCGCGCGTGCGTGCGTATGTGTGTGTGTGTAGGACGTGCGTACTTTAATTTTCTTTTCTACTCTAAGCACAAGGCCCGAAATCTTTTGGGAGGAGGCCAGTCGATTAGATCGACTCCAGTAGGCAACTAGTACTTAATTTATCGACCCCGAAAGGATGAAAGGCGAAGTCAACCTCGGGCGTACTTTAATATTGTTGCAAAACCTATTTCATACGAGATCGAGTGCAGTCGATCGAAGTTTCCTCTGTTCTGTTTCTCATCCTTTCTTTATTCGATCGATTCAGGAATGGGCTAAATGCAAATTTGACATAGCAATACCAAAACTTGGCAGAGGAATCGAAGTAAATGCTGCATGATTCTAGAACGATAAGCAACACACTCAATTTTATTCATGATCTTTACAGACACACTTTTTTACCCACCCAAATTTTCTTTCTTTCTTTCTTTCTTTCCTCCTCCTCCTCCTCCTCTTCTTCTTCTTCTTCTTCTTCTTCCTCATCCTCTCCCCTCCTCCCCCTTCTCTTCTTCTTCTTCCTCCTCCTTCTCCTCCTCGTCGTCGTCGTCGTCCTTCTGTTTCTATTCGTATATGGATGGGAAGATTTATTTACAAGACTTGGGAGTTCTTTTTAAAATAGAAACACCAATAATGGTTCGGTATGTCGATTTGTAGAACTTTTCTAGAAACAGCCTCTGAAACATATCAATCCTTTTCTATAATGAGAAACCGAAGTGGGATCACAAGACAACAAGGAGAAAAAAAAAAGAAGAAGAAAAGAAGAACAGGGTCAGTTGTGGTTATTTTTCTTCTCCAAAGACTGTTATCTCTCAATATAGACAAGAACAAAAAAAGATGAAAATAAAAAATCCTTTTTGTTTTGCAACACTTGTTTTTGATTTATTGGTTTTGTTGTTTCGTTTCGTTCAACCAGTAACCTTTCTCTAAAAGTACAACTTTCCACACTGCTTAGTGGAACAAAATGTTGCAGTTGTTTTATGACCCTCGGGAATTAGAAGCAGTTATTACGAATGGTTTATTTCGACCATAGAAAAAGAACAGACTGAATGGAATCGACTGTCAGAGAAGGAATTTCTGTTATCATTTGGTACGTATGTTCTGAACAGGAAGAAGAAGAAGAAGAAGAAGAAGAAGAAGAAGAAGAAGAAGAAGAAGAAGAAGAAGAAGAAGAAGAAGAAGAAGAAGAAGAAGAAGAAGAAGAAGAAGAAGAAGAAGGAGGAGGAGGAGGAGGAGGAGGAGAAGGAGGAGAAGAAGAAGGAGGAGAAGAAGAAGGAAGAGAAGAAGTAGGAGGAGAAGAAAAAGAAGAGGAAGAGGAGG
>NC_043013.1:25803159-25828159 GCF_006345805.1 Octopus sinensis
GACGCATGGTTGAGCGCCTGTGTAACATCTCATGGTAGAAACAGCTGTAAGTTAATGAAGTCTATAAGATAATCGTTTATTCGTTTGTCATCGCCTTTTCTTATTACCGCTCTTTACTCGTCTAAAGCTTCCTTCTGAAGCATATGGTTATTGAGCTCTATACCGGGTTGTTAGTCTCGGTGGTTAGTAAAAGTAACCTTAAAGTGTCGCTTTAGCACCTTTGAAGACAGTCTTCTAATGAAGAAATTCAAAGGAATTATCCAATAGAGTGTTCCCACCTCCCATTGCATTATACTAGCTGAATAATGGCAACCTGAAGCATGCAGCCGTTTGTGATTTCGTTCTAAGGCCGTTCTCTCTCTCTCTCTCTCTCTCTCTCTCTCTCTCTCTCTCTCTCTGTTATTTTATTACAATGCCTCTCAATATCCATTATTTAGTGTAGAGTGTTATCTTAATTTTTTCCACCTTTTTACCCCATCCCTCCATATATTTATCCCTATGTTCATGACTGCCAGTCTCCGAAACTATTGAATCCCATCCTATCAGTTTCCTACCTTTATTCAACAAAAACAAGAACAACATGTAGCAAAAATATCTTTATATGATTATTCTGGAGCATATTCACCATCTACTTCAATTACTGCTTCCCATTTGCTTGGCAGACGGTCATACTGTCATTTAAAGATGTTTTTGTTAAATATTGTTATCGTTTTTGTTGAATAAAAGCCGCAATAATTATGCACCAACTCGGTATATATATAAAGTGTCCAAACTGCTAGAATCGCACCATCAGGATATAACTTGAAGCGAAAATAGAATGTAAATCTGGGAACTTGTAAAGTATCTTACATCACCTGATGAAGCGTTGTATTTGGTCTTATTACATTGTTCCACGCCCACTAGGGAACAGTGGAGAATGAAGCCGAAACGATTGTTATGCCAATAAAGGCTTCTAGTTACACACTGCCTTCCGTATCAATCATTTAAAATATACTTACGGGCACTTAGGAATTCCAGACCAGGATCCAACGACGAACACACTGCCCCCTCATTTGCGCCTCCTACCGCGAGGTAGGTTCCTCGAAAAGAAGAGATCCAGTTTTGATTTGAAAACACCTATATCCAATTTGTGTAGGTTTCTCAGGCTTTCGGGCAGAATATATCAAAAAGATGCGGGCCTCTGAAACCCAGGCTGTTGCAGTAACTGGTTATGAAGCGCAACGGCATTATTGGGATCTTTGGCACTGTGCACTGGCGATCAGTTCTGGCATTTGTATAGATTTGAATGCCAATATGTGGTAAAATCTCTTCCAGGAACTTCCAGACGTATATTCTTTTATGCTCTAGGCACAAGGCCCAAAATTTTTGGGGAAGGGACCAGTCGATTAGACCGACCCCAGTGCGTAACTGATACTTAATTTATCGATCCCGAAAGGATGAAAGGAAAAGTCGACTTCGGCAGAATTTGAACCCAGAACGTAAAGACAAACAAAATACCGCTAAGCATTTCACCCGACGTGCTAACATTTCTACCAGCTCACCGCCTTACTTCCAGATGTATATTACTGCATATCTCACCTGCCTTCGCTCCAGGGAGTAGAGTCTTAGCTACTGCAGTCTTTTCCAGTAGATGAGCTGTTGCAATGAGACGACTTTCTTTGTGAAGCCTCGATGGATTGCTTCAAAGTCCGCTGTTAATTTCATAATTTAGGGTGACAAAAATTACCATATTAGGTGATTTTGTAATATAAAATTCTTGTAGGTAAGAATTAAGTTTTTGAAATGGGAGGTTGGTTTTGGTCCAGTGTTGGAGTTCGTGAAATGTTCATATTAAATATGGATTCGTTTTCCCCAGGATGTCATCGTCCCTTTCGATGCAAAAAGTCCCTTTTTCTTCACCCCCACCCAGTACTTGCACACTGTTATTTATAGCTTTATCTGCTTCCAGATACAACGTTCCAAAAAGAATTATTTCACGTTCTTGAAATTTCTAAATTCTCATGGCGCCAACAATACATAGACTTGTGTGTATGTATGTATAGGTGTGTGTGAAATTGTGTGTGTGTATATATATATATATATATATATATTATATATATATACAAAACACACATACACACACACATATATGGCACGTCTATATATGTGTCCGTGTTAAAATAAAAACTAGTGTTACATCGAAAAAGTAACTTGGTCACTCGATAAATTCTGATCGATAAAACAATTATAAGATTGAAATAAATATCTTGTGATCGATGTGATCGAGGAAAGCCTTTGAAGGCGATATCCCAGCCTACAATGCAGTTCAATGACTGAAACTTATCAATGAGTAAAAGAATTAATTGATAGCGTTGAATTGAGAAATATTGAGAAAACATTACTGACTTAAGAAATATTGAGTTTCTAAATCTCTCGTAGAGAGGTGTACGGTGGTGGAGCGATATAATGGTTGTATACTGTCAATCTAACAAGAACGTGACAGTAGTGGGTACACCACCGTTATATAGCCCTAGGAGGCATCGAACGCCTCCTGACAGCTTCGACACATTTTATCCTGTGTCCTTATATACACATACGAATATTTCTTATTTTGATAATCAGTGAATAGACTTCACTGACAATAGATATATACAAATACGAAGTCGAGACAGATATCGCCAGCTGACCGGTGTCTGCTACTCTAGGCCGATGAAGGACAATGATCCTGAAACACGGTGTCCCTAGATGCAGTTCCGGCGGTTGGGGGTGTTTGTCTCCCCTTCGTATGTGTATATAAGGACACAGGATAAAATGTGTCGAAGCTGTCAGGAGGCGTTCGATGCCTCCTAGGGCTATATAACGGTGGTGTACCCCCTACTGTCACGTTCTTGTTAGATTGACAGTATACAACCATTATATTACTGACTTAAGATAGCCATTATTTCCATAGAAAGAATAGCTACGGAAACTTTATTGACAGCAAAATATGCTAAAAAGATATGTTAGCAAATATTACTAAACATGCAGAGAAACGGAGTTTGGTTGAGGGAAGAGCATGAAGTCACCGGTTGCTCGGTATTTAACTCACACAACAAGCATGTAGAGTATTGCTTTTCTCTTTATTAATACTAACACCTGTAATCTGTGTGTCTGTGATGTTCGCGAGGAGAAAGGAAGAATTACAACTGTGTTTCGTTGTCTGCTACCACAACAGCTCCTTTATAGGATCCAGTTAGCTCAAGACATCATCAAGAGGAACCACGTCCGGTTTCGGCCCCTACTCCTCTACCGTTTTGACGTGGCGCATCCACCCCTCCAACTTTCGGAGGTATCTTCAGCTCTGGTGTTGGGTGCATGTCTTCCTTCTTCTCCTTTCTTCTTTTCCCTGGCCTCTTTGATGTAGCGTCAACGAGTGTCAGCGGGCGACTGACTGATTTTCAAATTTTTTCCTTTTAAATACCTGCTGCTAGGCTCCAGCAGGCAACCCCAGCAAGTTGTCACGTGACACTGTCTCAGCTTTAACTGACCAATGAAGGCGCGTAATCTTAGCCCACGCATTCTCTAAACGACCGTTACCTGTCAGTCAGCAAAGCTAATTCAGTGTCAGCTTGTCTCACCTAGTGATGTTATTTCCCGCCGGCATGTTATGACTTTCTTCTTCCTCCTTTCTCACTTCGTATACTAATATTTTGCTTGTTTATCAAACGTCATATCATAATGATAGAATAAGATATATACATATATACATACATAATATATATATATATATATATATATATATATATATATATATATATATATATATATATATATATATATATATATATATATATATATATATATATATATATATTTATATAGGTAGATACATACATACTATATACTCACATATCTTATATCTTAGCTGCTTTCTGTTATACGAGCAAAGCCATTGCTAGAAAGAATCATTGAAATGACTCAATGTTTTTGCGAAGTATAAACTCTTTTGACATGCCTTTTCACACACACGCGCACACACACACACACACACACACACACACACACACACACACACACACACACACACACAGTTCAACTTTACAGAAAAACAACATACATATATTCGGCAATAGATAAATATTATTTAACGTACACAATATATAGCAGGTTTAATAACACGCCTAGAAAATATCTCCAATGTATGAAACTATTTATCAGTAATTCTTGCATGCATTCACACACACATGCATACATACATACATACATACATACATACATACATACATACATACATACATACATACATCCATCCATCCATACATACATCCATATGCGCTAATACTGAATGAGTGACCTAAATGAATGACCTAAATGAATACTGAATGAATTGGTGGATAAATATTCTTTATTTGTAGGTTAACAAGGCAACCAGTAGTTCCATGCGAAAAGATCTTGACAGTTGTTCAAGTATGCCTCATGGGAGTGTTGGTACTCATCTTCATTTTGGATGATATAAACAGAACAAAGTTTAACTATTTTATCGCAGATCGAAAGAAATTAGGAACAACCCGACTTGATTTTCAAAATTTACTGTGTTCTCATTAGAGGCGCCTTCCTCAGTTTGACCAATACTAGAGAAACAAAAATCCAGTCTGTTTATATACTCAACAATTCCTGAAGCTACAGACAAACGGAGCAAGTAATTTACATACCGTACGTGTTTCATACTTTATCTAATATCAGGGGCCTTTCAACAGGGATCTCAGTCCACACGGTACCAAGGTAGGATACAACAGTTGTAACCTATATAGAAGATACATAAAGAGGGAAAATTTAACATTTTCCTCGCTGGTTGAAAAAATATGATGAACAGCTTTAATCGATTTTCGAACCATGTTGGATTCTCATCAGAGTTGTTTACATCATTTTGACCAATCACAGAGAAACAAGCAGCATATACATATATACACACACACACACCACACACACACACACCACACACACACACAACACACACACACACACACACATATATATATATATAATATATATATATATATATATATATTGATCAAAATAAAATAAAAACATGATGCGAAGGACTCAGCGGTACATATGTTTCGGGCCTTTATTAGACAGATTTTAACAATGCATAATGTATGTCTGTGGCCTTCTTCAGCCCGCACAACAGCTTCCACAAGGACATGTGTTACATCAAAAATTCTTGGTTGGGGATGCAAATCCTCTCATTCACGTACGACATAATGCGGCAGCAGCATAGAGTTGAAGCGTCCATCTCTTTCTTCTCTCAATGTAGAATGAGGAAAATTGGATGTTGAGGTAATGTAAGTAAATAAATACATATATAGAGGTGAAGATGGAGGGGCGAGAGTTCGGGACGAGGTAAAAAATGTATAAAAAGTGTAAGTATAGAATAATATAAAAATGTAGAGGATAAAGGGTTGTAAGTAGATGTAAAGGGGTATAAAGAAATATAAAGTAAAAATAGAAAAATAGAATAAAAGTAAAAAAACCTGATAAACATGTAAAGATAAGGGATGTATAGAGGTTATGGACCAAGCATGGTGGTCAGAGATGATGATAAATTTAGTTGTAGAATTGTCAGTACATCAACAGTTTCGTCTGGGGACTTAATGCGTTGTAGATCAGAGCTGATGAGCATTTAATCTGGTTCCTTGAATTAAATGGACTTCTAGTACATACATATCATCATGGATATATACACCCCATACACGCGTACATATACGCCTCCAAGCCTATAAGCATACACACGCACTCGCGTGTAAACACGTACATAAACACACACGCACCCACACGCATGCGCGTACACACACATACATACAACAGAATATCCGCATATATACACGGACATTACGCGCGTACACGCTCACATGTATATACGCGCGCCCATCACTACATACACACACGTATATGCCCACGCCTCTAGGTCCAGGTATAAGAAATTAAAGGATGTGTATAAGAACGTATGTAAAGAATCCCGTACTCATGTCAATACGCGCACGCACACACGGCTGTGTGTCCGTATGTGCGTGCACATATACACCCATATACACACACACACGCGCACATGGGTATAGCTATAAGATATCGAAGTATGCATGTACATATATGCGCGTGCACATGTATGTATGCGTATACACACGTACGCGGACGCTCGTATATTCAAAAGGTGGATCCATAGGTAAGTAAATAAACATATATAGAGGTGTAAGCGATAAGTTAGGGGTAAGAATGAGGGTAAGGGTAAAGATTAGAAATAAAAAATACAGTATAAAAAGAAATACAATGTAATAGTTAGAAATGAAGTATAAGAATTATAAAAATTATAAGAGTTAAGGTAAGGGATGAAAATGAAAATGAGAATAAATGGAAGTAGAATAAAAGTAAAAATAAAATTAAAAATAAAAATAAAAATAAATGGAAGTAGGATAAAAGTAAAAATAAAAATAAAGTAAAACTAAAAATAAAATAAAATGATAAAAAATAATTTTGTAAAGTTTAAAGTTGTGTGTTAAACGTAGGGGCGGGCGGGGGAAACTGAAAATTGGAAGGGTGGGAAGTGGAGTTTGGCGGTGTGCGTTCAACATCTGAGTTAGAAATGTGAAAGGGTATAGATATAGGGGATTAAAGAGACTACATAGGGAGGATATGGGTGTAGGAGAAGAAATATTTAGGGAAAAGAAGTCATATATGGAGACAAAATTTGTATATATAGGGGGAAAATGCAGCAGGGAACCCTATATGCACGTACACACACCACACACACACACACCACACGCACATGTACATATATATGTATATGTACACATACGTACACGTATGTGCACATACATACGCACACACACACACATACACATATACACGCACATATAGGAAAGCGGGATGTGCTGGAGCCGACAGGTTGCACCGGGTGGGAGGAAATTGCATGGGGGAGTTGGTATAAGACTTAAGCATTGTAGTATTTGAAAGTATTAATAAGTTTATGTATACAGGATGGTTTGAACTCTGAACCTTTTGTTAATAAGATTGTGTTTGTCTTTGAATTTCAAGATGTTAAGGAGTTCTACACAGCATAGTTTGCATCCTGCTCTATTATTTAAATAAGGTGCAGCTGATCCGATGATGGACCATCTGAGTTTGAAGCCTATGCATTTGTCTTTTAATTCCCAAATCTTTTAGAGAGGGAGGTGCTGTTAGCCTTATGTCTGTGTCTCAGCGAGGACCGGTGGTTGTAGTATCTGGATTTCCAGGAGGTTGAGCAACCAAATAGGTGAGTGTGTTAAACTGAGTACTCACCTCACATGAGTATATTACGTTTTTTCGCCCTACATGCGCCCTGCAGCGGGCACTCTGATGCACATCTGCAGTTGCATTGCATTGCATTGTTCGGTCGTGTGCTGCTAATCCCAGGCGGAGGTGTTGCAATACGAGTGGGGGCGATGGTATCCTCCTGGTTGTTGATGGGTGTAGTATTTTCTCTTTGTGTTGGCGGGTGTTATTACTAACTGTTTGGTAGTATGGCTGCCAGTCTGGTTATATTGTCTACTGTCTGGATGAGGGGGGTTCTATTGGTCGCTATGGTTTGCTCTTGATCTAGCCGTTCTAATATTAATATAGTTATGTTTAGCTATGAGGCAGCTCATGTTGGGCAGGGTAGAAGCTGTGGAAGCTGTTGTGCGCGGCTGAAGAAGGCCACAGACAGGCCCGAAACATATGTACCGCTGAGTCCTTCGCATCATGTTTTTATTTTATTTTGATCAATTTACTCCACCACCTACACCACCAAACGGTATACACAGGTGCTTATAATTATCAAGTACTCACCCCGAATTTCTATATATATATATATATATATTTATTTATTTATATATATAACTTATAAATAAGGGCAAACGAAAAAATTTCTAATGCCAAATATGCCTCAATTGGACATATTGTCCATAACCATATAATTTTTCACAATACGCACGCTACTCGAAAAAAGGCCGACAGACATTACTAAAAAATTCCATTATTACCATATCGGACCGATTTCAGGGTTAGTTCGTAAGAACCTTGGAAAAAATTTTATCCTACATTAAATATAAATTTAATAGTGTTCACTTCCGGACTCTCTCTGTGAGAGCCTCAGTTCAAATCGCACGTGTTGGAGTATTTCTATTTTTGGAGTATTTGGGGTACTTAATTGTGCTCATGACTTAGTGTTTTGCTTCTTCCATGGGTATGAGTAAGTATCTCATTTATTTCTTTGCCACATTTATCAGTGACGAAGGGAGGGTTCTTACGAACTAACCCTGAAATCGGTCCGATATGGTAATAATGGAATTTTTTAGAAATGTCTGTTGGCCTTTTTTTTCGAGTAGCGTGCGTATTGTGAAAAATTATATGGTTATGGACAATATGTCCAATTGAGGCATATTTGGCATTAGAAAGTTTTTCGTTTGCCCTTATTTATAAGTTGTTTATAATTTTAACCTTTAAAGGTATTTTTTGATATGCTGGCCATTGATAAAATTTTTTTTCGAAAAAAATTTATCCTACATTAAATATAAATTTAATAGTGTTCACTTCCGGACTCTCTCTGTGACAGCCTCAGTTCAAATTGTACGTGTCTTGAATTGGCTGGAGTATTTCTATTTTGGATGTATTTGGGGTACTTAATTGTGCTCATGACTTAGTGTTTTGCTTCTTCCATGGGTATGAGTAAGTATCTCATTTATTTCTTATATATTGTAAGGGCAATTACAAGAAGTATTGCCACACGCTCAAAGAAGACGCCAAATGGCTCTAAACTACTTTATAACATATACACATGCGCCGAAAGCGAAGGAATGAATAAAAGGATTTTCTGGAAAAAGTTTAGTCATTTATCGAAAGATTTCAAGGTTAGTGATGAAATATATTCTCCTATCATCAGTATGACATAACTACAAATTCATAAATATAAACATTTATATTTAAACATAAATATAAACATACATACAGTGACTGGCCTTACTATAATTTTATAAGGCGAGCTGGCAGAACCGTTAGCACGCCGGGCGAAATGCGTAGCCGTATTTCGTCTGCCGTTACGTTCTGAGTTCAAATTCCGCCGAGGTCGACTTTGCCTTTCATCCTTTCGAGGTCGATAAAATTAAGTACCAGTTACGCACTTGGGTCGATGTAATCGACTTAATCCCTTTGTCTGTCCTTGTTTGTCCCCACTATGTTTAGCCCCTTGTGGGTAATTAAGAAACATAATTTTATAATTATATTCATAAAATTATACACTTTGTATTAATTTTTTTACCTTAATTGGTTTTACACGCTGAAACTACTTAATTTTAATTGATATATATATATAATCTTCCTCAAGGTATACAATATCATAGAGTATTACAACCGATCTTACCAATCGGTTTTGCACTGGGTATCAGAACTGAATGTTATATAACATCACGGTTAAGTAACCCCACATACTCTGCAGAGATGGCAGGTATGGAAAAGAATAGTGACTGCTCTCCGTTAATGAAGGTGAAAGAAAGCCACCTCCGATTTGTGGGTGCTGGAAAAAGAGGAAATGGAATCATGGGATGCGAACTGAATAAGGGTTTTATCAATAGTTATGTTTTGTTTGAATTGTTTACAGTTCACCTCTCAAAAGGAAAGTTCAGCAATGCCATATTATGACGCGGTGTCTGCCCGAGAATTACATTAATGTCGTTAAGAAGCACATGGCTGTGGAATACTCAACCACTTAAACGCTAATTCAATGAGTCTAGAAGTTCATTTGATCAAGCAACTCAAATCCATCATCGGAAATTGTGAGCGAGATCGATCGATTGATCGATCAAATCATCCATCTGGATGCACATGCATAGACACATGCATTCTTTTATCTTTCTAATTGTTTCTGTTATTGGAGTGAAGCCAAGCTGGAGCAAATTTTTTGAAGGGATTTTTGTCAACCAAATTGACCTCAGAATTTGATGTTCAAGTGTGGTCCTTTTTCTTTCTTATCTTTTTTACCGAACCGTTTATATCACAGGAACATAAACAAACCAACACTGGATTCATGCAGTGGGAAATAAACACCCAAGATGCACGCATACACGCACACAAACACATACACACACACACACACGCACACACACACACACACACTCACACACATGATTGTTTCTTCTATAGTTTGTATACCCAGACACACAAATACTGTGTGAAGAATCCAGTACTGATTACAAAGCCAAAAATAATATTTATTATGCATTAATATTTTGTTATCATTATTATCATCATTGTTATCATTATTATTATTATTATTATTATTATTATTATATTATTATTATTATTATTATTATTATTGTTGTTGTTGTTGTTGTTGTTGTTGTTATTATTATTATTATTATTATTAGGTGACGGGCTAGCAGAATCGTTAGAACAGCGGGCAAAATGCTTAGCGGTATTTCGTCCGTCTTTACGTTCTGAGTTCAAATTCCGCCCAGGTCGACTTTACCTTTCATCCTTTCGGTGTCATTAAAATAAGTACCTACAGTCTTCTCCGAAATTGCTGGCCTTGTGCCAAAATTTGAAATCGCTATCTATTATTGATAATTTTAATTATTAAAAGTAAGTGTTTGGTCCGAAGTCCCGTCAATACTGGTTGCGGCAAACCGCCTGTTTTGAAAAGCCCGCATTGGCAAAACTTCGTGGTAAAATATCGTATATAAGATTTAGCATATACATTTTTGTATATATGTGTTTGTATGTGTGTATATATGTCTATGTATGTACGATGTGTGTGTATATTTATACATATGTGCGTGCGTATATGTATATACCCATACATTCGCACATACACACACCCGTATGTCTGGGTCTTGAGATGCACCGAGTGCATTAGCACTCGCAACCATCTTGCTCACCACCCACTGATATATGGTACGACATATGTATGAGTGAGTGTGCGCGTTTTTGTATGTTAGCGCGTGTGTATCTGTATATGGGTGATCAGATGCATCTGTTACATTAGTACTTACCGCTAACTTGCTTATCGCTCGTTGCCTCTCTCTTGCCCTTTTGGTGAAACAGAAAACGGCCTAGTGTTATGTGTGTGTGTGTGTGTGTGTGTGTGTGTGTGTGTGTGTGTGTGTGTGCGTGTGCGTGCGTGCGTGTGTGTGTGTGAGTGTGTGTGCGTGTGTGTGTGTGTGTGCGCGAGTAAGTCTCCTCCTCTGTCAGCACTCAGTTGCTTCCTTACCAGGATAAGAGAAATCGTACTTGCCAGGCTTCTCCACGGCTACAAATGCAACTGGGGAGGTTTTCGGGGCTTTTGAAGCAACAATGGCTCACAGAAATATAGCGTGCATATCCAGTTTAATAGATATGCTGTAGCATCGGTCTTTGTCAGTCTTTGTGGGTGAGTCCAGTAGGATAAAGGCCTGGGTTGTACATTGTGAGAGGGAAAGATGTTGTAGCGGGCAGTCTTCAATCGGTTTCTGCAACTGGGAAGAGTTAACAGCGAAGATTGTGGTGCTCGGAGATGCTTACTCCCAATGCTTCATTGCGCAAGTATGTTCTGCACCAACTTAGATTATAATCTTTACAAAAATTCTGGTGGTGAGGGCGACGAAAGCAGATATTAAATTGCTGGGGGCTTCCTGTAAGATCTCAACAAATCAAAGGTACAATGCAAAAGTGGTAAGCAACAGAAACTGAGTCGAGTGACCCTTAGCAGACCTCCATCCGAGCATTCTTATCTAGGGATCGTGCTGTTTACCTCAGTCAGGATTTCCACTTAGCTATCGAAAAAGACTTACCAAAGCATACTCCACCCCGGCTCTGCCCTCTAGACTCTAGCGTTGAAGTCTTCATAGCTTATTGACTGAACGGAGCGTTGCAATTTTCCGAAACTCATCGTTCTCGGAAATCGAAGGACTAAAAAAAAATCATGAGTTTCCAAGAATTTCCCTGGAATAGATACCTAGTTATTTTTTATTTTTAACTCTCTTATTTTATGATTTAGTGTTTTAGGTACTCGTAAGCAAGTATCATGAATATATGAAAAAATTATTCCACTAAAAGACACAATTTTATCAAAAACTCCAGCAATTCACGAAAAAGAAAATGAATATTTTCCAGAATATTAAAAAAAAAATTCCGTTCAATAATATTGTCAAACAAAGATATTATGTTGATGGGTTCTTCTTCACAATGGTTCCTCTGCTTTGTGGCAGAAGTAGGAAGAAAGAGTGAGAGAAAGTTGTGGTGAAAGTGTGCAGCGGGATTCACCCTCCTCCTTGCCGGAGCCTCAATAAACACTCAATAAACACTCACAATGTCCGGTCTGAGAATCGAAATCACATTCTTATGACCGCGTGTCCGCTGCCCCAACCACTGGGCCATTGCGCCTCCGCGTTGATGGGGTTGTCGCTAAAACCTGATGAAAAGTTTCGTAACAAAGACTCCTCCTACTTTGATGAACATTGAAAAAGGAATAGCGCTGAAGGCAAGAAACCCTACTGCAACTAAACATGTATGCCTTGTAATTTCAAATATTTTCATTTCTTTTACAATGATTTTCTATCATCTAAATCGTTCTCTAAATCGTTTTTAGCTATTTTGTTAGCTGTACCATTTAATCTCTATTGCTGGGACCTTTCTTTTGATAGAGTGGGGATTTCAATTAAAGTTCGAAATGGGAAAGAGAAGATCCTTATGACAAACTGATAAACATTCTTTTGCTCAAGCAAGTTGGCAGAATCGTTAGCACGTCGGACAAGACGCTTAGCGATATTTCGTCTGTCTTTATGTTCCAAGTTCAAATGCGGCTGAGGTCGATTTTCAGGGTTACCGCATCTTTCGAAATTGCTGGCCTTGTTCCAAAATTTGATACCAATGTTTAGCCGTAAACTTTCTGAAGGTAAAATTTGAAAATGAAAGAAAATTATCCAAACACTCAATAAATCCAATTATATTTTTATTGATTTCCTGTTCGATTCTTTTCTTGATAAATTCTCTTAAGATAAACATTGGTTATATCTTGTGGAATCAATTGTAGAGTAAAAACAAACGCATTTTCTACAGAGATCAAGGTTGCATCGCTTCAACCTAATTTTTCAACTCCATCTTTAATTAGCTTCAATGCTGATTGTAACAACATTAACAGCATTAAATTCATTGTCTTAAAACCAAATGGTTACCTCATAAATCTGGAAATACAGCTGTTAAGCAACAAGAATCGCTCTAACGTTGCAAACAAACCATTCCATCATGTTTTAGTGGTATTAATTGCGATTCATGACCACACTCATCTTTAAATTATTCCCGAAGTATTTCATTTCTTTTTTATTTGTTGGAGATCTGCGAAATAAACTGGTAATTGCTCTCATCTTTTTAAAATAACATTGCCAATACTTTAATTTTCTTCAGTGGAAATGTCTTCTGCAACCGGAGCCTTTTCACTAAGTTTAATTTACTACCTATCTGCATAGTTATCAACAACAGCATGACTGCAGAATCGACATTTTGATCTTCATCGAACTAGTCGGCATCATTACAAGAGTTATTGGTAAAATTAACTATATTACAATTCAATTGTTATTTGATAAAGAATATCTCAAATATTTCTTTCTGCCCATACTCCAAGAATCTCACATTTTAACAAACCGCATGCATAGATCTACGCATTGCAAATTATTCTAGATACCGTCTTCAGATCAGCCAGAAGCAAATCAATTCTATAAATGTTTTCCCAGAGCAACATAGCAAGCGAGCTTGCAACTATTTATTCTATTGTAATTCAATTCTAATGTTTGTCTCATCATGTTCGTGTAGTGTTTTTACTAATAGTGAATAACAGTACACTAAAACGCCGTTCCACATTTTTAATGTTTTATATTGCGACGTTTCATTTTTCTTTTGTCGGGGGTTATAAAAAACATTCTGTATAAGCTTACTTACATTTAATCCTATCAAAAATCTCACAAACAATACGAGCTGTTTCTCCATCTATTTGCACGTACAGAGATACTTGGTTAACAACCTTTCTGGATATTTTATAGTGTTAATTGCTGGTAGGGACACCGTATTTCATTATGCAATCATAATAGACTTCCAAGTATATTAAAGCCTTATAAGTTAATACTTTGCCCTACTCGTGTTAGCAGTGAGATTCAATCACTTTTTAAAGCTGTCTCTACAAATTTTTAAATAGAAATTAGAGTCAGCACTGAAAGTCACGACGCTTTGTATGTAAACACTGCGATCAAAGATAGAAAAATAGGTATAGGCAATTGGTAAATCCAATTGTGTTACATCGCTAAATTTAGTGCCCTTTTAAGCAATGGGTTCGTGGATAGTTAATGGGTTGGATGGTAAATGGGTTCGTGGATGGTTAGTGGGTTGGATGGTTAGTGGGTTGGAGGATTAATGGGTTCGTAGATGGTTAATGGGTTGGATGGTTAATGGGTTGGATGGTCAATGGGTTGGATGATTAATGGGTTCGTAGATGGTTAATGGGTAAGATGTGTTGCTGAGAAAAGAGCAAGAACTCCCGAAACATGTATATACACCCATTTCCCATTTTTCTATCTTCGATCGCATTGTTTATATAAACGTATTCGAATACGAAACGTAACTTTCATTGCTGGCTCTAATTTCTATAGAAAAATCTGTAGAGTTAAAGCGTGATTTTATACTATGTACTTTACTGGGAGGTTTTTGTTCAGTTTGTTGATATATCAACCGAGGAAAGTTTATTAAATATTAAATTCAGTGAATCTGATGAAATACAAAATAAAGAATTTTTTAATCAATGAATTAACAAAGAAAATTACAATAATCGATTTGCTGTACAACTGAAGCGACATTACTCCAATGCTTTGAGTCGGTGGAGCGTACTAAACCAAAAACATAAATTCGTGGTTACACATTCGCCAGCGTGAACGATCTACATAAAACTATGAATTTCATTTCTAACGCTGATATTATTATTTATTTATTTATTTATTTATTATTATTATTATTATTATTATTATTATTATTATTATTTTATTATTATTATTATTATTATTATTATTATTATTATTATTATTATTATTATTGTTATTATTATCATTATTATTATTAAAGAAGTTTTGCCGAGTGGAATGTATTTCACTGAGGAGGTCTTATAAAACCGAAACATGTCCATTGCTTTCACTAATTGGTTTTAAAGACATGATCCACTCATCGTCAGTATTTTCCCAAAATTTTACATGGCTGATGTTATTGGTGTAACAACTCTGGCTTGTTCTTCATACTCTAAACATCTCCAGAGGAAGTTTTGCTGACTAATCACATGGACATCCTTGATTAATCATATTTTTCAACTCACTTTCTTAAATCCTAATTGATGGAGGGCCTTCTTTCTGCAGTCTCTATCACTTCTACTCTTTTAGCAGTTGCTCTAAACCAGTGGTTCTCAGATGGGGTCCATATGGTTCTTGGGGTTCGCATAAGATTTTGCTGTTGAAATTTATGTGCAGTACATTGGTTATACTTCTAAAATGCACAAAATATTTTAACAATATTTTTATACAATTATTAATAATATTTAATTAGGAGTGGCTGTGGGGTAAGAAGCTTACTTCCCAACCACATGGTTCTGGGTTCAGTCCCACTGTGTGGCACCTTGGGCAAGTGTCTTCTACTATAGCCTCCAGCCGACCAAAGCCCTGTGAGTAGATTTGGTAGACGGAAACTGAAAGAAGCCCGTCGTATATATATATATATATATATATATATATATATATATATTACATTATATAAAAGGGCTTAGTAAAATAAATTACTTTGCCGCATACTGAACTCGTTAGAAATAGCAGCTAAAAAAACTATTTCTAACACTTAAAGAAAACCTCTCTCATATAGTGCTTGCTCAATTCAACCCAAGAAAGTATGAGGGTAGAGACATTAAAAAATCAAATGCAAAGTTATTTGAGTACGTACGTTTCAAGATTAGCCAAGTTCGACCCTTCTCTCATCAGCTCAGAATGCCCTTGTTTGAGTTTGAAAACACTGAAAATGGGAGCATACCCTTTCGGCTTGTTATCGCTTCTGAAGATCTGTTCCCAACTAACAGTGCTAGCTAACTCAATATGCAAGAGAAAAATCTGTTCTCCCCTTTCCACCAGCGTGGGCTAAAATCAGCAAACACTATCCTTTTTTTCGGTAAAATCCAAGACAATTAAGTAGAGAGAGATGAATTATAATTTCAACAATTGAGGGTAAAATTAATTAATTAATTAATCAATTTCACCAAGTATTCAGTATGCAAAGGGACCATTTAAGGCAAATTCAAATTATTACATTATATAAAAGGGCTTAGTAAAATAAATTACTTTGCCGCATACTGAACTCGTTAGAAATAGCAGCTAAAAAAACTATTTCTAACACTTAAAGAAAACCTCTCTCATATAGTGCTTGCTCAATTCAACCCAAGAAAGTATGAGGGTAGAGACATTAAAAAATCAAATGCAAAGGTTATTTGAGTACGTACGTTTCAAGATTAGCCAAGTTCGACCCTTCTCTCATCAGCTCAGAATGCCCTTGTTTGAGTTTGAAAACACTGAAAATGGGAGCATACCCTTTCGGCTTGTTATCGCTTCTGAAGATCTGTTCCCAACTAACAGTGCTAGCTAACTCAAATATGCAAGAGAAAAATTTCTGTTCTCCCCTTTCCACCAGCGTGGGCTAAAATCAGCAAACACTATCCTTTTTTTCGGTAAAATCCAAGACAATTAAGTAGAGAGAGATGAATTATAATTTCAACAATTGAGGGTAAAATTAATTAATTAATTAATCAATTTCACCAAGTATTCAGTATGCAAAGGGACCATTTAAGGCAAATTCAAATTATTACATTATATAAAAGGGCTTAGTAAAATAAATACTTTGCCGCATACTGAACTCGTTAGAAATAGCAGCTAAAAAAACTATTCTAACACTTAAAGAAAACCTCTCTCATATAGTGCTTGCTCAATTCAACCCAAGAAAGTATGAGGGTAGAGACATTAAAAAATCAAATGCAAAGGTTATTTGAGTACGTACGTTTCAAGATTAGCCAAGTTCGACCCTTCTCTCATCAGCTCAGAATGCCCTTGTTTGAGTTTGAAAACACTGAAAATGGGAGCATACCCTTTCGGCTTGTTATCGCTTCTGAAGATCTGTTCCCAACTAACAGTGCTAGCTAACTCAAATATGCAAGAGAAAAATTTCTGTTCTCCCCTTTCCACCAGCGTGGGCTAAAATCAGCAAACACTATCCTTTTTTTCGGTAAAATCCAAGACAATTAAGTAGAGAGAGATGAATTATAATTTCAACAATTGAGGGTAAAATTAATTAATTATTAATCAATTTCACCAAGTATTCAGTATGCAAAGGGACCATTTAAGGCAAATTCAAATTATTACATTATATAAAAGGGCTTAGTAAAATAAATTACTTTGCCGCATACTGAACTCGTTAGAATAGCAGCTAAAAAAACTATTTCTAACACTTAAAGAAAACCTCTCTCATATAGTGCTTGCTCAATTCAACCCAAGAAAGTATGAGGGTAGAGACATTAAAAAATCAAATGCAAAGGTTATTTGAGTACGTACGTTTCAAGATTAGCCAAGTTCGACCCTTCTCTCATCAGCTCAGAATGCCCTTGTTTGAGTTTGAAAACACTGAAAATGGGAGCATACCCTTTCGGCTTGTTATCGCTTCTGAAGATCTGTGTTAGAAATAGTTTTTTAGCTGCTATTTCTAACGAGTTCAGTATGCGGCAAAGTAATTTATTTTACTAAGCCCTTTTATATAATGTAATAATTTGAATTTGCCTTAAATGGTCCCTTTGCATACTGAATACTTGGTGAAATTGATTAATTAATTAATTTTACCCTCAATTGTTGAAATTATAATTCATCTCTCTCTACTTAATTGTCTTGGATTTTACCGAAAAAAAGGATAGTGTTTGCTGATTTTAGCCCACGCTGGTGGAAAGGGGAGAACAGAAATTTTTCTCTTGCATATTTGAGTTAGCTAGCACTGTTAGTTGGGAACAGATCTTCAGAAGCGATAACAAGCCGAAAGGGTATGCTCCCATTTTCAGTGTTTTCAAACTCAAACAAGGGCATTCTGAGCTGATGAGAGAAGGGTCGAACTTGGCTAATCTTGAAACGTACGTACTCAAATAACCTTTGCATTTGATTTTTTAATGTCTCTACCCTCATACTTTCTTGGGTTGAATTGAGCAAGCACTATATGAGAGAGGTTTTCTTTAAGTGTTAGAAATAGTTTTTTTAGCTGCTATTTCTAACGAGTTCAGTATGCGGCAAAGTAATTTATTTTACTAAGCCCTTTTATATAATGTAATAATTTGAATTTGCCTTAAATGGTCCCTTTGCATACTGAATACTTGGTGAAATTGATTAATTAATTATTAATTTTACCCTCAATTGTTGAAATTATAATTCATCTCTCTCTACTTAATTGTCTTGGATTTTACCGAAAAAAAGATAGTGTTTGCTGATTTTAGCCCACGCTGGTGGAAAGGGGAGAACAGAAATTTTCTCTCTTGCATATTTGAGTTAGCTAGCACTGTTAGTTGGGAACAGATCTTCAGAAGCGATAACAAGCCGAAAGGGTATGCTCCCATTTTCAGTGTTTTCAAACTCAAACAAGGGCATTCTGAGCTGATGAGAGAAGGTCGAACTTGGCTAATCTTGAACGTACGTACTCAAATAACCTTTGCATTTGATTTTTTAATGTCTCTACCCTCATACTTTCTTGGTTGAATTGAGCAAGCACTATATGAGAGAGGTTTTCTTTAAGTGTTAGAAATAGTTTTTTTAGCTGCTATTTCTAACGAGTTCAGTATGCGGCAAAGTAATTTATTTTACTAAGCCCTTTTATATAATGTAATAATTTGAATTTGCCTTAAATGGTCCCTTTGCATACTGAATACTTGGTGAAATTGATTAATTAATTAATTAATTTTACCCTCAATTGTTGAAATTATAATTCATCTCTCTCTACTTAATTGTCTTGGATTTTACCGAAAAAAAGGATAGTGTTTGCTGATTTTAGCCCACGCTGGTGGAAAGGGGAGAACAGAAATTTTTCTCTTGCATATTTGAGTTAGCTAGCACTGTTAGTTGGGAACAGATCTTCAGAAGCGATAACAAGCCGAAAGGGTATGCTCCCATTTTCAGTGTTTTCAAACTCAAACAAGGGCATTCTGAGCTGATGAGAGAAGGGTCGAACTTGGCTAATCTTGAAACGTACGTACTCAAATAACCTTTGCATTTGATTTTTTAATGTCTCTCTACCCTCATACTTTCTTGGGGTGAATTGAGCAAGCACTATATGAGAGAGGTTTTCTTTAAGTGTTAGAAATAGTTTTTTTAGAGCTGCTATTTCTACGAGTTCAGTATGCGGCAAAGTAATTTATTTTACTAAGCCCTTTTATATAATGTAATAATTTGAATTTGCCTTAAATGGTCCCTTTGCATACTGAATACTTGGTGAAATTGATTAATTAATTAATTAATTTTACCCTCATTGTTGAAATTATAATTCATCTCTCTCTACTTAATTGTCTTGGATTTTACCGAAAAAAAGGATAGTGTTTGCTGATTTTAGCCCACGCTGGTGGAAAGGGGAGAACAGAAATTTTTCTCTTGCATATTTGAGTTAGCTAGCACTGTTAGTTGGGAACAGATCTTCAGAAGCGATAACAAGCCGAAAGGGTATGCTCCCATTTTCAGTGTTTTCAAACTCAAACAAGGGCATTCTGAGCTGATGAGAGAAGGGTCGAACTTGGCTAATCTTGAAACGTACGTACTCAAATAACCTTTGCATTGATTTTTTAATGTCTCTACCCTCATACTTTCTTGGGTTGAATTGAGCAAGCACTATATGAGAGAGGTTTTCTTTAAGTGTTAGAAATAGTTTTTTTAGCTGCTATTTCTAACGAGTTCAGTATGCGGCAAAGTAATTTATTTTACTAAGCCCTTTTATATAATGTAATAATTTGAATTTGCCTTAAATGGTCCCTTTGCATACTGAATACTTGGTGAAATTGATTAATTAATTAATTAATTTTACCCTCAATTGTTGAAATTATATATATATATATATATATATATATATATATATATATATATATATATATGTATGTATATATATATATGAATGTATTTGCGTGTCTGTGTTTGTCTCCCCACCATCGCTTGACAACCGATGTTGGTGTGTTTATGTGGTTTACGTGTCCGTAACTTAGCGGTTCGACAAAGAGAGATCGATAGAATAAGTACTAGGCTTACAAATAAATCCTGGGGTCGATTTGTTCTACAAAAGGCTGTGCTCCAGCATAACTGCAGTCAGATGACTGAAACAAATAAAGAATAAAAGAATATATCCTTGTGGCGCTCCAGGAGAGTAAAACTGGAATCTAAAGGGTCCATAGGCAAAAAAAAAAAAAAAAGAAACACGGTTCTAACTGAAAATTGCATTAGTTTATTAAAGTCCACATTAAAGCTAACCTTTTACCAATCATATGGTTTCAAATTTTACCACAAGGGCAGCAGTTTTGGAGAAGGGGATGAGTCAATTACATTGACCCCAGTGTTATACTGGTATTTATTTTATCGACCTCGAAAGCATGAAACACAAAATCGGCTTCGGCGGAATTTGAACTCAGAACGTAGCGACGGGTGAAATACCGCTAAGCATTTCAACCAGCATGCTAACGATTCTTTTCTACTCTAGACACAAGGCTCGAAATTTTTTGGGAGGGGGCCAGTCGATTAGATCGATCCCAGTACGCAACTGGTACTTAATTTATCGATCCCGAAAGGATGAAAAGCAAAATCGACCTCGGCGGAATTTGAACTCAGAACGTAGTGACGGGTGAAATACCTATTTCTTTACAACCCACAAGGGGCTAAACACAGAGGGGACAAACAAAGACAGACAAACGGATTAAGTCGATTATATCGATCCCAGTGCGTAACTGGTACTTATTTACTCGACCTTGAAATGATGAAAGGCAAAGTCGACCTCGGCGGAATTTGAACTCAGAACGTAGCGGCAGACGAAATACCGCAAGGCATTTCGCCCGGCGTGCTAACGCTTCTGCCAGCTCGACTGTTTATCTCTAATACCTGTAGAGGTAAGAGAATGTGAAACAAATCGCTAATTGGTTTCAAATTTTGGCACCAGGCCGGCAGTTTTGGGGGAGGGGTAAGTCGGTTACATCGATACCAATGCTCGACTTCTACATATTTTATCGACCCCGAAAGGATGAAGGGCAAATCAATCTCAGCGGAATTCGAACTCAGAACATAAAGACTGACAATATATCGCTAACCATTCCCGTGACTTAGCGAGCCTATAGAAATATGTACCAGATTTATAAATACGTTCTAGAGTCCATTTATTTGACTAAACCCTTTAAGGCAGTGCTCCAGAAATGCCGCAGTCTAATATACTGAGATAAGTAAAAAGTGCATAAGAATGAAAAACGTTCATGGCATATTTTTGAATCCAATTTATGAAATAAGCGAAATCCGACCGCAACAACTGTACGAAAAATAGTCGTGTATCTTTCCATCATTTGAAAGACGTTTATTATAGACACCGCAACTGAATGGGGGGAAAAATACAGGAATGTGTCTTTCTATTGAAACGAAATGATCACCATGATGCTTTTAGCATCTCGAATCTCGTTTTCAAAAAATTTCCATCGAATCAGTTGAAAAGTTACAGAATAACGTATAAAAATAGAACACCGTTCATTCGCTGTCATCTTCTCTTCTTTATAAGCTTCACATTTAAACCCAATTACACTCTTCTCGCTTTGTCATGTCTTTCTTCTTTCTTTTTTTTTGTTTTTGTTAATTTTCATACTTTTTTCTTTTGTTACTTTCCTTTCTTTCTTACACTTTTACCTGCGGTAGATTCTCTTCTGTTTGTAATATTATACATCCTACTGTTTGTTTCTACTTAATATATTTTTTAATACCAAAGTACATACGTACGTTTGTTTGCATGTATGTATGTATGCTTGTATGTATGTATTATGTATGTATGTATGTATGTATGTATGTATGTATGTATGTATGTATGTATGTATGTATGTATGCATGCATGTATGTATGTATGTATATATGTATGTATGTATGTATGTATGTATGTATGTATGTTTCTATGTTTGTATGTATGTATGTTTTTGTATGTGTACGTACGTATATATGTATGTGCATGTATGTACGCATATATGTCTGTGTGTATGTACGTATATATATATATATATATATATATATAAATATGTGTGTATATATACATATGTGTGTGTGCATGTACATATGCATGCATACGCGTATGATTGTGTATGTATGAATGTATGCATAGGTATGTGTGTGTGTGAACGTATACACATGTATAAGAGTATGTATCGATCTAGTTATCACCCAATCTACTTATCTTCCCACGAAAAATAAAATGAACCAGACAAAAAGCAAACACAAAACAAATCCCAAACGAGCTTTAAAAATAATGCAGCGTTCTCCAGCAAAATTAGCAAGAGTCCGATATGGGAAAATAGATTTGATGTTTATTACATATTTCAACGCTTAGAATATGTTTAGTCTCGGTAAAATAATTCTTTCTAATTTCTGGCACAGACCCAGCAATTTTTGAGTGGGAAACGAGGGGAGCTGATTACATCGACTCTAGTACAAGACTGGTACTTGTTTTATAGACCCCGGGAGTATGAAAGGTAAGGTCGACCTGAACGGAATTTGAGATCAGAACGTAAAGACGGACAAAAAATACCGTTAAGCATTTTGTCCGGCATGTCGACAATTCTGCCATCTAGCCGTCTCTGTCTTGGTAAAATAATCCTTTCTACTAATAATAGGCACAAGGCCTGAAATTTGAGGGGAGGGGGCTAGTCGATCACATCGATCTCAGTTCTTAATTGGTGTTTAATTTATCGCTCTCAAAAGAATAAAAGGCAATGTCGATCTCGGCGAAATTTGAGCTCAGAGCATGAAGACGAACGAAACGACGCTAAGCGTTTTGTGCGACGCGAAAACTTCTCTGTCAGCTCGTTGCGTTTCTACTATATTCACAAGGTCTGAAATTTCGTGGGATGGGACTAATCAATTACATCGACCCCTGTGTTTTACGGGTACTTAATTTTTCGACTCCGGAAGGATGAAAGGCAAAGTCGACCTCGGTGGAATTAGAACTCAGAACGTCTTTAAGACGGACGAAATGCCGCTAAGCATTTCGTCCAGCGTGCTAACGATTCTGCCAGCTCGCCGACTTGTCACTATGAAATAATAAAATCAATATTTTGGGCGCAGATATGGCCTCGTGGACAAGAAGTTCGCGTGGCAACCTCTTGGTTCTGGGTTCGACTTATTCCGCAGTACCATAAGCAAATGCTCTGGTTGCTCGGTGAATAGTGAATGGAATTCGATAGACGGAAACTGTGCTGAAACCTGTATTAAAAATGATTGTCTTTTGGCAGTTTATATCCGTCATAGATGTATACATCTGCGACAAAAGAAGACCCCTGGAATAATTGTTCTGCTTTTCTTGCATAGAAAATCCCTTGTTAATATCGTCATTGTAAATGCAATGAAGCAGTGACTAGTCCTTTGTAACATGACGTTGTTGTTCACAAAATTACGGCAGAGAACAGTCTATCGGACGTTGTTAAACATCGCTGGGTACAGTGCACTTCCTCGCATTGTTGTAGCCTTCGAATGATGCCATGGCACTAGTTAGGCGGGATGGCCAACATTCTCCCTAAAGTTTCTTCACAAAATATCAGATGAGCAAATAACAATGGCTTCTGATTGAGACACAGGGTCAACAATTTGGGTAGGGGAGACAAGGAGTTTGTCGATTACATTGGGCCCTGTAACATCCATACATACAAACACGGTACATAGTTGCAAAACACACACACAACGCGCGCACACACACAACGCGCGCGCACACACACACTCAGAAATGCACACACAAGGAGACAGAGGTATACACACACACACACACACACACATAAAACACAAACACGGACACGCAAACTCATGGCTATGCAGAATACATACATACAAATGTACACACATACATATACACATATGTACATACACACACACACATAGATGCATACGCACACATCCATGCATTCCTACATACACTGACCCACACACACATGCGCACAAACAAGCAAAAAGAATGCAGAGTGAATAACGGACAGAGTTAAAACTATTGAAAACGTTGCGAGACATAACGAAAATTTTAGAAAAATAAAGAAGGAAATGAATGGAAATTTACCGGTGAGTGTGTTAAATCGTGAAGCACTAAAAGAGGACTCTCCCCAGACGCAACAGTATATATATATATAGGAAGAGTTCACGAAAAAAAAACCAAAAGACGAAGACAGGTGGTTTAGAAAATAAACAGATGTTTTAGTATAACGCTCAGGAATTGAAAAAGTCTTTTACATTTCGAGCCTACGCTCCTCCACAGAAAAGGACATATATATATATATATTTAGTATATATATATATATATATATATATATATAATATATATATATTAGTATATATATATATATTTAGTATATATATATATATATATATATATATATATATATATATTTAGTATATACATATATATATGTATATATATATATACATATATATATATATATATATATATATATATAATATATATATATATATATATATATATTTAGTATATAATTTTATAAATTATTATAAAATTATTTCTTTCCCTCGCTTTCGGTGAGTGTGTGTATATGTGATAAAGTAGTTTAGAGCCACTTGGCGTCTTCTTCCAGCGTGTGGCATTGCCTCTGGTAATTGCCCTTACTATAACTTTATAATTATGTTTCTAAAATTATATACTCCGTATTAATGTTTGCTTTAATTGGTTTTACACGTCGGCTACCTGA
>NC_043013.1:25833159-25898159 GCF_006345805.1 Octopus sinensis
TAACACAAACACACGCAAATATTAAAAAGAGATTCCCAAGAATTCATTAAAAGACAGTCCCAATCACTGCTATAATCCATAACGAGTCACTTTTAGCTCACTTGACAATTTCTTCTTCTTCTTCTTCTTCTTCTTCTTCTTCTTCTTCTTCTTCTTCTTCTTCTTCTTCTTCTTCTTCTTCTTCTTCTTCTTCTTCTTCTTCTTCTTCTTCTTCTTCTTCTTCTTCTTCTTCTTCTTCTTCTTCTTCTTCTTCTTCTTCTCCTTCTCTGCCAAGGATTCACAACGCCCTCGAACCCACAAGAGTAAACAAGAGAGACAGAGACAGACAGAAACAAGGAAAATGCCCCTTGTATTTGAATACTATGCAAATATTCTTTTAAAAAACTTTTCTTTTAATTTTTCTAAAATTTAATTGTTTTCTATACTTACAGTTGAAAAAGTCTCAATGACTGAAACCGGTACTGAAATGTTCTTTATAAAATTATTTTAGCATTTTCTACCTTGACTTTCTTTTTCATATATATCTACTCTACTGGTGTTCCTTTTCAACCTTCTACGTGCGTACACATACATACACACACTACACATATGTGTAATAAATTATATATATATATATATAATATATAGTATATATATATATATATATATACCACCACACAACACACCACACACACACACACACACACACACCCATATATATATATATATATATATATATATATATTATATATATATCACATACATACATACATACATATATAATATAATTTAAATTAATCAGAAAATGGAGAAATCTTGATCAACAACAACTGACTAACATCTATTATTACAAAACTTTATCCCATCTAACAGCCGTTTCTGCTTCCAATGTCCCACGGTGCTGCCATTGAAAATTCTGAAGATAATAATCATCATATTTTGTAACACATCCGATTTGGAACATGGAGCTTCATCAGAGTAAAGAAAAATACATAAAAGAAAAGAGGAAGAGCCTCGAGAAGAAGAATGACGGGTTTATATATTTAAATCATACCATTTTGCACTGTAGCACTACAGGACGTTGAGTAAATGACTAAACTAGAAATATCAATTGGTGGGTTAATCTTTCTTTAGGGGTAACAGGGTGTATGAATAATAAAAAAGTAAAATACTTTACTATAACTGGATACGTCAATAGGTCTAGAAAAAGAGGGAGTGATAGTGTCATAACGTTTAGAAGTAATCATAATAGTTCTTGAGATTATGTTAATAGTACTAATTAATAGTTTATCCGAATAAAATGCCCATCAGTTAATTACAATTATTTACTTACTGATATATTGTAAAGAGCAACCCCTATTGCCCGTAATAGGATTGACCAAAGTCCAACTTTCGATATAATTGGTCTGTTAAATTTAAAAACAAAAGACAAGCTATTAAAACCGTTATACGGGTAGATGTATTAGGTTGTCAGGAAAGTTCTTGCGGAATTTTAAATTTTGGTTTTAAATGATGTATTTTCAAATTAATTTTCGTTACATTACTTTGACTTAATATATCATTTTAAAGCATGTTTTTCGCTCTATCTAATCCTATTTCTCTGTTTCTTTTTGAATAATTAGGCCATTTTTTTCCAGAACGTTGAATACAACATGGACAAAAAGCAAATTCGTAAAATTTTCTTATTCCAGTTCAAGCCAGGCCGAAAAGCTGCTGAAACAGCTTGCGATATCAACGATGCGTTTGGCCCAGGAACCACTAATTAACGTACAGCACAATGGTGGTTCAAGAAATTTGGTAGCGGTGACGAGAGTCTTGAAGATGATAAGCGTAGTTGTCGGCCATTGAATATTGACAACGATCAACTGAGGGCCTTAGTGGAAGCCAATCCACGCACAACTGTTCGAGAGCTTGCTTCTGAATTAGACGTAACGTAAACGACAATTTCCAACCACTTGAAAGAGATTGGAAAAACAAAAATACCTGAGAAATGAGTGCCACATGAATTGAACGACAACCAAAAATAACACCGTTTTGAAGTGTCGTCTTCCCTTCTTTTATGCAACAAGAACGACCAGTTTTTCGACCGGATTGTGACTTACGATGAAAAGTGGATTCTTTATGACAACCGGCGATGCTCAGCTCAGTGGGTGGAAGCCGACGAAGCTCCAGGATACTTCCCGAAGTCAAAGTTGCACCAAAAGAAGGTCATGGTGACTGTTTTGTAGTCTGCGGCCGGTCTCATCCATCACAGCTTTTTGGATCCAGGCGAAACCATTACGGTGGAGAAGTACTGTCAGAAAATGGATGAAATGCATAAGAAACGCCGACAACAGCCAGCATTGGTCAATAGAAAAGGACCAGTTCTTCTCCACGACAACGCTCGGCCGCACGCCGCACAACTGAGTCTGCAGAAGTTGAACCAATTGGGCTACGAAACTCTGCCTCATCCGCCATACTCATCAGACCTCTCGCCTACCGACTACCACTTTTTCAAGCATCTCGACAACTTCCTGCGTGAAAAGTGCTTCAAAAACAAGACGATGCCAAACACGCCTTCAACGACTTCATCGCCACCAGAACGCTGGATTTTTACGCTACTGGCATAAATAAACTTGTTTCGCGTTGGCAAAAGTGGGCTGATTCTGATGGTGTTTATTTCGATTAAAAAAGTTTTGTTTGAGCCGAGATATGTGCATCTGAATTTAAAGGTTAAAAGCCGCAAGAACTTTCTTGACAACTTAAATAAAAAAGTAAATAAAAAGTAAAAGTCTGGAGAAGTAATGTATGTTATAAGTGGCCCAAAGCCGCGTAAGACATTATAAATAAAAAAACAAGCAAACATGTAAACAGGCACCATGCGAAGGAATGAACATCGCCCGAAGTGTCGTTAAAACCTAGAGATCGCTATTTGGACTATTGCGGGTTAAGGCGTTTGGGGCAGAATTGTACAAAAGCTTTATAAAATAGGAGAGATTAGTAGATAAAGAAAGGAAATGAATTAGTAGGGAAGGGAAGAGGGAGGGGGATAAAAGTGGAACTACTGTTAAGGGGAGACTACCGTTAAGGGAAGTTAATGGCTAGGGCAACAGAATCTAACTTTAGAAGTTGACTTCGTATTATAATTCTCTAAATGAAGGTCACTGCCCTAGCCGTAGTTCTACTTTTATCCCTCCTCTTCCTTTCCCTGGTAATTAATTTCCTTTCTTTATCTACTAATCTCTCATTCCTATTCTATAAGGCTTTTGTCCAATTCCTCACCCCTCCAATCGCTTGATGGAAACGATCGTACTGCATCATTTCTTGACATCCTGTTGCTTATTTTGATTTTATTCACCTAACTTCGAGCTGTGGGTAATACCGGACTGACTTGGTGCTTCAACTTAAGTACCTAATTCAACTGAATCTCAGTTATTTCTCTCTCTCTCTCTCTTTATATATATATATATATATATATATATATATATATATCTATATATATATACATATATATATTATATATATATATATAATATATATATATATATATATATATTATATATATATATATATATATATATATAATTATATATATATAAATATAATTTATAATAAGGATAATATCGATATTATCAAGTGGCCAGCATGGGAATAAATACCATACAACGGTAATAATTTTTACAAAACTATAATAAGGGTATCTGAGAGACACCACCATGCCGAAATAGCAGTCAAGACCCTGACTCTAAAAACCATCATAAATGTTCATATCACACCATGAGATAAGGCAGAGAGACAAAATAAACTAGCAAAAAGATATTACTGGATAATTCAAGATCCTGGGTTTCTAGCTTTGCTTCAAATAAACATATGTTTACTCCATAACAAGTATGTTATATACACGACAAGTACCAGTAATTCATATATAAATTATATATATTTAGCACTGATAATTAAAGTAAATTTAGAAGTGGTTGAAATGGAGTCTAAATTTCATATCTGTCCTGATCCTATTATCAGCTTTGCACGGGGCTGACCCCCAAACATTCAGACAGCTGCAACACCTTAAAACACTTTTGCAATATTTTTACAACACTATCATAGGACACCGGCTCCCGACTCCCGGCCCCACACCGCCTCTATCTACATTCCAAACAGGCATAAAAATATAGACACAGAAATAGCAGAAGTATGAATAACCTAATTGGTTTGAAACACCTTGCAGAGATACACACCATTAATGAATGATGAATGCTGCGAATCAATAAGCAGCTTGCTCCCAACTGGGCCAACGCTGTTAACATCGCTGGAGTCGTTTCCAGAATCTATATATATATACGAACCTAGCCGACGAGGAAACCTTTTCATGATCACTTTAATTGCTAGAAATAATAGCAGCTAAATCTTCGAATTACATCGTACTATCTTTAAAAAAAATGTAGCCCTTGATATGTTAACATGAGGGATGGTTATGATTGGAAGGCTTTAATCATAGAATGCTCAGACTGGATTTACCTTGGGCTAAACAACAATTCCAGTAACAGCAGCAACAACATCAATAGTTGTACAAACGAGTAAATGAAAGTGTCTTTACTTGGTGGTGCAACTTGCAAGAAATAGGCAATTAAAGCTCTTTCAAATAACAGCCAACGGTCTTAGAAAAAAGAAAAACAAATCGAACAATGTAGATAAAGAGATGTAATAATGACGGCTGTAACACCTTTGGTCTTTGGTTTACAGGATCAAGACGGACCTAGGGCTAAACAAGAGATACAAGAAATCTGATTTGATGATAAAGAATATGCAACGTGTCCTGTCTATCATAGCTGTTGGTTCTCATCCTATTTGACTTCGTGGTATGTACGTTGGAGAATGTCATAAAGCAATATAAAAACTTATAAGTGGATTGGAAATTAGCTAAACAAGGTTATTTGTGAAGTTCGCATAAAAATCGCATAGTATAAAAATATAGGCAGCTAAGCCCTTTTCCATAATACATACATACATACATATCCAAATTGAGGGAATGGAACGGATAAAATGCAGGCTACATATGTTCCTCAGCTAGCTATCTTCTTGATGTAACAATTACTCCTATCCCTTGGAAAATAAATGCTTCACTAAAAATATTGTATATAAATGCACAGTCTCCATAGAGGATTCCAAGTGTGTATATATTGGCTCATGGAGTACCAACTTCAGGGCGAGAAACGTTAATCACTACTCTAGCTTTAAATCTCAAGCGAAAACTAACGGTTTTCTCTATCTAGACTCACTCATATCCTCATACATGACTCAGTTTGCATACAATATGAAATGGTCCAGTGTTACGTATGCTAAGCTGTATAGCGGTTATAACCTCAAATACGATCTCTGCATTGCAGAAGTCTTGTCTATTATGCAATGCGACTATTGCATAAACGAACGGAGTGCTCTCATTCTTAACTGTAAGCACAAATTACGTAACACGTTCTTAAAGTACAAATGTTAGTGTCTCACCCAGAAATCTCCCTTCATCTAATCTTCCTTCATCACTTCTATTTTGATTTCTCCTAAGTATTTATAACCATTACTTTTTCGAGTAATTTTTAAAATATATTTTTTTTACTTTATTTGTGGTCTCCTTATGTTCTCTTCTACTTTTTACCATTTCCTTTATATAATCCCGTATTTATTTATTTATTTATTTACTTATTCTTTTCCCCTCTTTTTCTTTTTCCTTTTTTCTTTTTCCCTTTTTTAAAACCCTCTTTACTCTTTTT
Source organism: Octopus sinensis (assembly GCF_006345805.1). NCBI lineage: Eukaryota > Metazoa > Mollusca > Cephalopoda > Octopoda > Octopodidae > Octopus > Octopus sinensis. Next base: position 25,838,880 of record NC_043013.1, read on the forward strand.
CTTTTTCTCTCTCTTTGTTTCTTGTTTTCTTTTTGTTCTCGTAGGTACACGTATATACTTGCATACCTACCTTTTGTATATCTGGACATATGCATAGTTATATATGTATACGCGCGTGTGTATGCGGGTGGAGTCATATGCCTCTGAGCACTCAAGCATATTTGTATATACATTTACATCGAAAGGAGTGTCTACATGCGAGACACACGCTCATGTAAGCATGTGTTTGGGTGTTGCTTGAGCATGTGTTTGGGTGTCAATTTTCTGTTCGCATTGATTTCATATTCAGTATAATGATACACTTTTATAGGCTAATTAATGATGTGAAAGTAATTTTCGCTATATATCAATAAACAAAGAGTTATTTATAATTAAAGTTTGAAAATTTTGGTAATTTTAGTCAATCGTAAGCCACAGACACCCGTGCTATTTTCAGGATATTGACGACAAAATGTGCAGTCACGACCTCGGCGTAATTTGAACTCAGAACGTAGCGACGGGCGAAATACCTCTAATCTTTTCGTCCAGCGTGTTAACCATACTTTTCTACTAATGGCACAAGGCCTGACATTTTTGGGGACGAAGCTAGTCGATTAGATCTACCCCAGTACGCAACTGGTACTTAATTTATCGACCCCGAAAGGATGAAAGGCAAAGTTGACCTCGGCAGAATTTGAACTCAGAACGTAGCAACGGGTGAAATACCGTCAAACGTGCTAACGATTCTGCCAGCTCGCCGCCTTAAGCCAAATCATAATAATAATAATAATAATACTCATGGGAACTGCCCATATCCTACGTAAAATACTGTCTATGTAATCTCAAATTTTAAAACAAACTTATAATTTTCTTATGTTTTCTTAAACATACTCTAGAACAATACTATGTACAAAACTAATTATATAACACCCTAGGCATAACACCAACATGTACTTCTAACTTGTTGTCTCTTGAGGTCTCTGGGTGAGACTTGGAGTCAACTTGTGCAAATACAAAGCAAAAGTTAAACATATAATAATAATAATAATAATAATAATAATAATAATAATAATAATAATAATAATAACAATAATAATAATAATAATAATCCTTTCTATTGAAATTTCGTGGGAGGGGCTAAGTCGATTACATCGGCCCCAGTGTACAACTAGTACTTATTTTTTCGACCCCAAAATGGATGAAAGGCAAAGTCGACTTTGACTTTTATCCTTTTTGGAGTCGAAAAAATAAGTACCAGTTGAACAGTGGGGGCGATGTAATCGACTTAGCGCCTTCCCCCAGAATTACTGGCTTTGTGCCATAATTTGAAATCAATATTCTTTTCTACTCTAGGCACAAGGCTCGAAATTTTAGGGGAAGGGGAGTCAGTCGATTAGATCGACTCCAGTACGCAACTGGTACTTAATTTATCGAGCCCGAAAGGATTAAAGGCAAAGTCGACTGCGGCGGAATTTGAACTCAGAACGTAACGGCAGACAAAATACCGCCAAGCATTTCGCCCGACGTGCCAACGCTTCTGCCAGCTCGCCGCCTTAATTTGAAATCAATATTAAGAATTCATTATTAGCCTCTGCGCAGATGCACTTCTGTTTGCACTTCAGTCCCTGGCGACTTAAAAGGTTTCCCAACCTGTCTCTCTTCCCCCTTAATAACAAAGTGACAGCATTTTTTTCAATGCCAGATCAATGATCTGGTCAGTTATCGGGACAATGACACAAAAAGTCACAATGCCATATGTGAGTGAATGATTTTACATTACTGTTCATCGATGCTTATGAAAAATGGATAATCTTATGAAACTGGTTTCTATTTTAAAACATTTTCTTTCTCATATAACACGATTTCTTCTAGCATCAGTTTCAAATGAAAATCCCAGATTATTAAATTTTCAACTCTATAAATATACATCATTTAGAATATAGTTTCTAAAATTAGAATCTTGTGTAAGGATATTGATTCTATCGTCTGAGACTATGCTTTCTATCAGACGATAAATTATAGTTCTTAATGAGAATTTTGATGTGACAGACGGGAGAAGAGAGGGGAGGAGGAACCAATAAAATCTGCTTAAAATATTTCACCAGCTTTTACAACACTCTCCCAGCTAAACAGAAACTGTCCGCACAATTAGCTAATGTGTTAACACACCTAGAACAATTCCCAAAACACCACTAACACTTTACTAAGTTACCTACACAGATCGCTAGCGCCCAAACACGCACCAAACTAAAATGCGAATACACTTGATGTTTTAAGAGATTTAAGTAACACGTCAATACGCTCAGTCTGAGCTGTGACGCGGCTGGAAATCTCCAGATACAGGTTCGATTCGCTACACTGCTCTTTCTTTTTACATTACTATTTTCAGTTTTTACATCCTTAATTTCTGATTGGAGTCAATGACATAGCTAACTTACCCACATACCAAAGTATGACAAAAATCCCTACTCAATGTCTTGACAGTATCATATATCTCAGCCTTCGCAGCTCGTGTCACAATATATTTGCTAAAGTATCAACACATCTGGTTATGTAACAGCATTGTTTATTGTTAATAAAAAAAAAATCCATCAGAAAGTGGACAATGATGTTTGCTGGAATGGCATGGCGCCAACCTAAATGCCTCACAAAATTCAATTTCCGTGAAGGCGGCAAGCGGCAGAATCGTTACCGCGCCGGATCAAATGCTTAGCGGCATCTCACTCATCTTTACTTTCTGAGTTCAAATTCCTCTGAGATCGACTTTACCTTTAATTCTTTTGGGGCCGACTAACGTCTTCCTAGCTTTGTGTCGAAACTTGAAAGCAATGTTTAGCTTTGGTAAGGCCGCGAGCTGGCAGAATGGTTAGCTCGTCGGACAACATGTCCCTTTTTAATAAACCATTCTGCTGAAATTTTGTGGGGAGGGGGCCAGTCGATTACATCAACTCCAGTGCGTAACTGGCGCTTATTTCATCGACCTCGAAAAGATGAAAGGCAAAGTCGAGCTCGGCGGAATTTGAACTCAAAACACAGCGACGGGCGAAATGCTGATAAGCATTTTGCTCGGCGTGCTAACGATTCTGCCAGCTCACCACCTTCATAATAATAATGATAATAATAATAATAATAATCCTTTCTATTATAGTCACAAAGCATGAAATTTGGTGGGAGGGGGGGTTTAGTCCTATCGACCCAAGTGTATAACTGGTACTTAAGGATGAAAGGCAATGTCCACCGTTCTGGAATTTGAACTCAGAACGTAGCGACGGGTGAAATACCGCTAAGCATTTCGTCCAACGTGCTACCGATTCTGCCAGCATGTCACCTTAATAATAATAATAATAATAATGATAATAATAATGATAATGATAATGATAATGATAATAATAATAATAATAATAATAATAATAATAATAATAATAATAATAATAATAATTTATTTATTTATTGTCCACAGGGAGCTAAACATAGAGGGGAAAAATGACAGACAAAGGGTTTAAGTAGATTACATCGACCCCAGTGCATAACTGGTACTTATTTAATAATAATAATAATAATAATAATAATAATAATAATAATAATAATAATAATAAATGCCCTGATGCAGTACCAGGCAGTGGCTCTCATGGCTTCTGATCTTAACTGATTGGAAGTGTTATCATGTACATTGTTTTGTCTTGGTATAAAAGATGGGCTACAGCAAATATTCTGCTCAATACCACAGATTTGCTTGTCAGTTGTTTGGCCTTAACCAGTTGAGCATGTCCCTTAGTGGCTGACGATATGTGCATCTCTGATCACGAGCAAAAGTAGTGGGGGAGCATCATGGCCATGTGTTGAGAGGGATTCTTTGGGGTTTGAATAATTCACCTCTGGAAACATAGGTGTTTCGTTCAACATCCTAAAGCAACCCTTATTCAGGGACCTTTTGAGCAGGATGGGCTACTCAACCTGAAGAAAATTCTAACTGGGCTCCACCTGCAAGGTCATGTGCTGTTTATCTTGATATGAGATCACCATGTCGCGCACATATGGTTGTGATGCATGTGCCTGGTGTACCTTTATCAGACGGGTAGTCATGATGGGTATATTGGGCTTCGTATATTTTACCCCAGTGTCACTTTGATGGCATGAACTGCTCTCTCACTCAATAATAATAATAATAATAAGAGCCTTTTCTACTCTAGACACAAGGCTCGATTTTGGGGGAGGGGACCAGTCGATTAAATCAACCTCAGTACGCAACTGGTCCTTAATTTATCGATCCCGAAAAGATGAATGGCAAAGTCGACCTCGGCGGAATTTGAACTCAGAACGTAAAGACAGACGAAATACCTATTTCTTTACTACCCACAAGGGGCCAAACACAGAGAAGACAAACAAGGACAGACAAACGGATTAAGTCGATTATATCGCTTCCAGGGCGTAACTGGTACTTATTTAATCGACCCCGAAAGGATGAAAGGTAAAGTCGACCTCGACGGAATTTGAACTCAGAACGTAACGGTGGACGAAATACCGTTAAGCATTTCGCCTGTCGTACTAACGTTTCTGCCAGCTCGCCACCTTAAAAATAATAATAACAACAACAGCAACAACAGCAACAACAATAATAATGGTTTCAAATTTTGGCACCAGGACAGCAATATCGGGGGAAAAGGAGAGAGTGATTATTTATGAAGACATTTGAGATAAACAGTAAGAAAATTTTACATCGAATTTGATGAGAAGATACTCAAGAATCCTTGACCGCCTGGATGGATTTCATAAACGTCTGATTTTTCAGAAAAACTATGAAAAGAGTAAATAGATAGATAGATAGATAGATAGATAGATAGATAGATAGATAGATAGATAGATAGATAGATAGATAGATGTAAATAAGTTGAAAGAAAGAGAGAGAGAAAGAGTGTGTATTTGTGCTTGTATTAGATTGGTGTCACGATGAAAGAGAAAAGGAGAGTTACGTAAGAGAGAAAGAGGGAGAGAGACAGAGAGAATGGAGAAAGACTGTAAAGAAATATCATTATGAAATATAAAGCCACTTCAAAAAATTCTTTGATATTGAGTTTACTGTGGTAATAATTTTCATTGTAGTACTTTTGCTGTGTCAGTAACATCTGCAGTAAAAGTGCTTCTACCATGGAAGATTTAAATCCAGCACACTATGAAGGCAAATTTGATAGCAAGTTTCTGCTGTAGTAAGCAGCGGTAGCATTGGAGAATTGATGCGTCTTTCATTAGCTTACAGCACTGAATTCAAACCTCCATTGTCTGTTTAGCTAGGAGAGGAATAGATTCAGTTTGTTTAACTAGTCTTAGATGCATTATATAAATACGAAGATTTCAGTGGAAGAAACCACTGCAACGCCAAATGGTATTACCTTTTTGTCTTCAACACGTTTCAGTCATTGGACTGCGGCCATCGTCTTGAAAGGTGTTCTAGTCGAAGGAATCGACCTCGGTATTCACAGTTTTTAATTCTGTTAATTATTCTATTGCTTACTTTTGTCGAACCGCCACATAACGGGGGACGAAACAAGCCAACAACGGTTGTCAAGCGGTGTGTGTGTGTGTGGGGGGGGGAAGCATATAGACTCATACACACAAGGGCGCGCGCACACACACACATATATACGGCGGGTTTCTTTCAGTTTCTGTCCACCAAATCCACTCACAAGGCTTTGGTCGGGTCGAGGATATAATTCAGTCCCACTGCGTGGCCCAAGGCGCCACGCAGTGGGACTGAACCCATAACCAACTGGTCGGAAAGTAAACTTCTTACCACGCAGCCATGCAGCCACGCCTGCGCCTATGTGGAAAAAAAGCAACACTACGCTATCCCATTCTCCTCCACACGCCTCATCGATCTTTCTGCTGAGTTAATAGGAAATCAGCAATTTCACAACTTACGATGAGCAACATAAAAATTGAAGAGTCAAAATAGAGTTCGGGTTTCAACTTCAGATCGCAGATATTCCAGTTCAGATTAGTTATGTCGCTAATACTTTCGGGAAACGCATTATGGTCCCATTTCCTCATCGACCCATTCTCAACAAAAACAATATATGCGTGCGCGCATATGTTGAAATCGCCCTTGTTTGACAACAGGTTCTGAAGCCTGGCCGTAAAGGAGTCACTGATTTCTGTTATTAGGATTATGAGAATAAACCCCTTTCCATTCCCAGTTACAATTCGACGTCAAAAATGGGCCAGCCTCGAACACACAAGTGCAAACAAGGGAGACAGAGAAAGGCAGAATGCCACTTATATTTGAACACTATACAAATATTCCTTTAAAAAAACTTTTCTTTTAATTTTTCCAAATTTAATTATTCAATCGTTACAGTTGAAAAGGTCTCAAAATGACCGAAACCGGTACTGAAATGTTCTTTATAAAATTATTTTAGCATTTTCTATTTTGACTTGTTTTTTCATATATATCAACTCGTGTGTTCCTTTTCACCCTTATACATATATATATATATATAAAACTTAGATAAAACTTAGATATGTTTCGACCAGAGATTGGTCCAGGCCATGTCTAACTTAATAGCACCACTTGATAGGATTATTCGAATCCTGTTTAAGTCAAGTTTTGTTCAAGTAGTGAGTTGTGAGTTGTATCCAATTATGGGTGGCTTGTCTGGTATTCTTTGAAGGAATCTCTCTCTCTCTCTCTCTCTCTCTTCTCTCTCTCTCTATATATATATATATATATATATATATATGAGTACAGGACACCACAAATAAAGGTAGAACACAACGAGAAACGAAAATAAAAAAACAAACAAGGAAACGGACTTTTTTTAACAACAAAAAACAGAGTACAAGACAAACAATACAAGGAATATTCCCCTTCATCAGCTGTCCCTGGTTCGACTCAATGCGTGTTTCGAAGTAGAGAAAGGAGTGGTAGCCAGCCTTTATGAAACCAATCTAAATTCCATTGATGGGAATGGTAACATGACCCAGTTCCTCAAAACTACAACTCGCCATTGTCCACTGTGGTCGTAGTTTAACCTCAAGCTATTTTTAGAAAGGAATCCAAAACACACACATGCTGACACAAAGAAGCTCACAAACACATGCTGCTATTTCAGTTGCTAAGCAACTTTCCATCTATTAGGATGGGAATGAATTTTTGTCAATGTTTGCCTTGAAGAGATTTTTACCTTTTAAATGCATAATGTAATCTTAATTGCAAAATATGAATGAAGGTAAGAAATTGAAACGTATGTAGGCGATATGAACATGACTATTAATTAAATAAATTAATTTTTTTCTGTGTTCAAACACTCTATTTTCCTTATATATACGTACATATATATATATATATATATATATATATATATATATATATTCGCGTTGTTGTTGTGTTTTCTCTTTGTTCATGTTTGGATTAACTATATATATATATACATATATATATATATATATATATATATTATATATATATATATATATATATATATATATATATATAGATATATATATATATTATATATATATATATATATATATATATATATATATTATATATATTATATATATATATATCTATATATATATATATGTATATATATATATATACGTACATAGGATGGGCAACCACATAGTTTCCATCAACCAAATTCCCTCACAAAGAATTGGAGGTGACAGTAAAAGACACTTTTCCAATGGTGCGGTGCACTGGAACTGAATCGGAAACCGCCGGTTTGCAAAACAAGTTCCTTAACCACAGAGTCATACCTGGAAACTTACCAGAACCTGATTATAGCAAATTCTGTTAACTTAAAGCTCTGTTCGTCAGCAATTTTTATTGACTGTTGTTCAGTTCCAAGGTGGGGACCTGATTGAGCAGTAGTGGCTTTCCAGCCATGGTAATCCTAACTTTTATGGATATGTAGAATTTCATTATCCAATATGTTGTAACCCTCTGTCGGATTGTTATAACGCCTCTCCCATCTAACAGTATAGTTAGACAAATAAGACCAAGACTATTTATGACCGTCTACTTCGTACCTTCTACCCATACTGTCATTAACTGACAGTATTAGTAATGACTAGTACATACTACTCGTCACGTGGGAGGGGTGTTCTATTGTTACTATTGTCCCCATAAGACAATATGACCTTTCTTCCTTTAAGAAGTAGTATGTGCGATTTGTGGACAATTTTGGCTGTTATTTATAACAGGTCGACCATATAGAGTCTCCCACTTGGTTTGCCGTTTAACAGAAGGGCGAAAAGAAGATTAATATCTTCCAATTCTCCAGCTGTCAACCAACTCAAAGATTGGAGATATTCTTTGTCTATAAGTGTGCGTGGGTGAATGTGTACAAGTAGATATGTATTTGTATGCGAGTGTGTGTGTGTGTGTGTGTGTGTGCGTGCGTGTGTGCGAATGTGTGTGAGTGAATTACAGAGAGGGAAAGAGAATGAGAGAGAGAAGAAGAGGGAGAGAGAGAGCGCGTAAGAGTCGAGAGTGAAAACAAAAATGTGGGGGAGACAAAGAGAGAGAGAGAGAGAAAAGAAAGTCAGTGAGAGAGAGAGACAAAAAAGAAAAGGAGAGAGAAAGAGAGAAGGAGAGTGACACAGAGAGAAAAACAGTAATGTATTATATTTTAGAGTTGCTTGTCTGGTATTCATTGCATTTATTAGAAGATTGTCCGCCATATTGCCAACAACAGTGTATCTAGTTGGCCATGTCGTGTTGCATGATAAAGCTTTTCCATTGTCCTACGTCGGACGGAGAAGAAGGATGTCTCGTATTACAACAACTAATAAATATTTCATTGATGAGAAGTTTATGTAACACACACTCACATAGTGATACCCCACAGTAAATGTTTTGTCACCTGGGTAGGCCAGGATATTAGGAAAATTTCCGTGTTTTTAATAATCTATTGCAAAACACTGGTGCAGTGCAACAGTATTCCTGTCGAGAAGTTCTTTTTTAATATAAAATATACTCTCCTTCATTTTCTACAATGCTCTTTTATCTATCAGGTAGACTTGAATGGCCCCAAAATTCACTTGTCCGTGACGAAAAAATACTCCTCCAGTACTGTTCTGCCTCGTCTACAGAATTCATATTTTTTCCGTCGAAATGATTTGGAAGACTGTGAAATAAATGATAATCAGATGGGGCAAAGTCCGGCGAATATGGTGGATGGGGCATCGTTTTCCATTCAAAATGCTCCAGCCTTTGGAATGTCATCCTCGCTGTATGTGGCCGAGCATTATCCTGATGGAAGAACACCTTTCGTCTTGAAACCAAAAATGGACGTTTTTTTTCTAGCGCTGACTTAAGTAGCTCAAGCTACTCGCAGTAGATCTCCTTTATTATCGTTTGGTTTGAGTTTAAAAGTTCAAAGCGGATTAAACACTTCATATCCCACCAAATAGATAACAGCACCTTATGTGGGTGAAGACCTTCTTTAGCCTGGGGTGCCAGTGTTTCTCCTTTTCCGACCCACTGTCTTCGGCTCGTGACATTTCTACAGAGAGCCCATTTCTCGTCACCAGTCACTATTCGGTCCAAAAAAGGTTAATTTATGAGACGTGACAACAAAGAAGAGCACACATTCACTCTCTGCACACGATTAGACTCAGGAAGTTTATGACGAACCCATCCACCCAATTTGCTGCCTTTTCCGATGGCCCGAAGGTGTCGATGAATGGTTGAATGACCAAATCCAAGCTTCTCTGCTAGTTCCTCAACAGTTACGATGGGATTTCGTTCCACCAGGTTGTGCAGGACGTCCTCGTCAAACTCTACAGATCTTCCAGGACGAGGCACGTCTTCTAGGCTGTAATTTCCGGTTCGGAATTTCTGGAACCATCGTTGACACTGGGTTACGCTTACTGTCCGATCCCCATATACTACATTAATATTCCTCGCACTTTCCGTAGCGTTGTTGCCTTTACTGAACTCAAAGCAAAATATGCCGAATATGCTCCTTTGTCATTTCTATTATAGCTTTGAAAACATAACTGTTAAAATCGAATTGCACTCTTCAAAATTTGCATTAAGAATAAGTACAAGGTAAAATTACTACCTGCTTTTATAGTAAGTTGATGCAGGTAGTTTATTCCGTCCCTTCCGAGTTTTAATACAAGCAATCGAAAAACCGCATTATTCCTGGGATGACCCAATATATATATATATATTATAATATATATATATATATATATATATATATATATATATATATGCATGTAGGTATGTATGTATACATATACATATATATATATGTATGTATGTACATACACACACACACACACACACACACACACATATATATATATATATATATATAAAACTTAGATAACTTAGATGTTTCGACCAAACATTGGTCCACGCCATGTCTAACTTAATAGCACCACCTGATAGGATTATCTAAATCCTTTTTAAGTCAAGTTTTGTTTATGGTCCATTCAACCAGGGAGTTCTTGTTGAGTGAGTTGTATCCAGGTTTAGGTGGTTTATCTGGTATTCATAGAAGAAATTTGTCCAGATTCCGTTTAAAGGTTAAGGGATCCTTTTCCTCTTTGATCAGTTTTGGGACAATGTTAAACTGGGCAGGGCCTGCTGAGGAAAAGAAATTGTGTTGCAGTATATTTGTCTGTTGTGATCCTGAATTGGGTAGGGGACGTGGTCCTAGCCTTGGATGAATTTTGAAGCTAATGCTGAGGTCGTTTGGACAATGCTGGTGGAATATTCTCCACATCGTGCAAATGTTATATCATTCACGGTGGTGCTGGAGGGAATAATGTTTTAATAATGCTTTAAGCCAGTGTCAATAATCGAGATCAGTCATGCCCTTAATTCTTTTAGTGAATGACCTCTGGGGTGATTCAATTTTCGAAATGTTTTGTTTGAATGGGAGCACAGGAAGCAGCAGTATTCAAGGTGTAGCCATAGAAAGGAGGAGAGAAGAGGAATTATGACATCTTATTCTCTGGCCCAGAAGGTTCTTAGGATCCAGGAGCTCATCCTACGAGCTATATCGACTTTATTGTTGATGTAGACACTCTAGTGGATATTGTCAACAATTACTACTAGGTAGTGGTTCCCACTCAAATTTTCCCTCTTTTAGTTGCATTTTGTTTTTGTCTTCCTATTGACTCACGGCATGGAGATCAGGCTGGAGTCCAGCTCGGTTTTCTTCTCCATTTATAATTTTCCGGAGCTTGGAGTCACAACCGAATATTTTCAGTTTGCTGTTTTTGTATATGTATATGCATATGTATACACACACACACACACACACACACACACACACACACACACACACACACACACACACACATGCATACATACATATATGAAATATATATATATACTCTTTTATTTGTTCAGTCATTTGACTGCGGCCATGCTGGAGTACCACCTTTAGTCGAACAAATCGATCCCAGGACTTATTCTTTGTAAGCTTAGTACGGGGACGTAAACGCACCAACATCGGTTGTCAAGCAATGTTGGGAGAAGACACACACACACACACACACACACACACACACACACACACACACACATATATATAAGACAAGTTTCTTTCAGTTTCCGTCTACCAAATCCACTCACAAGGCTTTGGTCGGCCCGAAGCTATAGTAGAAGACACTTGCCCAAGATGCCACACAGTGGGACTGAACCCGGAACCATGTGGTTGGGAAGTAAGCTACTTACCACACAGTCACTCCTGCGCCTAAAAGGAAAGGATGAAAGGCAAAGTCGACTTCGACGGAATTCGAACACAGAACGTAGCGATGGCTGAACTACCGCTAAGCATTTCGTCCAGCGTGCTAATGATTCTGCCAGTTCGCCGATCTATCTATCTATCTATCTATCTATCTATCTATCTATCTATCTATCTATCTATCTATCTATCTATCTATCTATCTATCTATCTATCTATCACTCTCTCCTCTCTCTCTCTCTCTCTCTCTCTCTGTATATATATATATATACCTGAAGGATTAACATTAATCAAAGGACATGCTAAGTATGTCTACCTAAGTATGTCTACAGTCAAAACTATAGATAATAACAGCGTCAATTATTCTTTCGTGAATTATTTGCTCCGTATTGAAACTATATATATATAGCGGTGGTGCCCCAGCATGGCCGCGGCCTTCGGGCTAAAACATTTTTAAGGATTTTAAGGATTTATATATATATATATGTATGTATGTGTGTGTGTGTGTGTGTGTGTGTGTGTGTGTGTGTGTGTGTGTGTATGTATATCGCCGTGATTGACCGCTAGCTACTAAAGCTTTCATTTTTATTCTCATTCTGTTTATTTTCTCGTGTTCCTTTCAGTTGAAGAGCGTAGACTGGAAACGTAAAAGACTTTCTCACCTTCCCGAGCGTTAAACTAATACACCTGTTTGTTGTTTACACACCTGTCTTCGTCTTTTGTTTTTTGTAAATTCCAACTATATATATATATATATATATATATATATATATATATGCATATAATATATATACATAATATGAGATGTTTTGGTATCGAGAAGACCCAAAAGGCAGGTAAGGCTATGTAAGTGCTACGGAACGACTGCTGTTAAGTTCCCGGTTCAATAATAGAATGAATGAGGAGTCTAAGGCAGGTCGTGTGTGAGCCTGTATATGTTAAATAATATGGGCTCTACTGAGGGACTGGCCTGCAAACCCTCTGCAACCCATTATACTTTGCCTGCCACCCCTTGTTTTGACATAATTCCATCACCTCTGCATATTCCATTCTCTTCTCATTTGTCTTCTCGTTGCTGTCCTCCGATGAATGGAGTGTTGAATAGAAGCACCTATGCGACGCTTCCAAGATCAATACTATGACTAGCCATGGCAATGTTCAGGCAACAGTTTCTGGAAATTTCTGCTCGTTCTCCATGTCGACTTTCCGCCTTGTGCTGTTAATAGTTGGCCTGGAGAGGAAGGGGCAACAGCTGGCGTCTTCTTCACACCAGCTTTGACAAAAGCGCCTGCACCGACTAATTCAGAAATATATGATGTCTACTATGGCCTTCAGGATTTGGTCGTGCCTCCAGCGGTGGAATCCCTCTCCAAGAACTTTTGGACAACCCTTGAAGATGTGTTCCAGGGTCCGTTAAATAACCCAGTCAGTGATTATATTATAAACATCTTTCTTTTGTAAACAGCCAACGAAATAAAACATGTCCATCGACAAATACAAATCGTATGTTAAAGGTTAAGAGTTTGTGAGTATGTTTCATTTATTATACACGCAGCTAGACTGCACAACGGTGGTCTCCTACAATAAAACACACACCAACAATCTCTCACGTAGCAATGGCGACCAATCTCCCACTCAACATTAGCAGCCAAGCATCATCCATGACACTAACATTTCATTTCTTGATCTGTTTTGTAAATCTGATCAACCAAGCCTAACGTGAGACGGCTATCCTCTAACAAGATGAGGCAATCATCAGGTACGCATAAATGTATGTATATATAAGTATACAGTAATCTCTCGACTATCACCGGTGTTACGTTCCAAGACCCCCGACGATAATTGAAAATCTGTAAAGTAGAAACTGTACTGTACTAAATAATTTTTTTTTAATAATTTGTATATATTTATTTTATTATAAATGCAAAACAACATCACAGAGGAATCTGTCATGCTGGATCTCTCTGAGGACTACATGGAGTGTATGCGTTTCTGCGAAGTGCTCAACGTTAATTTCACGAGCTGACTATTCCGACGAAGTATGCATGTATGTAAGTATCGATCGTATATCGTATAGCCCAGGATTCAATACATTGTAAACGCATAATCGATATTGCTTTTATTAACCAGGTGATGTCTTACGTAAGTATTGTTTTTTTTCAATACATTCTCTAAACAATTGCACTGTTGCGAAGCATCGTCTCAACTGATCGATAAACACACACACACACACACACACACACACACACACACACACACACACACACACACACACACACACACACACACACGCACACACACACAAATACATACATACATTCACACAAACTCACACACATACATACACTTAAACACATATACACATACATTTACGCAGATTCATACACGCACACACTCATGCACACACTTATACACTCACGCACACGCACACACACACACATACACTCCTACACACACTCTCATATAGATACCTCCATCCATTCGACCAATCATGTGAAGATCCATTCGACCAATCATACTCATGGAAAAGCTGTTGGTTATATATATTTTAGCGCGTTGATCGATGTATAGCAGTCTGAGAATTGTTCATCATGGCTGCCTTGCAACTCTTCCGGCCATTTTCATTGTTAATCCATCAAATAGGCGCAGGTGTGGCTGCATAGTAAAAAGACTGCTTACCAATCACATGGGTCTGGTTTCAGTCCCACTGCGTGGCGCCTTGCGAAAATGTCTTCTACGATCAAAGTCCAGCGAGTACATTTGAATGATGAAAACTGAAAGAAACCTATCGTATACACATACACACACACACACACACACAAAACCTATCGTATACACGCACACACACACATATAGAACTTGAAATCATGGTCCAAATATATCCAATTCTTCATTCTATAGGTTTGTTTTCCGATGATTCTGATAATTGATACTAGCACGATTTCTATTGGTCTGTTGTATATTCCAGTGTAATTCGGTTGTTTTTTTTTGAGGATTTAGCCTCTCTTTCCAGCAAGTTGGTGCATTGTGTACCATCTAATTTAATTATAGTTGTGTGCGTGTGTATCTTTGTGTCTGTCCCTGTCACCGCTTGACAACCGGTATTGGTGTGTTTACGCCCCCATAACTTAACAGTTCGGCAAAAGAGACCGAGAGAATAAGTACCAGGTTTTAAAGAAATGAGGAGAGGGACAAATGATACACAAAGACACATGCATACATGCACTTCAACACTTGTCTATATATATATATATATATATATATATATATATATACGACAGGCTTTCAGTTTCCGTCCACCAAATCCGCTCACAGGGTTTTGGTCGGCCCGAGACTATAGCAGAAGACTCTTGCCCAAGGTGTAACGCAGTGGGACTGAACCCGCGACCATGTGGTTGGGAAGTAAGCTTCTTAGCACACAGTCACACTTGTATTGATTCAAGAATGACAAGCACCAAGTTGTTCCCTCCAGGATTTGAACACAGAATGTAAAAACATGTAAAGAAATACAGGAAAGAAATCTTGAAGCATGAAAGAAAGGGTCTTTCTACAAACTTTCATGAACAAAGTATTTTTTCCTCATCAAAGCAAAACAAAAATTACGAATATAATTAGCAGTGTATCTCGCTCTTGGTTTGTCCGTCCTCCTGAAACGTGCATCAAAAGTGAAAAAAAAAACTGCTATACTACTTCAACTATGCTTGAATATCAGGAAATACTGACAAGGCGTTAAGTTAGCTATGCTATGCAACTTTCACTATATCTGTATTTAGCGAAAACAGTTACAATACTAATGTAGTTATGTACAAAATAAATTTAAGTGTCTATGTATAGAATTGTGAGGAGGCGCAATGACCCAGTAGTTAGGGCAGCGGACTCGCGGTCGGAGGATCGCGGTTTCGATTCCCAGACCGGGCGTTGTGTGTGTTTATTGGGCGAAAACACCTAAAGCTCCACGAGGCTCCGGCAGGGGTGGTGGCGACCCCTGTTGTACTCTTTCGCCCCAAATTTCTCTCACTCTTTCTTCCTGTACCTCGAGTAACGCTACGATGGACTAGTGTCCCGTTCAGCTGGGGAGAACACATACGCCACAGAAACCGGGAAACCGGGCCCATGAGCCTGGCTAGGTTTGAAATGGGCGCATAAATAAATAAAATGTATAACATTGTCCATCCATCCATCCATCCATCCATCCATCCATCCATCCATCCATCCATCCATCCATCCATCCATCCATCCATCCATCCATCCATCCATCCATCCATCCATCCATCCATCCATCCATCCATCCATCCATCCATCCATCTCTCTCTCTATCTATCGCGCTCTCTCTATCTATCACTCTCTCTCTCTTTCTTTCTCTCTCTCTATATATCTATCTATCTATCTATCTATCTATCTATCTATCTATCGCTCTCTCTCTCTCTCTCTTTCTATCTATCAATATATTTCACAGTATATGTATGTGTGTGTGTGCACGTGTGTGTAATATTTGCATTTATATTCATAAAAACACACACGCACATACACACGCAGAAACACAAACACACACACGCACACACATGTATGCATATTTTATTCAGTGATGAAAAGCGTGTATTTTACTCAACTAATCCCTTTGAATTAAGTTTGCTCTCTATCTAGCTACAACTATCCGTGTGTGTACGTGTATGGACATGAAAAGATATGTGTGCAAGTATGTATATATATATATATATATATATATATATATATATATGCTCATATATGTGTGTGCATATATGTGTATGTATGTGCATATATATATATACATATATCGTGACGTATATTTGCCATTTGAATATGGCTAACCCCTAAGGGTGGATGCTACTGTAGTTTGTAGCCCCAGGAGGACACCTCCTCCAGCTGGCTATAGACACACTTTCTGTGCCTTATCAGTATTTGCGAAGGGAAGCCATCCTTCCCGTCTTCAACTTATGATACACACGGACTCGAGTTTCAGGGTATTGATCCGTCATCGGCGTGTGACAATCATAGTTGTCGATGAGAAGTCGGTTCCCTTCACAAATACATATACTTTCTCCAGTATCGATTGACACTGATATTGAAAAAGTGAAATCAAACAATGATAAATCTCAGAGCGAGTTATAAACAGTAGCAGCAACACATCGTGACGTATATTTGCCATTTGAATATGGCTAACCCCTAAGGGTGGATGCTACTGTAGTTTGTAGCCCCAGGAGGACACCTCCTCCAGCTGGCTACAGACACACTTTCTGTGCCCTATCAGTATTTGCGAAGGGAAGCCATCCTTCCCGTCTTCAACTTATGATACACACGGACTCGAGTTTCAGGGTATTGACCCGTCAGGCACAGAAAGTGTGTCTATAGCCAGCTGGAGGAGGTGTCCTCCTGGGGCTACAAACTACAGTAGCATCCACCCTTAGGGGTTAGCCATATTCAAATGGCAAATATACGTCACGATGTGTTGCTGCTACTGTTTATAACTCGCTCTGAGATTTATCATTGTTATATATATATATATATTATATCATATTATTTATGAGATGACGAAGAAGGACGCATAATTTACACAACTAATCTCTTCAAACAGTTAGCTGCAAGTAGTTAACAACAAAGCTCAATATATATAACCAACAGCTTTTCCATGAGTATGATTGGTCGAATGGATCTTCACATGATTGGTCGAATGGATGGAGGTATCTATTCTTGCCACATATTTGAATTTATATTTATATCGCAGTTCATGTGCAATAATGAACAGCACCCGAGGTTACAGGTTTCCAAAGGAACAACAATCACTGGTTCACTGCGTTTGTTATACTGATATCATGTTCGTCTGTCGGAGTGATGAGAACCGTTTAGTCATCCCAAAGATGACTGATGGCTTGCGCAGTGACTTTAAATAAAGTGGAGAAGAGTAGTGCACTGTCGGCTCACGCTCTTGTCCTTGATCATTTCCAATCCAGTGGCAAGACCAGGTCAAGATGACCGGGGATGGAGACAGATGCAATCTACAATGAATGGCTGCAGCCGACTTCCTTTCCGTTCAGCCTTAAAACTTCCTTCCGCAAAGTGTGCCGGATTCAGTCTGCACATGCTTAGGAAGGAAAGCCTTATATTATGACGTGGAAATAACAAAGGATTGTGTACAATCCAAAGCATAACAAATACCCGACGGAACTATGTTAGTGAAGCATCGGCTTGGGTTTCCTAGATGTTTCACACACATCCATAAGAGACACACAGATAAGTGTGTGGGTATGTAAAACGATTTTCTTTAATTAAAAAGTATTAATTATATATTAAAAAATTTTTCAAAACCGAGCGGATTAACACAGACCTGACGGAAGGAAGTTCTGTGTAAACACATTTCGATTTTTCCAGCCTGTATTTGAAATGTTTTCACAAAGAGTTAGTCCCATCAGGTCCGCATTAATTTGCTTTATTTTAAAAAAGATCTTTTAATATATATACACACACACACACGCACATATATATATATATATATATATATATATATATATATATATAAAACAGAGAATATACGTAGAATAAGCATTTTTCAATCATAGTGCAGTCAATTAATAAGTTCTTTCATTTTTTTTCACCTACGTTACGTTTCGGCCAACTGTTATTGTCCATATTTGCGCTTTAAATTGCATTATGATGTTATAAAACAATGGCTTATTTTGGGCATATTTGACTGTTATTTTTTCACTTCTCTCCAATGGAGAATTTATTCCGATTGCACTATGATTTAAAAAATGAATATTCTATGTATATTCTTTGTTTTCCTTAAACTATTAATTATTGCTCCTATGTCGAAAAGAATGAAGTCTCCATAATTACAACTGGTCTTTCGGAAGTGAAAAGTACTGAAATGATAAAACCAACCAACCAAGAACATTAGTATATAAACGCGCGAATAATATCCAGAATCGTCAATCGATGTTAGATCAAAACTGGTGCCCGCTTGGATAAGATATCCCTAAAAAAGAAAACTTCTTTACGAAGAAAAAGTATTTTTTGAATACACGAAGAAGATAACCAAATTAATTTCACATATAATGCGGTATCTTGGTGTAGATTAAAATTTTTCTTGATTTTAGTTCTAAACAGCCTTAGTTCTTAGCAAGAACAGTATGACCATTACAACACCAACAATGCTCACCCACCGTCATTAACACCAAAACCAATGCAGCCCACATCATCGACACTGTCAACCCACCAACTTTGGAATCCAACTGGCTACAACAGACGTTGGCATGTATGTGTGTGTGTATGTTTTATGTTCTAAGTCAGAAACGCAAGAGGGCGAATTGCTTATAAAATCTGGCAGCTCTTCAGGCAACTGTAATCACTTAGTACTTTCTCTCCCTCGGTCCTTCATCTTTTCACCTCATTTTCGTTCTTGCATCAATAGGAATAAGACAATTATCCGCTCCTACATATTCGTTGGGGGTAATTAATCGCCGCTGATGTTGGATGTGCTTTCAATTTAAGATGTCTGGAAAAAAGCCATCATGTAGACCTGAAGGTACAAATACCGAACGGTATGGCCTTTTGACGTTTGCGATTCCATTGCTATATTGTTATCAGCAATGCCTGGACCAGAATGGTCATTAGTTTAGAAGCAGGCGTTTATAAAAAAATAACCTCTGTCTGTAGACTCTATTAAATTTTGAAAATGAAATGTATTTTTATAAACACTGGTTTTATAAGCATTCAGTTGTTTGCATACATTTTGGGAAACAACCTATAAATTTCTGTGTATGTGTGTGTGTCTGTGCGTGTGTTTTGTGTGTACGTGTGTGTGTGTGTTTTATTTGTTAAAGCTGAAGCGGAGAGTTTGCCTTGCGACTCTAGTTTTACGCCACTGCGATCATCAGGCGAGGATTTCTTTTTAAAAATATATATCTTCTGCAAAACGTATTGAACATTCGTCCGACATCAACGCGCGCACGCACACACACAAAAAAACGGGCGCGCGCGCACAAACGCACACACACACACACACACACACACACACACACACATATATATACATATGTGTGCATGTGTGTGTATGTGTGTGTGCAGGTGTACATATATACATAAACTGAATTAACAGTTATATTTTAGCAGTCATTTTCTCGAATGTAATAGTTGAAGGCTGATGCTAATATTGGAAAACTCTCCTCACAAAATAAGGAATAATTTGTGTGTGTTTGTGTGTGTTAATTTCAAGTACTAACTTCATATCTTCCATTGAACTAACCCACATTAATATTATAATGTTAACACAGATGACCGCATCAAACGAAGCGGTTTCATTGCGATTGTTCACTTGCTGGAAGTAGCAGCCAGATCTTCAAACCATGCACAAGCATCTTAAGGAAGAACACATTTTAAATTTTATAGTATAAAAAAAAAACAAAGAACAAAAGAAAAAACGGAAATGGTTTTCATCATAGATCTACTCGGTCGATGAGAGGTAGCCTAGGGCTAAAGAACAACCTACATCACTTGAAATCTCTTGAACAAGTGGGAATTATTCAAAGGCAGACATCGTCACAGACCAAACAGAATTGTTATGTTTAATGCAACTTATAAGTTGAAAGAGAATACTTCTCCAGGCCTTTTATTCTATTGTCGACATGAAAGGTTAGTCTTTAATCAATGAGCATAAATCAAAATAGACACATACATACAAACATACATACACACATACATTCATTCATTCATACGTAATTATATATACATAAACATATACATACACATACATATGTATGTGTGTGTGCATATCTGTGTATAATCTCACATACACACACAAACACATGCTTTTATCAGTTTCAAAAGCTATGCTGGGTTTAGCGGATTTAACCAATACTACCCAGTTATTTTATGCCTAGTTCTTATTCCATAGGGATCTTTTTGGCCAGCGGCTAAGTTATGGAGCCATAGAGAAACCAACATTTGTTATCCAGCGGCGAGACACACCCACAGACACAGATGTGTGTGTGTGTGTGTGTTGTGTGTGTGTGTGTGTGTGTGTGTGTGTGTGTTGGGAGATCAAAAGCCAGTGTTCGGCATAGAAAGTCTTAGAGACTGTTTGTTTTCGTATTTTCGTGTTTAGAACGACAAAAGTATCATTCTTCTTGAGTTTCTGGAATATGATTTTACTGTGGACAGTAAGTGGTACATTCTTTTCTACTCTAGAAACAAGGCTCAAAATGTTTGCAGAGGGGTCCAGTCGATTACAGCGACCCTAGTACGCAACTGGTACTTAATTTATCAACCTCGAAAGGATGAAAGGCAAAGTCGACCTCGGCAGAATTTGAACTCAGAACGTAAAGATAGAAGAAATACCTTTTTCTTTACTACACACAAGGGGCTAAACACAGAGAGGACAAACAAGGACATACAAACAGATTAAGTTGATTATATCGACTCCAGTGCGTAACTGGTACGTAATTTATCGACCCCGAAAAGATAAAAGGCAAAGTCGACGTCAGCGGAATTTGAACTCAGAACGTAACGGCGGACGAAATACTGTTATGCATTTCACCCGGCGTGCTAACGTTTCTGCCAGCTCGCCGCCTTAGTTAGTGGTACATTGAGATACTAAAAGAATACTTGGAGAAGGTATTTATTTCTTTATTGCCCACAGGGGACTAAACATAGAGGGGACAAACAAGGACAGACAAGGGGATTAAGTCGATTATATCGACCCCAGTGCGTAACTGGTACTAAATTTATCGACCTCCGAAAAGATAAAAGGCAAAGTCGACCTCGGCGGAATTTGAACTCAGAACGTAACGGCAGACACCTGGTCCTCCGTCGGTTATGACGACGAGTGCTCCAGTTGAGCCGATCAACGGAACAGCTTGCTCATGACATAAACGTGCAAGTGGCTGAGTTCCCCACAAACACAAACCTCTTCGGATTACTGGTACAACACATTTTTGCCAGCTGAGTGAACTGGAGGAACGAGAAATAAAGTGTCTTGCTGAAGGATACCACGCGCTACCAGGAATTGAACTCGTGACCTTACGATCGTCAGTCGAATACCCTAACCACTAAGCCATGCGCCTTCACAATGGCGCAAATGCATCGCTTGTAATATCTAGCCATACGTTTGTATAGAAGTATTACTCTAACGTGTGCAATTTAAACGGCCAATGTCATAATGCTTCTTTTTATTAAAAGCTCTGCCAACTTTTGTATTACTTAGGAACAATCCTCTGTCTGTCTGTTTGTCTGTCTGTCTGTCTGTCTATCTGTCTGTCACTTTCTTTCTCTCCCCTCTTTCTCTCTCTATCTCTCGCACACACACACACACACATACACCCACATACGTATATGCATGCAAACATGTTCTTTTCTGCTTTAATTATTTAAATTCTTTTACGGAGATTTATTTGCATAGGAAGTGACCTGAACTGAGATCGTGTGTTGAAACAAAAAAACAATTGTAGCGTGGAAGGTGTTTATAAGCCATTTAAAACACACACAAAAACCGTTAGATTCACTTCAACATTTAAATTTAATTTGCCAAAATATTTTCGTCGCTTTGAGACCGCGACCTGTTCACTAACAAAATCCAGATGCAACACGGAATTTTGCCAGTGAACAGATCGCGGTTTGAAAGCGACAGAAATATTTTGGCAAATTAAATTTAAATGTTGAAGTGAATCTAACGGTTTTTGTGTGTTTCTTAAATGGCTTATAAACACCTTCCACGCTGCAATTGTATTTAAATTCTTCCTCTGAGGAAGGAGTTGGTTTTTAGCAAAGATACTAAACTTTATCATTTGAATGCGGATAAAGCAAACAATGTCATAATTTAAACTAGAGAGATGTCTCGCAATTTTTACTGTCGCATTCACAGCTTGTATTTGTGATCTACGAGTCAGTTGGTTGATTTCTTTTTCTGAAAATCCAAATTTATCCAGATTGTCAGTTAGGAATTTACCCACAAGCCAAACGCACCAATTATTATTATCATCATCATCATCATCATCATCATCATCATCATCATCATCATTATTATTATTATTATTATTATTATTATTATTATTATTATTATTATTATTATTATTGTCGTCGTCGTCGTCGTTGTTGTTGTTGTTGCCTTTGCACAATTTCTAACGCTGGAGATGTACTACGATGTCAGCTGTTCACTACCAGTGAACTTAGGTAACACTTCTTATTTTTCGAGCACCTTCCGGAGTATTCGAGTTGTTCCAAGCAGTGTTGTTTTCTGCAAGTGCTTCACCCTTATTTCAGCCCCTATTTTATTTGTTCCACGTACTTCTCAAGATTTTTACTCACTGTTCCCAGGGCTTCGACAATTATTGGTACTATTATCACCTTTTTCAGTTTTTCATCGACCACAACTGCTTAACTTCCAAGCTAACCTGTCATATCTATTATTATTATTATTATTATTGTTATTATTATTATTATTATTATTATTATTATTATTATTATTATATTATATTATTATCATTATCATTATTATTATATTATTATTATTATTATTATTATTATTATTATTATTATTATTATTGTTATTATTATAAATGTGAAATTATAATCTGAATGTAGAAGCCTGTATGTATCGATGCATGTGTATATGTATGGGTGGATGAATGGATGGACGAGAACAATTTTCTGTTAGATTTGTATTGGAAGTACAATTGTGATCCAGTTTTATCTTTTTGGAATAATTTTTCTTATTTTCGAAGGAGTGACTCAGTTTCTTTAGAACAAGAAACAGTCCCCAAAGCTACATCAATATTTCTTGATACTCATGGTTTCATCTTCAGAATGAAGTGGTGTTGGCGTGTATTGCCGTACTTAACGCAGACATTACATCAATAATTTAGAGGTATGGTTGTAATACATCTTTACACGCCATTAGTCGGTTGTTCATTTTTGTTTGTGCCTAGTGTATGCTGTCTACGAGCTTGTCGAGTTTATTTTAACGTTACTCTGCATCGTGAAAATCACTTCCAACGATGATCGTCTATTTTTGTGAGGAATTCTGCAGAGAAGAGTTGTCCACCAATGTTGCATGCTGCATTCTCCAGGGATGCCAAGCAGTTTTGATGCTACATCAAAATGTCCTGATTCTTGTATCACGCTTCTCAACCCTGCTACGCATGCAGTCACCTCACCAAGCGAGGAGAGAGAGAGAGAGGGGGAAGAGAGGGAGAGAGAGACAGAGAGGAGGGAAGAGAGAGACAGACAGATAGACAGACAGAGACAGAGAGAGTCTTACCTACTTACCTGTCTGTGTATTTTTGTATCTGTTTACCTGTCTCGCCTATTTCGCTATTTTACCAATCTACCAACTGAACTATCTACCTATCTATCTACATGAAAATATCACTACACCTGTCTGTCTGCTAGTTTGCGTACTTAACAACTATCAATAAACCATTGTTTCATACATATTTATCTTCAACTCACAAGTAGGTCGTAGAGTGGATAAGACTATCGGCAGCCAGCCAAGGGGATGACGGTTGGTATTCTGGTCTTGCGCTATATTGACAGCCAAGCAACTAAAATATCTATTGTTGTTATCTAGGATCCATTCGTATGGACACGGGATAAAGGCATTCAATTTCGGCAGTGTAGTGCGGGGTGTGCAGACTGCACGTGACGGCGGGTTTTTGCTGTAGTCGGAAGTATGTTACGTTTTAGGAAGTAGGGCAACCAATATAGCTACGGCACAGGGTGGCCAAAACTCACACCGCGCCACCGTTCCAGTTGTGACAACCCACTTAATTTTTTCTTATTTCTTAGACATTGACGCAGGCGTCTTTGTGTGGTAAGAAGCTTGCTTCTGTGTGGTAAGAAGGCGGCGAGCTGGCAGAATCGTTACCACGCCGGGCGAAATGCTTAGCGGTATTTCGTCTGCCGCTACGTTCTGAGTTCAAATTCCGCCGAGGGCGACTTTGCCGTTCATCCTTTCGGGATCGATTAAATAAGTACCAGTTACGCACTGGAGTCGATGTAATCGACTTAATCCGTTTGTCTGTCCTTGTTTGTCCCCTCTGTGTTTAGCCCCTTGTGGGTAGTAAAGAAATAAGTATTTCTGTGGTCGATAAATTAAGAACCAGTTACGCACTGGGGTCGATGTAATCGACTTAATCCCTTTGTATGTCCTTGTTTTGGCTCTTGTGGGCAAAGAAATAAGAAACGTTAGCAAGCCGGGCGAAATGCTTAGCAGTATTTCGTCTGTCTTTACGTTCTGAGTTCAAATTCTGCGAAGTCAACTTTGCCTTTCATCCTTTCGAGGTCAATAAATTAAGTACCAGTTGCGTACTAGGATCGATCTAATCGACTGGCCCCCTCCCCAAAAATTTCGGGTCTTGCGCTTAGAATAGAAAAGAATATTTTGTGGCCTCCCGCTTTTGTCTACCAGGATAAAGCGGACTCGCAGATTCAAAGGCTTAAATCTAAAAACATTATTATAATATCTTTTATCACCTACTTGTTTCAGTAATTTGACTGCGGCCATGCTGGGGCACCGCCTTGATAGGTTTTAGTCGAACAAATTGACCACAGAGCTAGTTTTTTTTAGGTCTGGTACTTATTCTATCGGGTCTCTTATCAAACCGTTAAGTTACGGGGACGTAAGCGCAACAACACCGTGGAGGAACAAGCACACACGCACACACACATGCACACACAGAAACACCCACACAC
Source organism: Octopus sinensis (assembly GCF_006345805.1). NCBI lineage: Eukaryota > Metazoa > Mollusca > Cephalopoda > Octopoda > Octopodidae > Octopus > Octopus sinensis. Next base: position 25,864,268 of record NC_043013.1, read on the forward strand.
AAACACGTACACACAGATATATACATGCATATATATATACACATATATATATATATATATATATATATATATATATATATATATACGACGGTCTTTTTTCAGTTTCCGTCTACCAAATTCACTCAGAAGGCTTTGATTAGCCCGAGGCTATAGCAGAAGACACTTACCCAAGGTGCCATGCAATAGGACTGAACCCAGAACCATATTTTTGCCATAAAGGTATTACATAGAGGGAACACTACAACACCTGTGGGGACATATAACAATTAAAAATATATAAAAATAAAATCTGATATTATGAATGACACATGAAAATGAACATGAAAAACAAATTAAAATTATGATAACGTGTGATAGTTGGAAATGAAAATATGAAGAGTGTGCTACTCACCCCACACTGAGCAACACCACTCGCAACCTCTGAGTCTTAATTTCGTTTTAGTTTCTCTTTCAGTTCCACTATCGCTCCATGACTGCACTCTCTCGTAACCGTTTTTACCGGGGGAGGGGTCTTCTAAATTGTGAGGTGTCTGTTCTTTTTTTCTTTTTTCTTGTGGGAAAATGGGGTGGGTGGGTTTGGTGTCTGTATGGGGAGGGTGGGTCTGAGTGGTCTTGGATGGGAGGGAGTTGGACTGGGGTACCACATCATACTCAGTGTTCTTTTTTTTTCTCTTTTTCCTTCTACTCTCTGTTACTCTCCATTCTTCCTCCTTTTCCGTCTTTCCTCCGTCTGTCTTTTCTTTCTCTCTTTTCTCTTCCGGCTCCACAACTGTTTCCTCTGCTATTGTCCTCTGTAGAGGGCAGTATGCTCTAATGTGTCCATTTTGGCCACATTTAAAACAACGTGGTACTTTGCCATCTACCTACACTCTCAGCACAATTTCCCTCAACGTCAGCGTCTCTGCAAAACTCTCCACTAGTGCCTCCTCCGTCTGTATGATTAATTCTAATATCTTCCCTTCCCAACCTCCTTCTTCCGTTTCTGTGGCTTGAAGGACAACCACTTTCTCCTCACTTTCAACAAGGACAGCCGCTGCCACCCAAGCTACTTCTATATCAGGTGAGATTGCTTCTACCCTTACCTTGGAAGTCTTTCTTCCACGGTATGTGGGCAGAAGCACTACTTCCGCTGTTTTCACCGCCACACTCGCCAGCCTCCTCGCCTCTTCTACTGTCCTTAATTGGATGACCGTTTTACTATATCTTCTTCCTCTAATTATGTATACTATTCCTTTTGATTGCTCCCTTAGCGCCTTTTCTGTTTCAGCTTCCACCTGCTCAGCCTCTGGTGGTGGTGGTGGGGGGCGACAACCTCACTTCAACTCCCACTTTCTGCACCATATTCTCATACTCCATTAGACCAGCCAAGTCCAACTCCCTTCGCTTCATCTCCGTGGCCTCAGCAAGTCCTTGTCTTTTCCAGCACTCCGTCCATCTTTATGACAGCCCTTACCTGCTCCTCTTCTGCTGAAGACAACTCTGACCCGCTAAAGTCTGAGCACATCATCTCTACCCTCAAAGCAGCACAAAAAAAAACGTCCGACTTGCACAGAAACGACAAACCAGATGTACTCTGGGTGACACATGCACGGAAGCAAGCTTCTTACCACACAGCCACGCCTGCGTATTACAATACTGTAAATTAATTTAATTCTTGTTTATTATTACGGAACATGGTAATTATTTAAATAAGTGTTTTTACTGCCACCTCACCACTTGACCTACACTTATAATTCCGGTTTTCTACTAAAGGCACAAGGCCCGAAATTTGGGTGGTGGGAAAGAAGCTAGTCGATTACACTGACCCCAGTGCTCAACTGCTATTTATTCTATCAACCCCGAAAGGATAAAAGACGAAGTCAAACTCGGAGACGTTTGAACTCAGAGTATAAAGCCGGAAGAAACTCTAAGCATTTTGTCCGGTATGGTAACAATTCTGCCATCTTGCCGCCTTACTGGTTCTTATAATGCAAACAAAAGTATAGCAAGTTCGTTTCCTGGTGCTGCTACCGCTCGTACTATTTGTTTATTTGTTTGTTCAGATGGTGGTTGAGATTTGTAACAACTATGAAGCCAAACGGGGAAGACAATAAAAATCTAATGTTACTGAAAAGCCAGGGGAGGGGGTACAGTCATGACGAGCTCCAATAATGGTAAACCGAAAAGAAAACCACGCGCATTCTCTTCACCTGTCTGTCTGTCTGTCTCTCTCTTTCTCACCAATTCACCTTACCATTAACCCCTCCCCATCCTCGCCGCTTTTCAGTTTCTCTTCTTCACGTGAACACATTGCGTTCACGAGATGAAGAGAGATCACGCGAACAAATTGTAACTATTTCAGTTTCCTTCTTTCTATATTTACCTTCGAAGAGTTTTTACTGGCACAAATTTACATCGTTTTTAGCAACACTAGAAGCTTCCAAAATACGTAGATGCTTACAATATGCTTGCAATAATATATGTGCATGTATATATATATATATTATATATATATATATATATATATATATATATATATATATTATATATATATATATATATATGTATATATATATACATATATATATATCAAATATATATATATGTATATATATATATATATATATATATATATATATGCATACACATGTATTGTATATATATATACACACACATATATGTATGTATGTATGTATATTTACAAATATGTGCATGTGTACCAAGTATACTACCTTTCTCTCTATATATACGTGTGTACATGTGTGAGTATATATATATATATATATATGTGTGTGTGTGTGTATTTGTGTGTATATATGTAAATATATATATCTGTGAGAGCGCGCGCGCACACACACACACACTCGCATTCCAGATACCCTTCTTCAAAAACCTAAGACAGCATTCACTGGTACGATATGGGGTTATATACAATACTTACCAAGCTTATCCTTCTAGGTGAGGAGTTTAGCAAATGTGAATAGATTTATGAATATGTTTAACCAGAGGTACAATTTGAAGTATTATTATTAAAGAGATTATATTAAAGCGGCAAGCTGGCAGGACCGTTAACACGCCGGGCGAAATGCTTAGCGGTCTTTCGTCTGCCGCTATGTTCTGAGTTCAAATTCTGCCGAAGTCGACTTTGCCTGTTATCCTTTCGGGGTCGATAAGTTAAGTTCCTTACACACACGGGTTGATGTAATCGACTTAATCCCTTCCTCCAAATTTGTGGCCTTTTGCTTCCAGTAGAAAGGATTATTAAAGAGATAATATTAAGGTGGCGAACTGACAGGATCATTAGCACGCAGGATGAAAGCCTTATGTTCTGAGTTCAAATTCCGCCGATGAACTTTGCTTAAATCCTTTTCGGGGCTGTAAAACAAGCACCAATTAAGCAGCGGTCTCAATGTTAACGCCTAACCCCCTTCTTCTAAAGTTTCAGGCCTTCCTCCTGTAGCAGGAAGGATTATTAAAGGCACTATATATGCATCTAATTGGCACATTCTTTAATAACTGCTAGACTTTAATAGCAGCAGTACACCAAAATTAACGAGTCCTTCTGTTTTTTTTTTTTCACCTTGTAATATTTACGGATTTATGTAGTGAACTAGAAACACTTCACAATAAAATGCGCAACGGCTACGGAAGACATTTACATTTACAGATTTATCCGATCTTGTGAATTTGGAAACTTTTGCTGGATTATTGAATAGATGAATAGATTAAAATAAATCTATATAGTAGACTGGTGTATAAAGATCATAAAGTATATTCAGGGTATTTAAGAGCTCAAATAATAACGCATCATGAACCTGCAAGTACGCTTTAGCGCGCACGATTTCGTTTGGCTATGATAATCTTGGAAGACGCAAAAATGGCTTTGTTTTTACGACTGAAAATAACGATGTTTCGGCCGATCAGAGAGAAAAAAAAGCACAATATTTTGTGGCCGACAACTTTATGTCTTCCAGGGAACGAAAATGTTTTTCCCACGAGTGTTCCGGACTCCAGTTATTAACTCATTTGCATATAGCCAATCAGAGCTCAACTATCAAACTAATCTATGAGAACATAACAAGCGATGGGAGATAAGATAAGGTCACTTGATGGTCCCTCTTTATAAGTCCTTTATGGGTATTTAAGAATAAAAGACAAGGTCACATGGGTAAGGAATGACCATGTTTCTTTTCTCTTTTAAGAATGCTTGTTGTTCTTGTTCTTGTTTCAACCATGGCTGCCTCTGCGAAGTTATTTGTGTTGTTTACTTTGTAAAACAGTGAGGGGAGAGGGTTGCTAGCGCATCACCCTCTACCCACATTTTTCCCATCCACGTCTTTACTATAAGGGGCCCTAACAAAATCCGATAATAGGCATAGATGCAAATCTATCTAATTACTTGTCTCCTTCTAAAATCAGGCATAACTTAGTAATCGGTCGACTTACAAAACCGTTCTTCGTCTTGAGTTTACTTGGTAGAGTGTATTTTGTGAAGAGATTGGTTGTTTCTAACACATTCACGAAAGTTATGTTGGTATTTGCATCTCGGCATAATCTGAGAGCTGAACGGCACCTTTTCTTTCAACCCTTTCAAACAATCCTTCAACGGTCTGCCAGTACCGATGCGGTTCCTGCCACCACCAACCATCTTTCTCCTGGATGTTGCAGTTGGTTGCACACCAATTGTCTTCATACTGGCTAGAGATCTTCGTTTGTAAGAAAAAAAAATCCGCATTAGAGATTTTCGTTTTAACTTGCCAAGAGCATGTTCCACCCCAGAGTACTGACCAAGGTAGTGAAGCGCAGAAGCTAACGCATTATCTGTTCCAGAAGTTAGTTTCGGAAGTTGCTTGGTGAATGTTTTCACTGGTCTCCAAAAGAATTATTTGTCTTGAACATAACTTTGTTGTAAAGCAAGAAAAGGTTTGTTTAGCTCATTCCTTATTGGGTCACTTCTATCTTCAGTACTTGATCTTGATGTGCAACCGCGTGTATCAAAATTTTGCCGTGTGTTAAATGAGTTTTGAAGAGAGCGTTACTAGTGTAAACTTTCTAGCCGTGGATTTGTCACATAATCGCGTTTACTATCTGAAATTGCCATATCCGCGCAGTCAGCTCCGTCATTTTCATTTTTTTGATCGTTCGACTCCATGCAGTCGTCGTCACGGTCAGCACAATCTCAGCGTATGTGTTCAATATCGATAATATTGGCATCTGAATGAGAGCACAATACAATATTCGCATAGCAATCAGAGGTCGCCATTTTGAATGCCAACCTTTGTTAACTTGGCAACAAGGTCAAGATGAGCTCTGATTGGCTGTGTGCAAATGAGTTCATTACTGGGGTCCAGTAAGAATTTCGCTTCCAGGGATAGGGTCAAAGAAAATCACACTGGATAAAGCGTGTTCGCAGATTCAAAGGGTTAAACTTAAATACATTATTACAATGCAGTTAAATTCTTGTGGAATAAATTAATTTAATTCTTGTTTATTATTTCGTAATAAGATAATTGTTTAAATAATAGTGTTTTTATTCTCTTAAAAACGCTGTAGTGCATAATTAAATTATGAATTATCTGTGAAGTATATGCTTTTCTGCCTTTTATTCTAAGTTAGAACAAATATTAAGTAGATTTAACTTTCTTTTTCTGCTTGTTTTATTTATTATTCCACTGGTGAGGTAAATATAAATTCAAATTAATTCATTCAATTTTAAAAGCTAACCTTCCTTTCTGTTGTGTTGTTGGCGACTGATGTTTTGCTTACAACGTAGCTGCGGATGTTTGGAGCCATGTTGTACAAGCATTTGTATAAATGGGGAATGAGTTCTCTAACGTGGCTGTTCAGTTTGCGAACGGTGGATGTAGAGTTTGTTGAGATCGGGAACTGTGAATTACAATCTCCCAACAGAGTAAGTTCTGGGGTCGATTTGTTCGACTAAAGGCGGTGCTCCAGCATGGCCGCAGTTAAATGATTCAAACAAATTATAGAGTAAAAGAGTAATGCTCCAGCTGCATACTCAGTCTTTCCAGCGAATCTCCTGACGAATTCCGTCATTAAAAGACGGCAGCTTTACAAACCATTTAGCCACCTCGCTGGAAGTATTAACCTTCTTTTGAGATTTCCTAACGGCCCGTTGTTTAATAAAGGGTTCAGTGGGGACGTTAACTGATTTATTAGTACTCCTTGCATGTTTGCACCTTTCTCCACCTTTTACTGACTTGATCTATAAGGGTCTTCGAAGGCCCTTCTGGATTAGCGAGACTGTGTCCATTAATGGTTTTCTGAAACTTTTTTAAGTCAACACTTAGAAGGTGTGGGCTGGAAGGGACTTCCAGAAGGTCGACGTTCTAGGAAGGAAGGATTAAGCTTCCTGACTGGGCTCAGGAGGGCTCAACACAACGAGTATGTGAGTGTGTGTGTGTGTGAGTTAGTTCCGTTTTGTTTTGTCCATGAGACAAAAAATGAAAAAAGATGCAAAGCAACGTAGTATATCTGATTTGATTATAAATAATTTTCTATCTTTTTGAAAACGAAAAGATCATTTAAAATTTATATTCCATTTGGCAAATATGAAAATCAATATTAACGCTGGTATTTCTGTCATTTTTCTCATTTCCTTTTGTATGAAAGTAAAAAAAAAAAAAAAACAGAAAATGCTAAGGGCAATAACTGCAACAGCAGCAGAAACTGCAACTGTAGCGACATCAACGAGACGCCGGCATGGGAGTCCGCTAGAAATAGAAAACACATTCACCTCGTCACACACCATGGTCTTAAAACAGGTGAGATATACGGCTACTTAGAGTAATGTAAAATTAGATGCACGAAGGCGGCGAGCAGGCAGAATTGTTAACACGCCGGACAAAATGCTTAGCGACCTTTCGTCCGTCTTTACATTCTGGGTTCAAATTCCGCTGAGGTCTACTTTACCTTTCATCGATAAAATGGATCGATAAAATTAGTACCAGTTGTGTACTGGGGTCGATGCAATCGACTTACTCCCTTCCTCAAAATTGCTGGACTTGTGCTAAAATTTGAAACCAATATTTTGTGTGCGATGCTTAAAAAAAACATCGGCTTAGTCATGGTTGGAACGCTTGTATGCCTATTCAGTAAAGGGTGATAAGACCTGTAAATGAGAAACAACGACGTTAACAAAAAATCACAATAATAGCTTCTAATTGAGCCACAAGGCGAACAATTTGGGGCAATGGTTTAGTCAGGCGAACAATTTGGGGCAGGGGGTTTAGTCAGGCGAGCAATTTGGGGCAGGGGTGTAGTCAGGCGAGCAATTTGGGGCAGGGGTGTAGTCAGGCGAGCAATTTGGGGCAGGGGTTTAGTCAGACGAGCAATTAGAGGCAGGGGGTTTAGTCAGGCGAGCAATTTGGGGCAGGGGATTTAGTCAGGCGAGCAATTTGGGGCAGGGGTGTAGTCAGGCGAGCAATTTGGGGCAGGGGTTTAGTCAGACGAGCAATTAGAGGCAGGGGGTTTAGTCAGGCGAGCAATTTGGGGCAGTGGTTTAGTCAGGCGAGCAATTTAGGGCAGGGGGTTTAGTCAGGCGAGCAATTTGGGGCAGGGGTGTAGTCAGGCGAGCAATTTGGGGCAGGGGTTTAGTCAGGCGAGCAATTTGGGGCAGGGGTGTACTCAGGCGAGCAATTTGGGGCAGGGGTGTAGTCAGGCGAGCAATTTGGGGCAGGGGTTTAGTCAGGCGAACAATTTGGGGCAGGAGTGTAGTCAGGCGAGCAATTTGGGGCAGGAGTGTAGTCAGGCGAGCAATTTGGGGCAGGGGTGTAGTCAGGCGAGCAATTTGGGGCAGGGGTGTAGTCAGGCGAGCAATTTGGGGCAGGAGTGTAGTCAGGCGAGCAATTTGGGGCAGGAGTGTAGTCAGGCGAGCAATTTGGGGCAGGAGTGTAGTCAGGCGAGCAATTTGGGGCAGGGGTGTAGTCAGGCGAGCAATTTGGGGCAGGAGTGTAGTCAGGCGAGCAATTTGGGGCAGGGGTGTAGTCAGGCGAGCAATTTGGGGCAGGACTTTAGTCAGGCGAGCAATTTGGGGCAGGGGTGTACTCAGGCGAGCAATTTGGGGCAGGGGTGTAGTCAGGCGAGCAATTTGGGGCAGGGGTTTAGTCAGGCGAACAATTTGGGGCAGTGGTTTAGTCAGGCGAGCAATTTGGGGCAGGGGTGTAGTCAGGTGAGCAATTTGGGGCAGGGGTTTAGTCAGGCGAGCAATTTGAGGCAGGAGGTTTAGTCAGGCGAGCAATTTGGTGCAGGAGTGTAGTCAGGCGAGCAATTTGGGGCAGGGGTGTAGTCAGGCGAGCAATTTGGGGCAGGGGTGTAGTCAGGCGAGCAATTTGGGGCAGGGGTGTAGTCAGGCGAGCAATTTGGGGCAGAGGTTTAGTCAGGCGAGCAATTTGGGGCAGGGGTTTAGTCAGGCGAGCAATTTAGGGCAGGGGTTTAGTCAGGCGAGCAATTTGGGGCAGGGCTTTAGTCAGGCGAGCAATTTGGGGAAGGGGTTAGTCAGGCGAGCAATTTAGGGCAGGGGTTTAGTCAGGCGAGCAATTTGAGGCAGGAGATTTAGTCAGGCGAGCAATTGGGGCAGGGGTTTAGTCAGGCGAGTAATTTGGGGCAGCGGTGTAGTCAGGCGAGCAATTTGGGGCAGGGGTTTAGTCAGGCGAGCAATTTGAGGCAGGGGGTTTAGTCAGGCGAGCGATTTGGGGCAGGGGTGTAGTCAGGCGAGCAATTTGGGGCAGGGGTTTAGTCAGGCGAGCGATTTGGGGCAGGGGTGTAGTCATGCGTGCAATTTGGGGCAGGGGTGTAGTCAGGCGAGCAATTTGGGGCAGGGGTGTAGTCAGGCGAGCAATTTGGGGCAGGGGTGTAGTCAGGCGAGCAATTTGGGGCAGGGGTGTAGTCAGGCGAGCAATTTGGGGCAGGGGTGTAGTCAGGCGAGCAATTTGGGGCAGGGGTTTAGTCAGGCGAGCAATTTGGGGCAGGGGTTTAGTCAGGCGAGCAATTTAGGGCAGGGGTTTAGTCAGGCGAGCAATTTGGGGCAGGAGTTTAGACAGGCGAGCAATTTGGGGCAGGGGTTTAGTCAGGCGAGCAATTTGGGGCAGGGGTTTAGTCAGGCGAGCAATTTGGGGCAGGGGTTTATACAGGCGAGCAATTTGGGGAAGGGGTTTAGTCAGGCGAGCAATTTGGGGCAGTGGTTTAGTCAGGCGAGCAATTTGGGGCAGGGGTGTAGTCAGGCGAGTAATTTGAGGCAGGGGTTTAGTCAGGCGAGCAATTTGGGGCAGGGGTTTAGTCAGGCGAGCAATTTGGGGCAGGGGTTTAGACAGGCGAGCAATTTGGGGATGGGGTTTAGTCAGGCGAGCAATTTGGGGCAGGGGTGTAGTCAGGCGAGCAATTGGGGCAGGGGTGTAGTCAGGCGAGCAATTTGGGGCAGGGGTTTAGTCAGGCGAGCAATTTGAGGCAGGGGGTTTAGTCAGGCGAGCAACCTGGGGCAGGGGTGTAGTCAGGACCATCAAATCCGGTTCTTGTTTTAATCGACCGCAGAAGATGAATGTCATAGATCGCGAGTTCAAATTCTGCTAAGTTCAGTTTTGCTGTTGATGTGCTCGAAGGTCGGTGAAATAAAGTACAATTGAAATACGGAGTGTCGTTTTAATCGACCAACCTAATCAGCCCACACCATATCCAAATGCCGAGGCGCGTTGCTTAGTGGTTAGGGTGTTGGACTCATGATCGTACGACTGCGGTTTCGGTTCCCGGCCCAGGTAATGCGTTGGGTTCTTGAACAACACACTTCATTTCACGTTGCTCCAGTACACTCAGCAGACAAAAATGAGTCACCTTGCGTCGGACAGGCGTCCAATCGGGAATATATGCAGCACGTTAATTGGGAAACCTGCCCCTTTGATTCGAGAAGAATCTTTATCAGGCCTTGGGGCTAAATTAGAAACAATTCTTATTAGCTCTATCTTGGAGGCTAAGTCTTCGGATTCGTTTGGACAATATTCCTCACAATAATATCAATCAACTTAGCTAAAGGATGATCAAAAGTTTATCCGCAGTAAGTGTTTTATTGCAAAATAAATATTTATAAAATGGTATAAGACTACAAAAGAATACATTAGACCTCAGAGGATGAAAAACTTCACTGCGGAGAGACATTTTGCATGCCCTGTACATCTACAGGGTCCATTACACGACATGCTTGAAATAACAGCAAAATATCTTTTATATTATTGATAATATTTGGGCATTTTCTCTGAAAATGTTCATTTGTGCAGATTTATTCATAAGCATGGTTTGTGATTTGTGCGTCTGCATACATACACACACACACTATATAATATAATATATATATATAATATAATATAATATAATATAATGTATATATATATATACACACACACACACTATATAATATAATATAATATATATATAATATAATATAATATAATGTATATATATATATACACACACACACACATATATATATATTATATATATATATATACATATATATATATATATATATATATATATATATATATATATATATATATATATATATATATTATATATATATATATATATTGGCCTGCTCGCTTAGCCAGCGGGGTGGCGTCATTCAAAGGCTAAAACAATGCGAACGCATTGTGACCAGCGATGTGTAACAACATCTGATGGTCTGGTCGGTCACGTGATCACGTGATATATATGTATATATATATATATATATGTAACTAGCAGTATCGCCCGGCGTTGCTCGGGTTTGTAAGGGAAATAACTATATATGCATTTTTAGAGATGTAAAGTATAATAGCCATCTCAATATGGCTAACCACAAAGGGGGGGGGTTACTGTAGCTTTTTACGTTCTGAGATTTACTAATAATTTTTTAGAGAGTTACTTCCCTTATATATGCCAAAAATGCATTAAAAATGGGAAAAATTGATGGTAATTTTTTTTAAAAATCGTAGTCTCATCGTAGACGCGCGCTAATACCCAGAAGGGCTCGATATGAATCACGACTATAAGATTCCCGGTTTTGGTTAAACTGCACCGCAAAATGTGGAAGTAGTTAGGAATCTAAATCGTAGGAGACAGACAGCACACAACCTCACTTTTATATATAAAGATTATATACATATATATTTCTTTATATATATTTATATTATATATATATCACTTACACATACACACACATACACATATTTTTATATGGAATTAATGTCTCCACATTATCCATTTGTAATAACAAAATATGAAATCCTATCGGAATCTAGATACCATGGACAAGAAGCCTTTCTACCCATTCTACACAGCAATTTCCTTGGATGATGGAACTGCAACTGTAACACCCTAAGCATATTCTTATTGTTATTCTCTTATTTCCGTTTATACTTCCTATATCTATCCTTTTCCAAAATAACTCCTTATATTAAACTTTACTATTTCCCTCTAACTCTCTCATATCGTCTCTGATGAAGGGATATTCCTAATATCTCAAAAACAGCTGTAAGGCTACCTTTCTCTGTATAAATGTCCTAAAAATTTCTCACTACTTTGGCTTTGTTGTCTCATTTTATTTAACATGTAATACATTAAGTTCAGAAATAAATTCGTGCACCGTGTTGAAATAATGCTTTTTTATATTTCTTCGTGGTGTGTGTGTGTTCATTCAGTTCATTAATTTTACACGGCGCACGAACTTTTCCACAACCTAGTATTATATATATATATATAATATATATATATATTATATATATATATATATATATATATATATAGTTAATCCAAACACGAAAACACAAAAAAAAAACACAAACACGCGAGGACGTGGAACAAATATAGTATTATTGGACGCTCAGGAAAGAAGGAAAGAAGGAGGGTTTAACGTTTCGAGCGGAGCTCTTCGTTGGAAACATAGGAGAAGGAAAGATCCAGAGAAGGGAAGACAGAGGAAAAAAATCGCCAACGGTACACACAAGGTCACATTTAAAAAAAAAAAAAAAAATATATATATATATATATATATATATATATAAGCATAACACAACCGAATGTTTAAATTCGAAATAAGATGTTACTATTGTTAATACCATCTATGGCAAATATTTTTAATTGATAATATTAACAGCAGTAACATGGGCGGTTCACAGGTTTAATAGCATTATAAGCTTTATAAAATATAAAACATAAAATTACTACGATGCCTTAAGGATGCAGTGAGCATCCACCTGTTTAAAAATGAGAGCTAAAGTCTCAATTCGACCACCATAACGCACCGCGAAGAAACGGACAAAGAATTAAAAACATACCTTTAAAGATTATACTGTTCAGATGCTCATATACCAGATGGTCATATGAGCATCTGAACATCATGATCTTTATGGGTATGCTTTTTAAATTCTTTGTCCGTTTCCTCGTATACTGTTATTTTCTATGATTTTGGTGCCTTCTGGCGATTGAATTGAGACTTTTAGTTCTCATTTCTAATTAGGTTGATGCTCACTGCATCCTTAAACCTTCGTGCTCATTTAATATATATATATATATATATATATATAACGGGAAAGTTTACGAAAATAATCAAAAGACTAAGGCAGGTAGAGTACAAACAAACAAATGTATTAGTATAGCGCTCAGGAATAGAAATAGGAAAAGTCTTTTACGTTTCGAGCCTACGCTCTTCGACAGAAAGATACACAGAAAAAAACAAGGAGAGAAACAATGAGAGAAAAAAAATGCGTGTCGGAGCTAACGATCTGTCATATATGTATATATATTTATATATATAAGTATATGAAAGAATGGAGTTGAACGACTAGTTAACAAATATCCTTCAACCGTGTTCTTTCTGATGTGAATTTGCTACCCAGGTATCGGTTATCTTTCGAATTATCCTTAATAAGATAATTCATTCAATTACTCAAATATATATATATATATATATATATATATATATGTGTGTGTGTGTGTGTGTGTGGGTGTGTGTGTGTAAGTGTATGCATATACATATACAAATGTAGATCATATATATGGATATAGAGGGACGGAGTGCAAAAGTAGGTATACAGTTATGAGAAAAGAAAACACGTACAATACTCGTTTATTTTTATCAAAAAAATTAAAAGTTACAATAAAAGTATCATTATAATTATAAGTGTATTATTATGATTAATGACACTGAAAATATCAAAAATGAGGCTAATTTTTAATTTTTCTGATAAAAATAAATGAGTTTTGCATGTATTTTCATTTTTTCATAACTGTACACCCACTTTTGCACCCCACTGTATGTGTGGGTGTGTGCGTGTGTGTATATGTATGTGTGAATGTGCGCGTGCATGCATGCGTATGTATGTATTGTGTTTATGCATGTTTGCCTGTAGATCGGTTAATTCTTCATCAAACATTTACTTCATAATTTTATTTTCCTGCAGAATTTGGTTTCCGTCCTGTCAGATTTATTGATTGATATCGGATGTGCCAGTTGTTTAGAAAAGCGAGCGAGCTTCGCCTTAGCAAACCTCATACAGAGTCCGGGGCATAATTAACAATTACAGTTTTGACCTTCAGAGTGCAAAGTGCACAACGCTAGTATTGTTGGTGTTGCTGTTGCTGTTAGTGTTGTTGTTGTTGTTGTTATTGTTGTTGTTTTTGCAGTTGTTTTTCGCCTCATCTTAGCCATCCCGATCTCCGTAGCCAATGAAATATAGAAGAACCTGACATAAGAAAATTAAATTACCATCTTGGAAAAAAAGTTTGTTTTTTCCGTTCGACACAGAAACACAATCTCATCCAGCTGAAAGATTTGATGTATGAAAGCAGAGCAAACTGTTTCTGAATCCGACAATGATAGGACATAAATCAAGATTGTTTTACATCTGAAAGATCCGTCTAACGCTTTCTTAGCTTCCTCTAATGAAAGTAACATGGAAGAATCACGTGATAGTCACATGGTTCATCGGACATGTCACAAAAGAAACATTCGTGTCCAAGATAACAAAGTAGAGATGAAATATGTATTAAATACAAGAAGGATTGTTGATTGTTTAATTAAGATCGGATTTATTATGCTTTCTTCATAGTGATTCAGAATTTTTACGTGTAGATATAAATGAACAGGTGTAGCAAATGGACAGGTGAGTTCAACGAGGGTTGGAAGGGATTATATACCTGTTGCCATAGAAAGAAACTCTGTATGAAAGCAGGTAGCGGTTGTTAGATCTAATATAATAATCCGTTTCTTCTTGAGGTACGAGGCCTGAAAATTTGAAGGGAGGAGGTTAGTCGGTTACTTTGACCCTAGTAATCAACTGATACTTATTTCACCGACCCCAAAAGAATAAAAGACAAAGACGACCCCAGTGGAATTTGAACGCAGGACGTAATGAATCAGTAGATACACTGCAAAGTATTTGTTTTTCCGACGCTCTAAAAATTCTGCCAGATAGCCACCTAACGATAATTTCTTCAACTATAAGCACAAGGCCAGAAACTTTGAGGAAAAGGGGCCAGTCGATCACATTGACCGCAGAGAATGACTGGTACTTATTTCATCCACCCTAAAAGGATAAAAGCAAAGTCGACCTCGGCGGAATTTGAACTCAGAACTTAAAGAGCCAGAAGAAATGCAGATAAGTCTTTCGTCCGACTCTTAAGATTCTGCCAGTTCCAGCGAGATATTTCCAAAATGCCTCGTTCTATGCGTTCTGCCTCTTTGTTCTACAATTCATTTCGATCGGATCGTTTCCTGGCCATTTTTTGTTAGTCTCTTCCTATTAATTTAGATACTCCTAAGCAGATAATCCCTATCTCATAGTTTACTGGCTTATGATTACGAACGGAACACAATCCACACACGATGGGTGACTACTGGTTCGTACAACGGGAGACCAGCACGACGCATAAGCGCAAGGGCAAGTGTCTCAAACATTTCTGAGCTGAGCATATAAAAAATAAACTGAGTATTCCCTTAACATAAATATACTATGTACCATTATATTATAATACTATTTGCCTTGAACATAAATTTACTCTATACAGTACTAATATACTAACTATTATAATAATTATTTACCTTGAACATAACTATTCCTGATTCTAATACACTATTAATATATAACTCAAAATCCTGACGTGCGATAGCAATTCTGAGTTCAGATTCGGAATCAGTGTACTCGATTTAGTTTAGAACAGCACCATTTGTCTGGCTAGCAGACATTAAATCATTTTTTGTTGCCCAGTGTAATCTATGGCTTTGTTCCAAACCGCCAACTTACTCGTGAATATGTATTTTCATTGCTAGATCAAGTCTTCTGTAACCACCTCCCATCACACACGAAACCTGACATCTTCGTTGTCCAGCTTTAGCGGTTGACATGCCTTGTTTACATTAACGGTTCATGAACAGACATATTTATATAACACAGAAACAGACTGACTTATTGGCCAAAGGGTACATGACGTTACCTCTTAGGTTTAGAGGTTATGTACAACTGGCATACTTACCTAAATTCTAGTGACTCCACTGTGCGCATGCATATGTATAGATGAATATATGCTTGGATGTGCATACACATATGCGCATGTATATTATATATATATATATTATATATATAATATATATATATATATATATATATATATATACATATATAAATACATACATACATACATACGTACGTACGTACGTACGTACGAACATACGTACGTACGTACGTACGTACGTACGTACATACGTACATACATACATACAAACAAACAAACAAATAAACAAACAAACAAAGTATATAGTGTTAAAATGTTACAAGTTAAAAACGAGAAACTGGAACATTCAAGAGATTCCAATGGACTTAAATTTCTTAAAGCTTATTCGTTTTTCTCATTCTTCTTTATTCCGCTTTCTTTCCTTACTTCCCCTTTTTCTCTCATGGATCCATGGATCGCAAATTCAGTAACATTGCAGATATTTCGTTCTGCTTCTGATAGAACACATTTTCACATTACTACACATTTTACTTGTATTTCTATAAACAATCGGCCCTGGAATAAGAAAAGGCAGAAGTCGACTGCGAAAGGATTAGAACTCAGAAAGCAGAGCAAAGCGATTAAATACTCTAATTATTATTTTAGAGCGTCTCTCTACCGATTTCGCTACCCAGTCACTAGCTCTTATCACCATAAACATTTATTATTATACAACAGAAAATCTAGCATGACCCCCAATCCCGCAATACAATGACGTCAATGAAAAAGAAGATATAATCTGAGAGCGACGTCGAAATACTGAGGTTAACAAAATAACTACGACACCAATGTCACAATATATTTGTATAAATAAAGGTTGATGTGATCTCAATGTCAAAGTATGAAGACGTCGACAAAAAAAAAAAACTGACTACCTGATCTAATTTCTAGAAATAGGAAAAAAATTCAAAGTTCAATTCTTCATCCATGGAACGAAAAATGGTGGTGCTCATTCGGTTATTCTTGAATTCCATTTTGCTCTTCAGTGCTTTTCTAATCTATAATCGTTTGGTTTAGCGCAGTGATTCTCAATAATTTTTATTATTTCATTCTGGTGAACTCCCGTAGCCATTCCATGTTTAAAAACTAGTTTTATAGAAACTTCTTTCAAAATTGTTATTCTGTTTTTCACACATTAACTTGAGCAGGTTGAACTCTGTAAAACGCATGAGAAAGAACTCTTGCTGCCTCTTGCAATAAATACATCGAAAAAGGCGGCGAGCTGGCAGAAACATTAGCACACCGGGCGAAATGCTTAGCAGTATTTCGTCCGTCATTACGTTCTGAGGTGGACTTTGCCTTTCATCCTTTCGGGGTCGATAAATTTAGTACCAGTTGCGTACTGGGGTTGATCTAATCGACTAGCCCCCTCCCCCAAAATTTCGGGCCTTGTGCCTAGAGTAGAAAAGAATAAATACATCGGAAGCGAATTTTTTTTCAATGGACCCTTAAAATACCGCTGTGGATCTCCGGTTTACTATTTTGTTTGTATGGACCCCCAGGAGGTCACACGGATCATTGGTTTTGAGAACCACTGGTTTTGCACCATCACGGGTGCCTTTAGCTGAGTACACTTTGTTGCAAAGATTCAGACCAAGCTTCCAGTTTGAGGAGTACTTCCCCTTTTTTTTCCTCACCCCAATCATTGAGATTCTGAGAAGAGTCACGGTTACCGGCTACCCTACCTTCTTTCACTATGTCATATAAAATACCAAAGAAGGTACTAAATCTCCATTTATTTATCAAAAGGCCAGACTATAAGAAAATCGGCAGCACCGATTTGTAAATTCAAATTCACTGCAATTGTTTAATTGTATTTTTGTCGGATAAAAAACACTTCATTTTTCCTGTTTGAGGAGAAAACAGTGTAACTTTCGAATACATATCATGATAAGCAAGATAATATTACAGATGATTTTTTAATATTGATTTCAAATTTTCACATAAGGTCAATAGTTTTCGGGGGAAGCGATTAATTCGGTTACATCGACCACAGTGCTTGAGAACGTCCAAATTTAGATAAATAAAGTCATAAGGCCTCACTTAACAAAATCAAATGCCTCTTTCGTCTCTTGACCTCACTTAACAACCGGTGTTGGTGTGTTTACGTTCCCGTAACTTAGCAGTTTGGTAAAAAAAAAATAATTAAAGACCGATAGAATAAGTGCCCGGCCTAAAAAAATTTAAGTTCTAGGTTAGACTCGTTCAATTAAAATTCAAGGCGGTGCCCCAGCATGGCCGCAGTCTAATGACTGAAGCAAGTAAAAGATAAAAGATAAAAAAATATGTTAACTTAATATACGGATACCGTAGAGCACACTTGTTAGTATTCACATATTCCTCACCTCTCCGTAAATTATTTCTTGTATATTTAAGGCTTTACGCATAAAAATATTTCGTTTCCCGACATTTGAAAAAAATTTTATTGTAGTCTTTTCAGATGATTATTTCGTTAAGACGTCATCTAGTTAACATTTTTAATGATATTTTTTTAAAGCAGAAAGCCAATAATTTCTTACGCTGAACACGGTTTACTTTCAACATTTTTGACAAAATTTCGTAATTTAGAAGTTATTTCGTGTTAAAGTTGTCGTATTTGGGTAATTTTAACCAAACAATGACGTGTATTCAGTTGTAGAAAGCTACTGCTGCTGTTTGCGATAGTAATGGAAGAGCAACAACTTCCGGGTCATTTCTACTAAAGGTTACCACTCTGTTCTATTTATTTTTGTTTAGCGCCTGTGTTGCATATTACCCTTCGTATACACCAGTATACGAAGTTTCAAAGTGTTTAAAGAAAAATAATTTAAAAATCTGTTAGCGAAACTGAAGAGATCCGCCAGCAATTTTGAGTGGAAGAAGTCAGTTACTTGCATCGATCTCAGTATTTCGCTGGTATTTCATTTCATCGATGCCATAAAAGGCAAAGTTGGCTTCGGTGAGATTTGAAATGGCTTAAATAGAGAAATCTGTTGAGACGTTAAACTTTTGACATTTTTATTATGACGTAATATAGGTTACATTTTCTGAACAAAAAAAACTTGCTTATTTTTGTTTCATTTCTTTACTGTTTCTGCAGACACCAACTTCGGAATTAAACTCAATGTCTTGCCTATTAAATCCAAGACAGTATTTTGATGTCTCACAGACCAGTATGGTAGATAGACAACAAAATTAGTTTACAATCACACCCACATTTCAAAGATTCATTCTACTGTAACGAAATCCTTTCAAATATTAAGGACTAAATCATGTATCTGGGTAATGTTCTTTTGTTAGTGTATATGTATATATAATCGCACAAATCCATACGGATACACTTCCATATACACAAAGATGGCTATGTATATATTTCTGGGTGTATGTGTTTGGCTGTGTGTATGTGCGTTAAGCTTGTATATGTGTGTCTGCATTGATGTACGCTTTGGCCGACGCCTTACTGAAAAACTAAAGAAACGGTTCAATAACCAGTCACAGACATGTTCGAAGAGGAGCAGAACCAACCCTTCAAAAATAGAAGATATCAATACCCAGCTCCCACTTTGGCAGTCTCACTGTTGGGGCAAAGCTGAAGATGAAGAGAAATGTAATCAGTACAATCAACAGAATCAAGGTAAGAAGTGCACGGAATATGCCATACCTGGCGGCGGCTCCAGAAAAGTTTTTATATGTCCTGTCTGTGACCGAAGCTGTACATCAAGGATTGGAATGTTCAAGCATCAACAAATCCACAAACAAAATACAAGATGATCATAATCAGATTCAAGAAGCGACTATAAACAAGCAAGCAAGAAGCAGCAGATGCATGAACACATATTATATTCAACAAATTTTCACATACAACATTTAACGGTCTTCTTTCTTTGAGTTTGAGTTTTTTTTCCATAAATTTAGGATTATCTTTCATGTAACAGAGTATTCTTCTATATTTTGTATTTCAACCGTCGCACAAAATTTCAAGCGTTGTGCCTATTGTAGAAAAGGTTATTATTATTTTTATTATTATTATTATTATTATTATTATTATTATTATTATTATTATTATTACTAATATTATTATTATTATTATTATTATTATTATTATTATTATTATTATTATTATTATTATTATTATATTTTAAAAAGGATTGACGTAACTCTTCACAAAGGTAAACAGTCAAGACGAAGAGCGCGATTCGATTGTAGGATATTTTATGAGTTGAACGATATTTCAACAGTACGTCTGTCTTTGTCAAGTTCAAAATAAGAAGTGATAAAAATTCAAAATTATAGAAATTTAAACGTAAAGTATGAACGAGAGCAACCAGCGTCCACACGTTGATGGAATGACATCATCAGTTTTTAAGTTACAATTTTATAACAGGCGAAAAGAAAAAGACAAAAAAAACCAGAAAAAAGAAGACGACAGACTGAAAGGAAAGAAAAAGAGAGAAAGAAGAATATTTAATCTAACAGTTTTGTATAAATTTGATGATATTCTCCTGTCATCTTATTGTGTTTCGTGCATTCTGCAGCGTATACCAAATGGGCATCTTTACTTGTTCCACCTTCTGTATAAATCATAACATTTCTATTATGATTTCTGATGGAATTCACTTCACTCATGTTGTTGCACAATGAACAGGACTTACCTCTCTTGCGGCTGTTCTTTAAGGTACTGCGTGCAGATACTCCAATGTTCGTTTTCTTGGAGTCAGATGTAGAGGTCCATAATTCTTTTATATTCTTATTCCGTCTAAATGCTACAATAGGCGGCTGAGGAAATATCTGTTTGAAACTAGGATATTTTTTCACCACATGCTGGTAACTTTCATGCTACACTTTTGAAATGCCAGCGAAATGTCGGTGCCAGCTAATCACTAAAGGAATTCTGCCATTTATTGTATTGTGTTTGCTGTTGATCAGGCACCCGCGGCTTTTGTGGGGTTTTCCACGAGGACCTTTAAAGCACCTCCCCCTTATTGGGAGATTTTATTGTTAAATTTTTCATTGTTATTCTTAATGTTTACAGGCGTTAAAACCCATTGTATCGTCCGGTTTTTGTCTTTCAATGTTACTGTATGTCCTTTAATGTTGTTTTATGTTAGCCCTTGTGGCCAATAAAAGAATTAATTATTATCATTATTATTATTATTAAGGCGGTGAGCTGGTAGAATCGTTAGCTCGCTGGGCGAAATGCTTAGCGGTATTTCGTCTGCCGCTACGTTCTGAGTTCAAATTCCGCTGAGGTCGACTTTACCATTCATCCTTTCGGGGTTGATAAATCAAATACTAGTTGAACACTGCGGCCGATGTAATCGACACATCCCTCCCCAAAATGGCTGCCCTTGTGGCAAAATTTGAAACCATTATTATTATTATTATTGTTGTATTATTATTATTATTATTATTATTATTATTATTATTATTATTATTATTATTGAGTGAGAGAGCAGTGCATGCCATCAAAGTGACACTCAGGTAAAATATGCAAAGCCCAATATATCCATCATGACTACCCGTCTGATAAGGGCACACTAGTCACATGCATCACAACTATATGTGCATGATATAGTGATCTCATATCAAAATTAACAGCGCAGAACCTTGCAGGTGGCGCCCAGTTAGAATTTTCGTCAGGTTGAGTAACCCATCCTACTCAAAAGGTCCCTGAATAAGGGTTGTTTAAGGAGGTTGAACGAAACACCCATATTTCCAGAGGTGAATTATTCAAACCCAAAGAATTCAGCTTAACACATGACTATGATGCTCCCCCACTAATTCTGCTCGTGAGCAGAGATGCACATATTGTCAGCCACCAAGGGAATGCTCAACTGGCTATGGTCAAGCAACTGACAAGCAAATCTGGGGTACTGAGCAGAATATTTGTTGTAGCCCATCTTTTATACCAAGATAAAGCAATGTACTTGATAACACTCCCAATCAGTTAAGATCAGAAGCCATGAGAGTCACTGCTTGGTACTATTATTATTATTATTATTATTATTATTATTATTATTATTATTATTATTATTATTATTATTATTATTATTATATTATTATTATTATTATTATTGTTGTTGTTATTATCATTATTATCATTATCATTATCATTATCATTATCATTATCATTATCATTATTATTATTATTATTATTATCATTATTATTATTATATTATTATTATTATTATTATTATTATTATTATTATTATTATTATTATTATTATTATATTATTAAGGTAGCGAGCAGGCAGAATCAGACAAACGTGCTTAGCAGCATTTCGTCTTTATGTTCTGATTCAACCGAGGTCCACTTGCCTTTCAGCCTTTCGGGATCAATAAAATAAGTACCAGCTGAACTCCGGGGTCGATGTAATCGATTTACCCCCACCCCAAACTTGCTGTCCTTGTGAAAAAGTTTGAAACCATTATTATCAAGACAGCGGGCGAGCAGAATCGGCGGTGCGCCAGACAAAAGAGGGCAGTAATATTCATTGTTTCGTTTTGACAAACATTAACCAACTTCTACAATTACCTGAAAGAGGAAAAATAAACCCTTTCCCAGTAAATATCTGATAACAGAGTCACTTTTGGAGATACTGAATGGGTCATCTCTTTGTTTTACATTAGTTTATATATATCATCATCACTTGTTCCCTGTTCACCGAGTTCAATATCCGTATCAGTTATTCCTGTTTTCTCGAGTATGTTCACAGAATCCTTTCCAAGCATCTTTGGTGGAACACATTTACTTTTCTGTCTACTTTCACGGGTCTCTCGTATGCCTCACTGGTATAGAGAACTATCTGGGGAACTATATGCTATTACACAGCCGGATTTTTGTCAGCACTAGATAAGATGATCACGTGATATCAAGTAGCTTATAATTACCCTACAATTAAATATCAATTAAGTATTAGTAGTATTAGTATTATTAATTTCCCGCCATTCTGCATGAATTAGCTTTCACGTGCACAAGATAAACGTCCTGTGAACATTCTAGACAGCACTTAAAACTAATTGTTTCGTACTCAATCACAAGAATAGTAATTAAGAGAAGGGGTTTATTCGATATCAATGATCCCCAGGATTTCACTGGTACTTTATTTTATCGATCCTGGAGAGATGCAAGACAAATTTGACATCGGTGAGATTTGAACTCAGAACGCAAAGATACAGAAAGGACATCGCAAGATAGTTACGCGTCAACAATTCTATTAACACACACACAAACTCGACATCAGCCACTTCCGGTCTGATACTCTTCGTCTTCCATCAGCTGGACAATGATTTTGGCTGAATATTCATTGATATCTTCCTTTGAAAGATGTGTTAAGAGAGGTTATGAGTAGTTAACTTTAAGAGTATTCAGGGAGCCGACGAGGAAGAACTCAAGACCTTTATCAGATGACGCAGAGTTTGCGAATTATGACTAATCTCCAAACCCATGGCTTACTAATATTCTTTTTTACTCTAGGAACAAGGCCCAAAATTTGGTGGGGTGGGGAGGAGGCCAGTCGGTTAGATTGACCCCAGTACGCAACTGATACTTAATTTATCGACCCCAAAAAAGATGAAAGGCAAAGTCAACCTCAGAACGTAAGACAGACCAAATACCGCGGAGCATTTCGCCCGGCGTGCTAACGTTTCTGCCAGTTCACCGCTTAGTAATATTACCATGAAATGCAGTTAGTCTGACGATGTGTAAGAATAGCTATCTCTACATAGGTATAAGGTCAGTGAGCTTATATCGAAATATATATTGCTAATATGTGTAGGATGTCTGCAACAAAATCTTTTCCGCTTCTGTTCGTGCTGTCTCTCAAGTGCATTGGATGAGCGTGCTGGGGATCTGTCAGAAGTGGAACGAGAGTGACTCTTGGCGAGGCTGGAGGAGTTTGTTCCGCCTACACTGCATTTATTTCAAGCATTTACCAAATTATTCTTTCTTGTTTCTTTTACTTCTTTCATCGCTTACGTGTAGAAGAACGAAACACCTAAAACATTTCTTTAAACCTTTTTTTCAACGTTAAAGAAATCCAAGAAACAGTCTTACACCAGCTCACACACACACACGCGCGCTGCATTAATTTAGCCACCAACATATCAATAGTTCTCCATTTAAACTCTACCGTATAATCGAAGCATTTTAATAAATCAATGTTTCTTTATAAAAATGTTTACTGCATTAAAAAAAAAGCAGAAAACAATTTAAAAAAATGGAATTAAAACAGAGAACAAATAGGAATAAAAGCAAATAAGAAACAAATAAGAGTGTTATATTCAGAATTTCTGAATATATGTTTTGGTAAAATAGCTGGAAGTAACAATCTTTAACTGACACTCCACGTTTATATTTCAATCTTTAATCAAAAGTTATAGACCCATCTATCTCGCTTTTGGTTGTTTTATGTATATTTTAAATCTTTAAACTCCTTCTGAAATAAATTTCAGTATACCTGTTAGATGTCTGGATCGGACCACATTGTTATAGGCTCATAACAATGTCCTTTCAGTGCAGGAAACCAGGCTGGTTTCAAAGAGAATCCGATGCAATCTTTTATTTAAAATGTAATAGAACGTTTCATGGCTGTCGACAAGCATGATTCGCAATATCAAGGTTGATAAAATAATATTTCGGTATTTGTGCTGTTATTGAATTCTCAGAAACAGTAACGGGTCGAATTCATCCCTAAGTATCTATCTCTGTCAAAGGTAATTTTTTCTTGTTTCAGCCATTAGACTACAACCATGCTGGTGCACCAACTTGAATGTTTAGTCGAGCGAATCAACGCCAGGATTTTTTTGAGCTTGGTACTTACTCTATCGGTTTCCTTTGTCGAACGGGGACGTAAACACACCAACACTGGTTATCAAGCAGTAATGAAGAGACAAACACATACACGCGCGCGCATACATATATATAACTAGCTTCTTTTAGTTTCCATCAACCAAATCCATTCACAAGGCTTTGGTCGGGCCGAGGCTATTGTAGAAGTCACTTGCCCAAGATATCATGTAGTGGAACTGAACCCAGTACCATGTGGTTGTGCAGCAAACCTCTTACCACACAGCCACGCCTGCGCCTATTACGGCTCCGTTGTTTTGAATTAATCATGCATTATCTTGTAGCTTCGCGATTTCGATAATGTGATTGTTTAATTCTTAGAAAGACATTACAGAGCTGGTGTGAGAGGCCGGATCGGACCAGCCGGAACTTAAAAACAAACTGAATATTTAGACCGCATAGGACCAGTTTAAATGCTGCGAGTAGGAGCACTTCTATGTGACACACAAAAATGATGACTAAAAATGTCCACATATTTTTATATTCTCATGTATTTAAACATTTTACATGGAAGGGCGCTGTTTATCTCACACGCTTGTAAGAAATCGGTACTACTGCCTCTACTACTACTACTACTACTACTACTACTACTACTACTACTACTACTACTACTACTACTACTACTACTCTACTACTACTACTACTACTACTACTACTACTACTACTACTACTACTACTACTACTACCACTACTACTGCTGTTGCTGCTTCTTTAGGATGAAGCGGCAGTGATAACAATGGCGGTGGGAGTTAGTTTTATCACAACCTTACACCCTAGCGGGGTCCTTTCATTTTTTCTCTGGTAACAAAAGCCTTTGAATTGGTCCAAGTCCTTTCCACGTCTATAATCGTTACATTTCACTATGGTTATATGTGTTCAATCTCTTCGACAAGATTCCTAGATTGATCCAATTCTATACACACACACGCACGCACGCACACACACACACACACACACACACACACACACACACACACACACACACCACACACACACACACAAGCACACGCACACACACACACAAACATCAGTGAGTAAATAAAGGAGATAAAGAGAGGGAGAGGGAGGGAGAGAGAGAGAGAGAGAGAGAGCGTCAGCACTAAGATACCTCAGGGTTGAAAAGTTCAAACTTCCACTTCATATGCAAACCACTGACTGTTTACGTGTCTTTGCCCGAGTGAACGCTGACACGTCGTCGACGTCAAAATTCAGCTTTTGTTGATGTCTGTCTTGTATAACAACTAACAACCACTGGTTACTTCTACGTGCATTACGGAATAATGGTCTGTATAATTTGCAATAAACCTCTACAAAGCTCTATGAATTCAAGCCAAGTTGGGAGTATCAGTGTTGACTATCGACTGGCTGAAAACAATAGTCAAATCTCCATCAAATTTTACTCTGCTGTCGTACAAAAACAAAAAAAAGGACAAGGAAATATTGAATAATGTAATCATAGGCAAACGAAAAGACGAGATGGTGACGACATAATTGAAACGTCAGTACTTTTTGGTACTTTTTGCCATAAAAAAATTGGGTTATCTCCCCACTAAAAAGTTGAGTTTACGTGGCGACAAGAGGTTGGATTAAAAGAGATCCTTTTGATTCGATACTTCAGCACATTGTTGACATTTGGCCTCCTCAATAGGAATGCTATGATTTGTTACAAAAATGTTATCAGATTCAATAAGATGTTTCATTTTTTCAGTTTTGTATGATGTGTTATAAAAATATTATCAAATTCATTAAAATGTTTAATCTTTTTGCTTTTCATGTTTATTAATTTTTTCTTTTTTTTTTGGTTTTATTGAGGGCTAAACAATTTTTTTAGTTGGGGGACATAACCCATTTTTTTATTGGGATAAAAAGTACCTAAACCTCTACAATGCTCTATAAATTCATGCCCATTTGGGGATATCAGTGTAGACTATCGACTGGCTGAAAACAATAGTCAAATCTCCATCAATTTTTACTCTGCTGTCATACATATATTGGATATATTGGATAATGTAGTCATAGGAAAACAAAAGGACGAGATGGTGACGATTTAATTGAAACGTCTTTGAACGGGGCTGATCTGGTATCGAATAAGTCAAAAGCCTTGCGTGTTTCCGTGTTTACGTTAACGGTTAGATACTAGCTCGCAGAATTGCAATGAGCAGGTTAATTAATGCCTTTAGTTCTACGCCTTTATAATCGTAGTCTCAAGTCTGCCACAAACCTACAAAGCGCATCATCAAGCCGCAGCCCAAACCGGTCGCGTAAACGAGAAGCTAATCTATCGCAGACTTAACTTCCGAACTGTTGCTTCGGAACTGCAGCACACCTTTCCCGAAAATACTACCATACATATCCACATACAACCTCAGAAACAAAGAAGCCTTCACCATCATCACCCAAAATCTACCAATGGTGCATTAGGACCCCAAATTAAAGGAAATTTTACACACATATAAGATCATTAAAAGCCAACAACCGAAATCACTAAAAAAGATCCTCACAAAGGCAAAATTATTTTCTAAAATAAAAGACGCAAAAGTGAAAAAATGTGGTCTACCAAATTGCGCAACACGCCCAAACCTTCTAAAAAGGACCAGAATTCCTTTTTAAAGCGGGATAAAAATTCAAAATATTGTGCCTCAGAAACCTGATTTATGTTATAAGATGCTCGGGCTGCCACCAATACTACATAGGGTCCACGGGATTATCACTCAAACACAGATGCACATTGCACCGACAGTAGATTGCATTCCCAGAATACAGAATGATACCCTTTAATGAACACGTTGAGAGATGCGCAATTTGTAACCTTTCCATTTTTCAATGTGTCATTGGAACACCAACACAAGTTAGATTAAATAAGGAAACCTACTCATTGAAAATATAAGCCAAAACTTAACCATTTCTATCATTCTTAAATAAGTAAATTTACCTCATTGAAAAATATAAAGCAAAACTTAACCACTTGTAACATTTTATTCTACCAGAACCGAATCATGTTAAATTAAGAAAACCTAATCATTCCCAACATTTTTTATTATCTCCCTTAAGCCGAAAAATTCATGATTACCTTCCCCTGTTTGGAATTCCCCTACATCACACCGTAGCGAAGAAATGATACAATATCTGTAAAGAAATTTGAGAAATTTGGGAAGAAAATACGAAACCGGTTATTTTCCAAAAACAATGTCACTACACACAAGTCTTCTATAGTTTTTTTCATTCTATTTTGTTTTTTATACATACATACATACATACATACATACATACATACATACATACATACATACATACATACATACATACATACATACATACATACATATACATTTGCAGCGTGGAAGATATTTGTAAGCCATTCACAGCACCAAGTTTTGTCAATGAGCAGGTCGCAGTTTCAAAGCGACAAAAATATTTTGACACAAATGAAATTTAAATGTTGAAGTGAAACTAAAGGTATTTGTATGCTTTTGAATGGCTTACAAATACCTTCCACGCTGCAATCGTTTTCGTTTCAGCACACGATCTCAGATCAAGTCACTTGCCATGCAAGTACATCTCCATAATATCTATCTATCTATCTATCTATCTATCTATCTATCTATCTATCTATCTATCTATCTATCTATCTATCTATCTATCTATCTATCTATCTATCTATCTATCTATCTATCTATCTATCTATCTATCTATCTATCTATCTGTCTGTCTATCCTTGTATTCCTTCCCGGTGCCTGTGTGTGTGGATTGTATTCTATAATTCAAAATTCCCAGTCTTGTGGAAAATTGTCTCAGAGTGGTTCGGTCTGAGAATTCTGATGAAAGACAACACGTGTCTATAGAAAACGAAACAATTTCACAAGTAGGAATTCATATAATTCTACAATGAATTCTCATTATTGCCACTGAAAGAAAACCAAATATCTGAACGAAAAATAAAAGGGGTGGTGGTCTTTGTTGGATTGCTGTTGATCATAGATCTCTGC
Source organism: Octopus sinensis (assembly GCF_006345805.1). NCBI lineage: Eukaryota > Metazoa > Mollusca > Cephalopoda > Octopoda > Octopodidae > Octopus > Octopus sinensis. The sequence goes on from NC_043013.1 coordinate 25,892,597, forward strand.
ACCAGCGGGGGTGACTTTGAGTTAAACAGCAATAAAAAAGCAACGCTCCACTGTTTTTGTCTCCGTCTTTATTCTACAGAGAGAGAGAGAGAGAGGGGAGAGAGAGAGAGAGAGAGAGAGAGAGAGAGAGAGAGAGAGAGAGCGAGACAGAGAGAGAGGGGGGGAAGACAGACAGACAACAGGTGATGGTAAATATCATTGCATAGGAATGAAATGTCAGAACAACTAAAAGAGATGAACGTTTTTGCGATAACGGTAACTGCAGCAGTTTATTGTATATGTATGGAAACGCAGCGCCAGCAGCAGTAGCGGCGACAACAGCAGTAGCGGCAGCAGCAGTGGCAGCACTGGTGATGATAGCAACAGCAACAGTTCGACTTGTTGAGCATCACTGGCTGCCAGAAATGGTAGAGGGTGAGCTAAAAGCAACCTCTAACAATATTAATATTTCTTGTTAGAAATAAGATAATTATTGTATCGCCTGACATAATATTTAATTGACAGGATTTCGTGGACGTCAACCAACAGAAATGTTATAAATTTCTGTTTAGACGAAAAAGAACGAGAGTTTCGTTGAAGTGAACCTACAGAAATCTCGCAAATTTCATTTCACGCTAAACTGTGTATCATGCAAGAGGGACCTCAAAGAAATATTTTCACTTAAAGAGCTATAAGGCGGTGAGCTGGCAGAATCGTTGGCACGCCGGGCGAAATGCTTTGCGGTATTTCGTCAGCCGTTACGTTCTGAGTTCAAATTTCGCCGAGGTCGACTTTGCCTTTCATCCTTTCGGGGTCGATAAATTAAGTACCAGTTACGCACTGGAGTCGACTTAATCCGTTTGTCTGTTCTTGTTTGTCATCTCTGTGTTTAGCCCCTTGTGGGTAGTAAAGAAATAGGTATTTCGTCTGCCGCTACGTTCTGAGTTCAAAACAATGTACATGATAACACTTCCAATCAGTTAAATTCATGAGAGCCACTGCCTGGTACGGTATCAGGGCATTTATTATTATTATTATTATTATTATTATTATTATTATTATTATTATTATTATTATTATTATTATGCATAATTAAAGCATGGAATACCATGCACGCCAGTAATTGTTTAAAATTTAATAAAATATAGTTAATCCAACAAAAAGATCTTTTCACTATTTTAAAACTTCTCTAGGCGAAAGTGTAAAAACGATGGGATCAATCTTATGACAAAATATATATAACAAAAAATAATAGTATATAAAAATATCAATCGAGCATCCAAGACTTAACTCTATATTTATTTGGTAGACTGTTTGAAAAATGTGAAGGTGCATGACATAGTGGTTTTTGTGTTGCACTCAGGATCGCTAGATCGTGTGTTCGATCCACGGACCAAGCAGAGCCTTGTATTCTTGAGCAAAACACTTCATTTCACGTTGTTCCAGTTTACTGAGCTCTAAATGGCTAACCCTGCGACAGAGGACGACCCAATTTTTGCAAATCATATTTCTGATATCTTATGGATGGGGAATACAACAACTAAAGCATAAAGTTTGTGGAAACGTACGTAGCAATGCATTAAAGGTTTTGGGAATTTCCATCCAAAAGTTCTTGTTATACACATACTTTTAAGTTAATCTCTAAATATTTCCTATATAATTCCGAGCCAGCACCGCAAGTTACCACGTTTCATAAGCGAATACGTCTACGCGAAGAATGCGATTTAAGATAGAAAATACAGGTAATGTGCATATATGCATATTTCAAGAGCTATTACTCTTTCATCAGTACTACATTGTTTAACCCAACACCCGCTAAGTTTAGCAGTGTAACACTATAGGATAGACCATTATTCATTTTAAACTCATAGTTTTCCACCTTGAATGTTTCCCTTCAATATCAATATTATTTATAAAGTGAGATCTATTGAATTTATCTCTCTTTCTTCTGTAATAATTGCTTCTAGCTTTTCGGTTTTTATCTAAGTCAGTGATTCCCAACGTTGGAGCACATGCCCCACTGGTGGAAAATTTGTAGTGGGACATGTGATCCAAAATTTGTTTTTTCTTTTTTCTTAAGTGGGACATGGAATTGTGAAAAGCATTTTTCACTGCAAACATACTACACTTAAACTCTGCCTAGCCAAACCAATCCCTCCAGCCAAGCATACCATGTGAAGACTGTTTGCTACAGTATAGTGCTGTTCTAATTCTACAGCTGAAATTGTCTCTTCAAATCAAGGAAATTTTCCCGAGTCGCCAGGCATTAAGTTCTCATTAAAGAGATTCCCTCTTTTTTTTCTTAGTCAATTATGTATTTACTTTTGGTACTCAGTACTTAAGGGTTACTGGTAGATTCTTTTGCATCAAATAACTGTGATAGAATATTAAGAATAAAATAAAATAACTGTGATAGAATATCAAAAATAAAATCCTTTTTTCCAGCTACCAGTGGGGCATGCATTTTTATGGAAAGCTATTGTGTGGGCCTGGGAGGGGGGAGGGTAATAGGTTGGGAAACACTGATCTAAGTAAAGGCAAATTTTGATTTGTTTTCTTGGGGGCTTCTTCGTTCTTGTACGCTACTACCGGTCTAGACAACACAAACACATATAATATACTCGTACGTACATGCATACATACATACTTTCATACTTACATACACACACACACACATACATACATACTTACACGCACATATATATATATACACACACACATATACATTCATACATAGGCGCGGGAGTGACTGTGTGGTAAAAAGCTTCCTTCCCAACCACATGGTTCCGGGTTCAGTCCCACTGCGTGGCAACTTGGATGAGTGTCTTCTACAATAGCCTCGAGCCGACCAAAGCCTTGTGAGTAGATTTGGTAGACGGAAACTGAAAGAAGCCCGCCGTATACATACATACACACCACACACACACACACACACACATACACATGTATTTGTACGTCTCTGTTTGTCCCCCCACCATTGCTTGACACCCAATGCTGGTGTGTCTATGCCCATCCCCTGTAACTCTGTAACTTAGCGGTTTCGGCAAAAGAGACAAATAGGCTTACGAAGAATAAGTCCTGGAGTTGAAAGGCGGTGCTCCAACAAGGCCGCAGTCAAATGGCTGAAACAAATAAAAGAATACGTACATACAGACACACACACGCGCACGCCCACGCACATACATACATACATACATACATACATACATACATACATACATACATACATACACAGATACATACATACATACATACATACATACATACATACATGCATACATACATATTAACTAGCTGTAACTTCAAAGTTACAATCCATTATATCTTTCTTTAATAAAATTGTACTCTACAAGAGTATAGCTTAATGTGAAATTCTTTTTATTATAACTAAATATAAAAACAATCATATATGTGTGTGAGAGGGTGTGTGTGTGTATCTGTGCCTGTGTACATGTGTATATATATGCGTTTACATGCATGTTTGTACGTGAACAATGCGATTATATGACTGTGTATGTCCATTATTTACATTATTTACATTTGACGGATATTTGGGCTTATAAGGAAGGATAGGAAAATATTAGATAATTAGCCCTAAAATTCACTCCATATGGCGTAGTAGTTAAGAGCACGGGCTACTAACCCCAAGATTCCGAGTTCGATTCCAGGCAGTGACCTGTATAAGAATAATAATAATAGTAACATCGAAAAATACCTCAGGAATGAGAACCCAGGTTCGAAATTTCTCCAAGATACCTGATGAAAACTAGAGGGTAATACAACGTTTCGGCTTATATACCCTTCAGCCTTCATCAGGTGTCTTGGGGAAATTTCAAACCTGGGTTCTCATTCCTAAGGTATTTTTCGTTGTTATTATTATTATTATTATTATTTAGGTCTCTTCTTGAAATCGAAATCTTGGGATTAGTAGCCAGCGCTCTTAACTACTACGCCATATGTCCGTGGGCAATTATGGAGTGAATTTTAGGGCTTATAAGGAAGGATAGGAAAATATTAGATTTATAAGCCCTAAAATTCACTCCATTGGCGTAGTAGTTAAGAGCACGGGCTACTAACCCCAGATTCCGAGTTCGATTCCAGGCAGTGACCTGTATAATAATAATAATAATATTAGTAACATCGAAAAATACCTTAGGAATGAGAACCCAGGTTCGAAATTTCTCCAAGACACCTGAGGAAGGCTGGAGGGTATATCAGCCGAAACTTTGCGTTAACAACAAACAAGATGAGGACAAATATCCATCAAATGTAAATAATGTAAATAATTCCTCATCGCTTAAATATAGAACTGTATGTATATGTCATCTCTGAAGTGAAAAATGAAAAAGAAGAAAAAAGCAAACAAAACCTGGGTTCTCATTTCCGCCAACAAAACAAACAAAAATCGCAAAAAAATAAATCAAGTATTAAGACAAAAATATTTGAATTTCAATGAATGCTCCTGAAATATTAGAATTTATATTTTCCAATTATATCTCTTTGATGAATCTCTGCTTTGCTTTCAAAACAATCCAGTGGAAGCAGCCTCGCATTGAATTGAATGAAATATCGTTTGGCAATCACATTATCTTTGATTGAATTCAACTGCTGTAGACTTCCCAAAATAGATCCAACCGACTGAAAAAAAAAAAGAAAAAAAAAAATAGAAAACAGGCGTTTACGGCGGCAGGTGAATGTGTTAGGATAGGAAGAAAAATTCTTATGGCGAACAGAAAAATAAAGAAGAAGAAAAAAAAAAAGAGGAAAACATGGCCTTTTTCAGCGTGTGCCTTTTGTTTTTGATGAAAGCAAACATGACTGTAAGATTTCTTGTGTTTATACATACATACATAATACATACATACATGCATGCATACATACATACATACATACATACATACATACATACATACATACATACATACATGCATGCATGCATGCATGCATGCATACATACATACATACATACATACATACATACATACATACATACATACATACATGCATGCATACATACATACATACATACATACATACATACATACATACATACATGCCTCAGCCTTTTCTCTATTGGCAAGATATCTTGGAATAAAACTGAATAATCTTTTCTACACTAGGCACAAGGCCCGAAATTTTGGGGGAGGAGACCAGTCGATTAGATCAACCCCAGTACGCAACTGGTATTTAATTATCGACCCCGAAAGGATGAAAGGCAAAGTCGACCTCGGTGGAATTTGAACTCAGAACGTAGCGGCAGACAAACCTAATATTTTAAGAAACCTCTTCACCAGTCTATACTTCTCTAAGGCACACACGCACATACAACTTCTACCATTTCTTGAATTGGCAGAAATGTTCGAGCGTCGAACAAAATACCATCCAACTGATTATGTCTTCAGTCCAAATTTCTCCCAACTCATTACGTTATGAGTTCAAATTTCGCCAGAGTCAACTGTAAAAGAAAGTGCTTGTCATGTATTGGGGTTGATGATATTAACTAACCTCCTGCTATACAAAGTACGAAATAGCTGGCAGTCGTCGTACGGTGCTCGACCGAACAAGAGAAAAGAAAAGAATCAAT